>NW_008751671.1:398537-465697 GCF_000715545.1 Opisthorchis viverrini
AAGCCCGTCTCCTTGTCTGCTGAGCAATACAATCATCACAATGCTGTGCTCAGAGTGAAAAGATGCTGCGCATGTTTAGTCGAATTTCAACACTCGTCTGATGAAGATGTTGTGATCCTTTATTGTTGATTTGTCTGAAAACTTCACTCCTCTGTGTATCTAATCAGCAGACTTGTTCTATGGAAACTACGCAATTGTGCAATTCATCAGACATTTTTGCTTAAGAAACACAACCTCTTGGGAAGTTGGAAACCGCATTGTTCAAGAGGAAGATAACTGCCAATGACTGAAAAATCGTGTTCGAATATTTGGTATTCGGAGGCAAGGATGAGCGTGGTTTCCTAGATGAGCGATTTCATCAACTATTTGAGTATATCAGGAAACCGTTATCATTAAAATTGGTCTAAGAACACTGGTCTGCAAGCCAGATGGAATCAATTATATCTGAAGGCGCCTGTGTTGTAATCAAATTTGTCTCGTCATCAGAGCACTTCCACTGAAATAACACAACACTTCGTTGAACAAGAGTGCGTCAGTGTTGTTATGTTATTTGGCAAACAGATATTTTGAGCAAGAACCCAGCAACTTAGTAAGAAACGAACAAATAAGTAGTCTGCAGTGGTCGCGAACAAGACAAACATGCGTATGCTTTTGATGGTACATGTTCTCCGAAGTTTCCGACGCGGAGTCCAACACGATGAAGTGGTGCAGGAAAACAGACGGATTACACGTCCGAATAAAACCGCAAAATATTTACCTTGATCTGCACAGTTTTCGGCTAAAATTTCCTCAATTTTATTTTTTTAATTAATGTATTTGTCTTCGCAACCTCAATCCTACCCAACTTCGATAGGAGTTATAAAAAAGTATTTTTTGAATCCAATACTAGATTTAGGAACCCCTGCTTTGCAAGAATTTGATTTGTTTCCTCATTGGCCATTTTTGTCACTTCTTTTAATTTCTTAACCTGCGTCACACTACTATTCAGAGATAATTAATACTTAAGCGAAGTCTACTTCTGATGATAGCTATGCTGGAGAAAATGAGACTGAAAAAATTAACTTATTATTTGAGCACCGAAGAAAACTTACGCCGCTGTCTGTGGAAGTATGTCAGAAAAACAAAACGAGTAAGGGTGCATCAGGAAAGCAGTAGAAATGAATAAACTTACATGCGATTGTTGCGGAATACACTACAACTATCTTATTACATAAAGGATCTTTGAGTAAATGTCGCGCTCTATGACAAGTAAATCACTCACTTACACATCAATCCTCTTGTTTGGTTGAACATTTGGGTTGATTCGAATAACCTGGTTTTCCTTTATCTATCCGTAGTTAGCCAACATGTTTCTATGTAGCCATGCGGCACACAAAGTTAATACCACTATTTTCAAGGAATTTTCAGATGTGTCACTGACAAGATTGACGAAAGACTTCGCCTCTTCTCAGTGTAAGATCCTCATTCTGTTAAGTAATAAGAGGATACACCTACTGGTCAAAAGGAGGTCATATTGCCAGTGAAATATCAAAGATTTTGAAGTTTTTTGTAGTTCGTGTTTGATTATGGTAGGTGAGCCGAAAGCGGATCACATAACTTGGTTATCAAGGTTTGCCAAGATAAACGGACCAAATGCAACAAAATGTTTGTTTGCCAAGTGGGAACGTTAGACACCCAAATTAAACAATTCAGAAAGGTTGGCCTCGTAAGAGTGGGAGAAGGTGCTGAAAATTTGGCATTATCTTTGTTTCTGATGCGGTTTTGCACAACAGCAGTTATGACAGCACATCTTTTTCTCTGTACAGTGGTCGCATAAATGACAATAATTCTCTTCTAGGTTGAATAGAATCCTTAAACAAATTTCAAGAGATCGATTTGAGAAGATCTGCTTCTAGAAGGTGGTTACTTCTGTCTGTAACTTTTGAGCTTTAGTCGACATCACCATAAAATTACATCATCACAACGTTTCTATGAGCACTTGCAAAACACACAGATGCGTTCGTCCTGTTTTTTCCGATTACAATGTTGTTTGCGCATGCTTTCAGTGATTTATGTTGAACGCAACCACAGTGATTAACATCATGGCGGGCGATCAACATCGGAACGTAAACAATGTGATTGTATTTTCTATCGATATTTGAGGAATGTTTACCATGATCATTCGTAGGGGGAACGCTAAGAATAACACTGAGGTTTTAGCATCTTACAAGGAGGTCAGTCCATTTAAATAAAGCTAGGTACTGAATGAAAGCCCGACGAAAAGACTGACTTTAGAACAGCTCAAAAATAACAACTCAGGCGCTTACACATCCAGAACCAAGCCAGACGGTTTGGAAAGAAATGGACGGGAATCAATTGTTGATAAGTCGACCTTCATGAAAATTAAGTGTTACTGAAAATGCCTCCTAGGTTTCAGGAGGTATATATTTCACCTCAGGATGTAGAAATTTTTTGTTCTCACATTGCTCTATCTTAGCTGTCCTACTTCTGTTTGCGCGCTATTATCATGTTCAGTGCTCAGATATCAGTCTTGTTGGCGTCCACCAGTATCTTTACTGGTGACCCTTCTACGACGTCGACTCCAGCATGCAGAGCAGGCTTGCTATCCCAACACCAACTTCGATTGCTCCACGTCATTGAATTGTTTCACATGAAAGAATAATCTGAGTGATGAAACCGGTATGTTTAACAACCGAAACCAGTAACTGCCCTGAATCTATCGATCAACCAAGCTCGTTCGGGGAATGTCGCTTAGGACCTGCCGAAAAATCTTGTCGAAAAGGTTACAGGCAAAATTCTATGCCTTTTGGGCCACAACACTCTAGTTTTCTCAAGTGAGATTAGCCAAACACACATAACGTGTGTTGACAGAGTTGTCACAGCATGTTTTCATCACATTTGATTGCATACGTGATTAGTAATTAGCCAAAGAGAAGGGCAATCAATACACAAACACAGGCATTTATAGATTGCACACTCACTCAGTCTTGCTTACTCACCTCAGAGACCAAAACCCATGATCAGACTGATTAGTTGCCAACCCGTTTTCTTTCTTTTGCATGCAGTACCAGAGTTGTATAAGGCCTCGAAAAGTTTTACCACAATATTGGATACTTCATCTATTCGTTACTCCATTTCAATAAGTAATTTACTTGCTGGAATCCGATCGACTAATTGTTTTGCATTTACAAACAAGAGAGAATTGTTTATAAATTAATGGTACACTTACTAACCAAATTGTGCAACAGATGGGCTGGCTTGTAAAGCCATCAATTTCTTCCTTTACTTCAGGCAGCTAAATTAATATGGCTGTAAGCTAGTTGCGTCTAATTTGCATTATTTCAGCAAATGTCTCAACAAAAACAAAATCTTCGCATGTCCAAAAGTTTCACTGAAGATTCTATAAGGAATTAAATTTCCTTATATTGCATAACAATATATGTAAGCAATATGCCGGGTAAAACCACTTAAAATTCTGGTTTCTAAGTATTTTAAGGTCCGAAAAAGCAAAACTCCATATACAGCTTTGAAAAAATCTTCGCAACTCTTTTAACTGTATCAACAACGTTGAAATCTCTCCCCTCTACAAAAAATCGATCACCTGACCGACAAAAAACCAATCCTTATCCTACATGGGCTATCCTTGAAATGTCAACACCGACGGAGCTGAAAAAATCTCCGTCACGTTGTGCAAACACTGGGTTGATTTGCCCCGTTTAAGTGCATTTCAGCCGTGCCCTGGATCAACTACCCATAGGTGGATTGCACTATTCACAATTATCAGCCAAAAAGTTCTATTTGCGAGAGTTTTCGCTATTTTCTGAAACATTCCACGTTAACAATTAGGAAAAGACACAAGACAGTTTGAAACATTGCGTCAACCTGTAAGAACACTGAGTGAAAACACGAAACTTAGTAAACTCAAATCCACAAAAAAACAAGAATTAGGCTACCGTTTCAGAGGGGTTTGGTAAACAATCGGTGCATTTTAAACCCCTCTGAAACGATGACTTCCCAATCGGTCCCAAACACTTTCCAATTGACTGAAAAGAATTAGGCTATTCTAATGGGTTCATAAATTGTCAGCATCCATTTAATCTGGTAGATTACAGGCATATGTCTCTTTGGATAAGACAATTTTATCTTGTCTTGCGCACTCGAAGGCTGGGACTTTGGATGAGAAAACTGCCCGAGAACGAGTTAGGCCACTGAAATAGAAGTCCGTTTCGCAACAACTCGGAAAACATATTAAAAGTACTCGTGTTAGTTAAACGTATGAACTTGTGTTAACATTTGGGCCTGAAAAATTGCTGCTGACATTCACGCACTTGATAAACATTGCTGTTACAATACAAACCACTATGCTGTGCACGTCGGCGGGGTAGATCATTATATTTGGCACTACAGGGGGTACCTATACTCGGAAGCTGAGATAAAAGCCGAAAATAATACCAACGACCGTTTTTTGTCGTCCATAAGAGCGACAAACCGAAAAATTGGTCATCATATAAAATTATGTGTATTTCATGAAGTCACCAACCACCAGTAATTTGTGTAGATAGTAAATTTGTAAGCATTAAATGAACACGAGTTCTGAATTTAGTAGGAGAGCAGAGCAGATTTGTGCTCTTCGTCCCTGTATCATTTTCTTGAGTATCCTGTTCAGTGCTTTTGCTGAAGATACCCAGCCGATTATATTCCTCAAATAAACATCCAAAGTTGAACTGAAGCGACTGAGTTTCTCATTTTCGAGGGCTAAAATGTCAGCTAAAAAAGTCGAAGATCACAACCTCTAGCTTCTTAGTTAAGTCATGGTTTTACAAAGTAATCATAACCGCTCCGTTGTCGTTCTTCCTATTCAACCTAGCATTCACATTCTGCTTAAAATTATTAGCTTTTAAGAAATCAATTCCATTGTGCAAATACTGGGTAGCCAAAAGTATCGTCAGGTTGGAGACGAAAATATAATCGCGGTGGAGAATTAGGCTTTTTAAAAAACGAGCGGTCTAAAGAAAGTATCACAAACACAAATTTCTTCGTAATTATTCAGCACATGACCAGAAGACTGCAAATCCGGTATTTACTTAAATTTTTGTAAAAGTACTATAGAAAAAAGTAGCCGTTTCTCTGTTTTGAATAACTGTTGGCAGGCGTGATTAACATATAGTCTGAATATTTACAGGGGGGGTTGATCTGATTAACTAAAAAGTGGGTAGATCAACAAACAAGTTTTAGGACCTTTAAGTCCAAAGGTACGTGAAGCTGGAAATCACTAGTTCCATAATAATGATTATCTACATGTAACTAGACAGGCCGGAAACTATCACTCTATACAGGGGGCCGCTGCACAATACACTGACATGGAATCAACCTACTGCGATAGAATGCATGTCGCGAATCGGCCTCTAGAACCCTTCACATGTTCATTCTGTATTCAGCATAGATTAGCTGGTGAACTGCGCCAGTTTGTCAGATACGGTGTACTGGTGGAATTAGAACATACCCAGCGCCAAAAGAAAGTTGGCGTTAAATGGAATCAACGACCCACAATCTCACATTCGACGAATTTGGAATGATTGAATCTGATGATGTATCGCTTCCAGACAACGCACTCTCCATCCCACTTGTGGAAGCACATTCTGGAAGATATTTTTCTTTTTTGATGTTGAAGCAGTTTTTATTTAAATAGACGTTATATAATAAAAACAAGTTATAATTACCCTCGGTTAATCTCACAAACGCAGATAAAGCCCAGATTTCATAGCACGCACTGACATTCCTTTTTTCAAAAACAGGTGCGTTCCGAATTGATAAAATGTCGAACGCTGATGAGACATTTCCAACTTTGACAGCTCTGTTATCTGTGCTGTACACAGTCCCTGTATACTACGGGACTCCGCATTACTAAATGACAGTTCGCGTCAAATACTAATGTGTTGAAAGTACCTCACTATTTATCTGCCTTTAGTCTGACATGACATAAACTAATAAGGTAGGCCACTGTTTGGGAAGCTTCGCGTTCATTACATTAGAGTCTCAACAAACGAATCCCTGTAGGATTAGTCAGATTCCTCGGAAGAGTACCATTTGCCTATGCAACGCATAGGCATTTAAAACTTTGCAAAGTAATGCATATCTATTAAATCGAAGAATTTGATGGGATCTTAAAGTCTACCGTCCAGATTTTCCTTTCTGTAAACTCACCGGTCCCCCGTATCAGTAAAAAAGTGGAAATACTTGTGTGCTGTGATACTTAACTTTCATCGCGGGGAAAAAAATTAAGTACGTGCGTAGCGCGTCTTTGAACAAGAAAATACTCTGCTTGAATACATGCCAGTTGAAATTAGCTTCAGGGCTGCAGATGATTGACTTCATGCTAAAGAATCACACATCAGCTCAGTAACTAAATCTAGAAACATACCTTAACTTATGGGTTGAATGTTATGCTCTCTTTCAAATAAGATTGGTCACTAAGGTAGGTCCTTATGGTTAAACAGATGATCAAGCAATAAGTAGATACTAGTCGTAGGCAAAATTTGTTCGTTAATCCAAGATTTTTCTTCATTTTGGCAAAATATTGTGCTGGCCCAGCTCTTGAACAGATTCAAAGTGGCTGTTCTAGGATCCAAACTGTAAATAATGCCGGATAAACACTAAATAATCCCGCCAAACGCAACTTTACTTGATGTCAGTTCACAAAACTCATAATAATGTCTAATAAAAATAGTTTTGAACAACTCAGTGATGTGTGAATGAGGTCCAAAAACTGGAGAACTTCACGCTCGCCACCAAAAAAACGAACAAATCACAGTACCGGTCCAAAATTGGGATATGAGGGAACACGCCACTAGCCAATCCTCCATAGTTACATGAACGTTATTCACTAGCAGTTGGCCTTTTCTCTTTCAAGGTTGAGTACAACAAAATCTGACTACATTCAGAGAATCTACACATAGTACTACTTGCAGTATAAGTCAGCTGCATAAGTGCGCAATAAACATGACGATATACTCTGTTATACATATCTAGTTAGTAATGCCAGCAAGCCTCAAACCATACATTTTTGACAAATATAGGCTTCTAGAAAAATCCGAGAATTTCCTCAATGGATACATCTGCCCTGAAAGTTTCTGTTCACAATCTTGGCTTTGTTGCGACAAATCTGTAGAGTGGGCGTCCAGTTGACATCACAGATGTTTTCCGAAATCTGTAAGGCCCCTTCAAACCTTGTTCCGGATGTGATCGTGAACTTCCTCGGTATCCTCAACTCATGGTTGCGTTGATCATAGGCAGATGTATGAAATATAGCCCATTGTTTATATGAGCAGTGGAGGTACACACAGCACAGACTAAAATATGGTTAAAATGGCGGGATGCAACCTCAACCCGCCCTTTTTGGGGGAGGTCACTCACTTCATCTCTGCTAAATTGCATAATATTTGATACTGTCAGTGCCATTACAGAGCTGTTTGTATTACCTCTACATAGCGCCGAAATATGGTACCCTTGTTGCACATAAACTGTTCGTGTAAATCAACTGGATGAACCAGTGAATATTTTGAAGTAGGGGATCCACATAGTACATGAACGAAAAGGCGTGTATCCAGTGAGCAGGAGGTTGGTGACTGAAGTTGGTTTCCAGTTCATACTTGTCATTTGTGCAACGGGCACCTGGGCGTCTTGGTTCAACACTTGATATATCGTCTTCATCTTCGTTGCAGTATAATTTAAAAAATTCGGAATATCAAGTGGCAAGCTGACAACAGCCAACGCAGTAATGCGAACTCAAAAGCCCTTAGTGCACTAACAGAAAGTACCAGGAACTGGAGACCACTGAGTCTCCAAGAATGTCTAAAATACATAGCCCCAACAACTAGCAACAATTGGTTTTCAATTTGAGGACTCAAAATGCTGGCATGCAGCTTAGGAAACGGATCCTGAATAGGAACCAACGAAACTCCAGATGCTTCTGGAAAAAGATTAACCCAACAGTGAATAAATGGCTGAGAAAGACTGTGGGCCCTTTTTAATGCCATTATGAAACCAGTTTGTCAACCGCGACGATTTGCTGTTTCACCTGACAGTTTCACATTGCTGATGGGTCCGTGTTTGGTATAAAGAATGCACATTTTTGTGCAAGTGTTTGATCACACCATCTTTCGTTTACGGAAGATCCGCGAGAGGTGTGCTCCACCGGTTTCTATTCCTTAATTTGTCAAGGAATACACGCTGCTGAAGCTATTAAAATAGCGGAAACGCAACAAATTACCTAAAATGAAAGATATTTGGTGGTTCGAATTTTGTCTCACCCAGTAATTTAACAATGACCGATCACGTTGTCTTGCCCTCAGAAGAAACATGCATTCAATGCCTACGTTAATATGGCTTGCGCATGACCAATTCTAAGCACCCAGTATTCTTAACTGAGTACTCACAGATAATCAATTTACCTACAAATAAACTGAGTCACTGTGAAAGTGAAAGTTTGTTTTAGTGTCCGGATTGAAGTGCGCCATCGTCGTTAGACGTCTCTGTTGTTAGACATCTCAAAGTCTTGTCCAGACAAATGATCAACAAGTCCGTCAACCAAAACTAGATCGATTGCGTAGATGTCACTGATCATTTACCCAGAATCCCCGGGAAATTCATTACGTTTCTCTTCTTGCCATACTGTTGACTGACCGTTCATTGCACCTGAACGATTATCGCCGATGTTCGGAGTACCATCGCGCACAAAGCAAACCGTGTCCTGGAAGCAGAAAAAGTTCACACATCACGAACTCCGTACGGAAATGGTTGGTTAAAAGAGAGGGATGTCGTAAGAAAACCATATGACTTTGGTCAGACATCTACACGGTTGCCGGTTTTATAAAACAACCATGCATTTCCCACAACAGATGTGACTGGGACGAGAAATATCCCACTTATCGGTCAAGAATATCTCCTATACGGTATGCTTGAAAAGTTTTGAGCCACCTGCTAACCGGCTGTAATAAATTTAAAGATGATTCCAAGGTACCAGAACGACCACTGGGACATAAAAGTGAGTGATACTCCAGTAAGGGCTGATGATATCTTCTGGTTAGGGGAAAGCGCGTTCGACATGTTATTTTCAGCCAAATGGCATGAAGAATGGAAGATATAACACTTAAAATATTGTTCAGTGAAATAAAATTCAATCGGCTGAATACAAAAATAATATATTATAATACTATAATATATAATATAACAACAATATAATAATATAATAATATAATACAAAAATGCTATCAAAGCCGGAGGGTGTCAGGAAAGCTGGGGAGGATTCCACGATAGCATAAGAAAAAACAGGATGCCGCTAGCTGGAATTCAAAACGAATCGACGAATTTAATATTGAAGCTTGAGCATGATAATAGTTGGTCCATTTTGATTTAGCTCATCGCCTTGGTTGTCACCAGCGCGATAAAGTCGTCCACAAGAAATTCCGTATTGTATGCTTTTATTGCATCCGTGTTACTCAAAAACTGCGTATTCTTCTGACACCGCTTTTTCTGTCAGCTTTTCGTGATCAGAAGTTTTTCGTTATGCCTTATACAAATGACTGCTCATCTCAACCGAACATTATACAGCAAGATTGAATGATTAAGCAAGCGCCTGATATCCTGGAAGTGTGATGTCATGCTGTTTAGTAATTGGTTCTGGGACATTTACAAAGAATGATCTTAAGGGGCTTAAAATATACTTGGTCACCACTATGTGGGCATTCAAAAATCTTCCTGATTCTACAAAAAATACTATCTTTTGTAAGAGATTTCGTCGCACAATGAGCACCATGCGAACAAAAATATCGCTTTTACGCTTAAAGTTTGCATCCAAATTCACGCGATAGCTGACCATGTGCACAAAGCAGGCAAACCAATGTCAGCTGTCAGTCCCAAAACCATTTTCAATGAAGGTTTTAAATTCCCCGGAAAGAAAACTGTACTTAAATGGACTGGTAAAATAACTGAAGCCATTTCTAAACACAATAGTTGGGCAGAACACCCGACTAGGTTTTTGCTGCTTTTCTTTGATGCACTTTGTCAAGCTTCGAATATTGTTGGAATCACTGCTAATACTACTGTACTTAGCCCATTTCCCTTTAAGTAGTTCCCATACATGACTCAATGTTCTTGTTTCTAGAACGGTCAATTAATTCACGGCTATGCCGGGCTTCAAAAAGATTTAGATATCTCATTCCTCTCAGATCGAACATCTATTTTTTCGACCGAAACTACCGCAGTATCACTCATAGGTCACGTTGACAGAAAGTTAACAAATCCTTGTTACCTATTTCTGATGTGATTGTAGAATGAACTGACTTCCCAACTTTTGAGAGTTGGCCATAGTTTGTGTACCTCAACCGTTTGTTCTCGTTTAACTACCCTCTTAACCTGATGCGTGCCCCTAAGAAATCAAACTGGTGGTAGCTGGTAGGCTTGTGTTGTCTAACCGGCTTGTTCACGTTTACAACCAGTTTGCAAGCGTTTCACACCCTTCTAGGAGAAATCATCAGTACACCAATGGGCGTATGCTTTTTCCCCTCCTATTGTACCTAGACAGGTTTGAAGAGCAACTTATACGACTTTCTGAAACCCTTGAGTAGAAAGCTACTTCATGCTAGCTTCAATAAAATGACTGATTTTCTTTTGTTGTAGTTCACATGTTCTCCGTTGGACCAACAAAGAGCTATTTTTGGGGACGTTTTCCCCGACATAATTAGCAAGCTTTTGCACTAGTTTTTTTTCGTCAGACCATTAACTGCTCATTCTGTTTCATTTTAGGCCTTATTAATGACTACTTTTTGCAGTTCAACTGTTTTGTGTTGCAGTTTTCCCAATTTAATTGACCGATTGCGCCCAAATTCCGATTTTTATCTAATTGGGTTTGTTTTTGGAGTCATTTTTATTTTGTCACGTCGGATTTCGTCCTGTCAGGGGGACTAATTTATTCTTAAAAGCCAAGGAGCAATGCTAGAGCTGTTATATCCTTGCTAAGAATATTCAGCAGGTTGGAAACCCAGAGTTTCAAACACCGTGGTTTGCTTTCGCTTAGACAGGAAATAGTACCGTTCCTCCTTCAAGCACAGAAACCATGTCAGGCGGTCACCTTATGACTATCACAAGGTTCCTTCTCTATCCAGTATTTCGTGAACAGTTTGCGGCTTGTAGTTCCATTTAGATACCTAGCATCTATTAGAGTAATACACTCATTTTTGAACAAATTAAACTTTTGCAAATGACTCATTTGGGACCCAGCTGAATCTCTCGTTTATGATGTTTTCAAGCAGCTGAATATGCTCAAAAATATTATGAACGAAGGACTCAGCTGGTTTTCAGGTGAGTCTCCTGCAAAACCAAACTGTTATGCAATGAGTGCATTTGTCGAAGTCAGTCCAGTTTGGGTTCATGTAGAGCCTAGGTTTGACGCAAACTCGGGGTCTGGTACTACCTCATGCGTCCTAAGAATTGCGAAACTGGTCACCTGGTGTCGGAAAAGTTTCATCAACCTTATGGGTAGTGTACTGCCTCGTATATATACATTTATTTGCTTGTATTTCTACTTCAAACATCGTCTCAAATCAACTGAGGTCAGTTGTACTGCGAATGCTCGAAATCCAACAGTTTCGGCTAATTTGGGATCAATCAGCTAGTAGCAGTTCCTAAAACCTGGGAAATCAGTCTTTAGCTTAAACAGTTAACAAATCAGTTGTTTATTTCAATTTTATACGCATGATAAAAGTAATCAAGTAGGAGACACAATGGAGTCCTCCGTGGTCAAAAGTACACGGATAATCTTTGGTGAAATTTAGTCTGCATTCATAATGAATGCTGGTGAAAGGAAGAAGACCTTCGCTGCGGAGTTACTTATTAGAAAATGCCAACTGACCGGTTACAGACCATTGAACAGGGATGCAAAACTCTCATTTGCATCTTATTTACAAAAACTGGACATCCATCTTCTCCTGAACGCGCCTCCTTGAACGTCCCTGGATATTCATTGGCCCAAATCATTCCTCGGTCAAATCCAAGCAAATGGGACAAGGCGACTCCACAAATTCCGCAACAGATCTCCCCTGTTCAAGAGGCGCAAAGCAAAATCCTACGAATATCACATACTACTCGCGTGCCTCCCCATCAGTAGTATCACCGTTACGCTGGTAGGTGACAATTGATCGTGTCTTCGTTCAGTCTAGTAACTTTTGTTCAAGAAGATAATCTCCAGTCGTTTGTCAAAACCCTCTCATTGGCAGCGATATCAGTCATTTTTCGTGTTTTCTGTTCTTTGGGTTTTAATCTTTCTCGCAGGTGTGTTTCCCAATTATTAGGAAGTTGTCAAAGAACAAGAGTGCTATTGGTTTGTTTTTCTTTGGGTAGTATAATTACTGTAGCTGCTTTCCTCAATCAATCTGTTTTGAAGGACTTCTTATAAACGTTTTTCGCATTTTGCATAGTGTTTTATGTGTAAAACCTTTTGGTAATAAAACGAATGGGTTTTACAATAGATAGGAAGTTGTTCCGCATCCGTTAGTTTCTGCGAAGCTAGACATCCCATCGTATCTTTGACAACTAGTGATAAGGAAGTCAGGCAAAAGACAGGCTGCTTCACAATCCCCATCCGTCTTAAGTACGGCAGTCTTCCAGCTACCACACTGTGGATAATCCTGTTTGTCAGCCTTGAAAGTAGGAATGGTGTTAAAACCACTAAATGAAAAACTGTGCAGCAAAACTAAAACAGAGAGGGAAAAACAAAAAGGGGGATATTATGAACATATGATGTACTAATCAATGAGGGAAGGTTCACAATCAAATGACAAAACACGATAACCGTAGATCCTAGCCTAAACTGGTCACTAAAACTCCGACGGGATACCAGTAATGTAGGCGTCTGGATAATGAGTCAAACAGCTTGAGAGTAAATTACGAGCTAACACAGATTGAAGACACATCAATACAATACAGCCTCCTACTAGTTAAAAAAATTTGGAACAGATTAGTTGTTCTTTAAACATACCTGGGAAGGAAAGATATACTCAATCAACAGGGCGTCTCAACTGGTACTTTTCTGCTAGGCGTGTGACAGACCTCATATTTAATAGGTTGTCCCAGCCGAGGATCCTTGCTTTACAAAGAACATCAAACTAATTGAAAACTATTGAAAATGTTTTACACAACCTTCAGTGGTGCATCAGTAGTATCACCGTTACGCTGGTAGGTGACAATTGATCGTGTCTTCGTTCAGTCTAGTAACTTTTGTTCAAGAAGATAATCTCCAGTCGTTTGTCAAAACCCTCTCATTGGCAGCGATATCAGTCATTTTTCGTGTTTTCTGTTCTTTGGGTTTTAATCTTTCTCGCAGGTGTGTTTCCCAATTATTAGGAAGTTGTCAAAGAACAAGAGTGCTATTGGTTTGTTTTTCTTTGGGTAGTATAATTACTGTAGCTGCTTTCCTCAATCAATCTGTTTTGAAGGACTTCTTATAAACGTTTTTCGCATTTTGCATAGTGTTTTATGTGTAAAACCTTTTGGTAATAAAACGAATGGGTTTTACAATAGATAGGAAGTTGTTCCGCATCCGTTAGTTTCTGCGAAGCTAGACATCCCATCGTATCTTTGACAACTAGTGATAAGGAAGTCAGGCAAAAGACAGGCTGCTTCACAATCCCCATCCGTCTTAAGTACGGCAGTCTTCCAGCTACCACACTGTGGATAATCCTGTTTGTCAGCCTTGAAAGTAGGAATGGTGTTAAAACCACTAAATGAAAAACTGTGCAGCAAAACTAAAACAGAGAGGGAAAAACAAAAAGGGGGATATTATGAACATATGATGTACTAATCAATGAGGGAAGGTTCACAATCAAATGACAAAACACGATAACCGTAGATCCTAGCCTAAACTGGTCACTAAAACTCCGACGGGATACCAGTAATGTAGGCGTCTGGATAATGAGTCAAACAGCTTGAGAGTAAATTACGAGCTAACACAGATTGAAGACACATCAATACAATACAGCCTCCTACTAGTTAAAAAAATTTGGAACAGATTAGTTGTTCTTTAAACATACCTGGGAAGGAAAGATATACTCAATCAACAGGGCGTCTCAACTGGTACTTTTCTGCTAGGCGTGTGACAGACCTCATATTTAATAGGTTGTCCCAGCCGAGGATCCTTGCTTTACAAAGAACATCAAACTAATTGAAAACTATTGAAAATGTTTTACACAACCTTCAGTGGTGCTGTAATCTTATGGTACGAATGGCAGTGTGACACAACTTGCCCTTTCTTTCTGAAGTAGAAAGGTTTTCGAAGTCAGTTGATTAAGACTTTCAAAGGATTGTTAAATAACAAACGGCTTGACAACATTTAGCTCGAATGAACTCCCGACACCTGAACAAAAAGCAATTTGACCAAATTAAATAACCACTAGAAAAGTTCTTCCAAGAACACAATTTTCATCCAACTTAGCTACGTTAGGAGAATATTCAATTCAGTAGGCATATTATCCGCGGGCAAGGACAAGATTAATTTTTCTAGGCTCAATCTCAGGGAATCAATTCGCTCCTCTTCTAAACCTAAAAAGGAGTTCCTCTTACGGTACTTTTTTCAAGATTTTTTCGTGTTACAAGCTCTGTTCTACTTCTATAGACATATTTATATTGCTAGAACCCACATGTCCCCAGCCAACACTTCTCTCATAATTAGAGAGTCTGCACTCGACGGACTACTGAACAAATGATACTTTGTCGAAAATATCCCGTACGATGCTGACTCAATGGGGATGTCGGAACGTTAATCCTAGCTGCCAGCTTATGCCTGCACACAGCGCCAAACATAACTTGCATATACCTATGCGTTTCTATACACATCTACATATCTTTTCACCCAATGAATTCCGTAGTGCTGCAGTATAACTAGATATTTGGATACCCGAGGCAAAGAATCTTGGCAATATTCCTGCTTCGTAGTGACTTTCGATGAGCTGGGCTGAGCCGAGCACAAATCTTTACAAATCGTTCTCCCACTTGGTAATTGTTCAAGAGTTTCGACGGGACACCGGCAATATTTGTCATGGAGGACATACATACAGCTAGCGAAAATAGCACGTGGAATTTCGGATTACGATAGCACGACAGAAGTTAAAAATCGTTCTTCATGAAGTGTGAAACAATTCCCGAACACGTGTGAAACAAGCTGCAACAATTTCGTCGTCATCCAGTAAAATCAGTCAGTAGTTCCTTTCTAAAAACCTCTACACAACGACTTCAATCTATGCAGCATTTCTGATAAGGATATGGTTCCCTCCTAGATGGCTGTTGTTGATTGGTGTCGGTCATAGTGTAACGGTGTATAATAATGATGAAGCATGCGAGTGTACAAGCTCCGCCCCCACATCAGATGTAACGTGAAAATTGGTGAGGAAATAATGAATTTTCTTGACATTGCACCTTAATTAACGATTGATATGAAAAGGATGGTCAGGAGAGTTCAAGAAGACGGGGCCACCATTCGGTTTCCAGGACTTAATGCTTCGTTCACCGAAGAGAATACACTGTTACCGCACACAGCCCTTCCAAACCAGAACGTTCCATTCGCCTGGAGCCATATTAAAGCGCATTTTGGAAGCTGACTTTCCGGTAAATGAAGCCAAGACACAGCTCGTTAGGAGTTCGGTGACATTGCTCGGGCGTAAACTGGATCAAGACCAGGTTAGCTTACTGCAGGAAAAAGTGAATAACATTCAGGGCTGTGTGGTCCTCAGTTCAAATCGCTTCTTCCGGCAGTTTCCAAGATGAAGAGCATACCCCTGTCAGTTTATCGAAAGTTTCAGTGCGATTGCTTCCTAACCTACGACTTGCTGCGCTAAAATAAAAAGTTCCAGTGAACAAGCGAAGCACATGAAACCTTCGAACGCAGAGCGCGGATACTGGATAAGCAGCTGATACTCAAACTGCCCAGCGTCGGAGAGATGTTTACTGTTACAACGAACGCTAGTAATGAGAGTTTCTGTACCGCTCTGAATCAGAAAGACGGGGTCATCGAATATGTCCTGAGAGATCCTGAGCGGAGGTACTATACCACTGAGTAGAATTGTTCAACGATTGTCTGAGCTCTGCATACGTGGAGGCTACACTTACTGGGACTAGGGTTTCGTGCCGTGACCAATCTCAAGCTCTTTGATTGTATCAAAACTACTACAAATTCTCGTGAAAAGCTCGCGTGCTGACTGAAAGGTTTGGCTTTACAACCCGCCACACGCTGAGAAAAGAAAATCACCTGGCTAATTGGCTGTCCAGATCAGAGGCTGGACAAAAGGCCCCAAAGTTCATGCTTGGCATCAATAACTTCATTGTCGAAATGAATCCCGGAAGTTTGGTGCAAATACAACGACAGTATCCCTTACTACGGAAGGTTGCAGTCACCTTGTTGAGCGTAGGTAGTATTGAAGGCAGGGGGAAACAGAGAACTGGGGACGTTTAAGAATCACTTCGATAGGCTGAGCCTGAGTGGAACTAGCCGAATATCCTGGAACGCCATCGATTTTGATGCTGTGCTACCCCTGATACCTTGCTTCCATAGACGGAAGCTGATCGTCAAATGCCACGAGATGGTACACACAGTGTGCACCAAAACATATGACTTACTCCATCAGGGGGCCTACCGATAAGGGATGAGATGTGAGGTAATGGACTATGTGGTGTCCTGTAAGCGGTGCCAACTGATGAAAGGGGATACGACAGGGGCAACTCACCCAATGGAACCTACCCCCGTATCAGAGGTCGGAAATTTATGGTCCGTTGATATCATGTGCTCCTCTCCGGTGACAGTCAGTGGAAGTTAGTACATCGTACTAATGACAGAACACCTGTTGCAGTGGGTCGAAGCGGCAGTCGTACTAGATCAACGGGCAACGACAATCAATGGAGTGGTCATGCATCACATTACTGCCAACTACGGGGTACCGGAAATGATCCTAGAGGATAAGTAGTAGTGCTTTCAGAGTCAAGAGTTTAGGAGTTACTTGTAAAGGCTGGGTACTAAGTGCCTAAGGACGGCATCCAAACACCCACAAACAAAAGGCCTGAGAGCAATAACTAAACGATTAGGGAGTGGCTGTCGGTCAATGGAGGGTGACTAGGAACTGAACCCTGACGATGGTGTTGTTAGCATATCGATTCGCCCGACAACAGACAAGTAAGCATTCGCGTTGAGGTACAGTCGATATTCACGCCTATCAGTTGATGAGGGAATTGGGTTGCGACCAACAAGACGCCTGTCTCCAGGAGAGCTAGGCTAGATGTACAAAGGAATGTGTAGAACAGGAAAACTAGCGGTCATTTATATGGATAGAGTAAGCAGCACAGAAGCTAAACGGGAGAGAAAAAGTGCATTTTATACGGCGGATACTGTGAATAAAAAGAACTTATAAGGTAGGATGGCGGAATTTTGAGCAAAGGTCCACGGAGTTAAGTAAAATAGTCCCATCGTTGTAAGTGATTCAGGAAAATGAGAACAGTAGATTTAATCCAGGGTCCTCGTAGTGGCTAGTATAGTTCACGGAAGCCGTGATAAAACACACGCCGTGCGACCATGATTAGCGCAGCCAAGCTCCTTATTAAGCAGTATGGCTGAAAATCTCATCCCCAGACAAGAAAACCGGGGTAAATAGTGGGTAAATGGATAACTGTGTGGCTGGACGAATGAAGTGAAATATCAGGATATGGAGTAGTAAGGCTCCAGTTACCTGATACGGATTTATCTCTTCTGTCTTCATTATGCACTACGAAATTCCAATTTCTGATGTTCTCATGTTACGTCTACATCTCATCTTCCCTTGGAGCGGAATCTACCTATTATTGGGCCTTCACAAGCTCTGACATTAACATTACAAGCTTAGTTCAACATCACCACATAGGCCTTGTCACCTTTGCAAACGGCTGCAAATACACCAACAATTAACCCGAAATTAGGAGAAATCATTAAATTATGCGCATGTTTTTATAAGTAGAAAATGCATTCCAACCAGACAGTTCGTTGATTTATTGTTGACAGATGCTTGCTGAATTCACCAGATATACCCATAATATTTTGCTTTTTTTATGACTTTGGCTTGCTTGAAAGCCTGAAGCTGAAGCAATAGGATTTTTTCGATGAATATTATAGTGTTTAGAGTTGACCAACATTCGTAAATTTGTAGGGCTGGAACAAATAGCAGACCTTCTGAGCTGAGGAACACTTTTGGGGCTGAGCACCGTTAACACTGCCTTCTTCATGGGATAGATAGCACAGCCGTGGTGCGTATTGGTTTTCTCGTGCTCAGCTAAAATTGATCTGTGAAATTAGTAAACGCATCTGGGTTTTGCTTTGTGACAGGGCGGCAATCACTGTTCAATGCACACAGAAATTACGCCTCCGGGCTATCAACGGTGTGTCTTAATCAGATGATATCATAGTAGTGATACACATAAGACTCTGGAATACACCATGATGCATCGCAAATATCAGCAGCAGCGATACAAGTTAAAAAGGCCCGATATATCTTTCTCTGGTAGCAGACACTATGCTTCATGGGTAAAAAAATTCGGAAGCAGATATCCCGCAATGGATAGAGGCAGATGTTCACGGCTGAGCAGTGTTGGTAAAGTATAAGTCATTCCCATTCGGAGAACTTCGATACCACACAAAAAACCTCCCACCGTGTCACCGCTATAACTAGGACGTAAAGAAACGCCGGAACTAAGAAAAATCGGAAATAACCAATATGGTGCCTTACATCAGTTGAGCAATTCAAGTCATTGTTTTAGCTACTTAAATATCACCAGTAGTTATTGATTAATGCCCCTGGCAAGTAGATACCTGGGGTAACTCTACCGAAACTGCTCAGGAACGCGATAAGTTTTCGATTTCACAACGTTCTTCAATAACTTTCGGATATGTTCTTAAGGTTTTATTGAATAATGGGACGTATGTGGTTGAATATAGAGCGGTTAAAATGCAGCAAGGAAACATCTGGGGCTCAAGACAACACCCACCTCATCTTCGTGTGAGCCGTGCGGAAAACTACTGACGTTCCGAAAAGCGAAAATAAATATAGACCAAAAGTTCAATACTAACTCAGTATCATTTGACTCTATATTAATCTATCTGTTAAAACTATAACTAAACGTTCACATAACAATACGAGAATTGCGAAATTTTGCAAATCAAACAAAATTTGGGTTTTTTGGCAAAGGGTAGATCGGAAAACTGCAACATTGGTATAAAACTATTTAAGGTACTCCATTAAGAAGGCTGACATACTTCTTAGCCGAGGAGACACATAAGCACTAGTGTTCTTCACATAGGAACCAGAAAAAACGACGTAAACAACAATGTGTTCAATTGCTTTGATAGATTGAGACAATCCTGAGGTTCCGCAAAAGTTCAAGCACATGAGTTCGAATGCAGTCGTTTTCTCAGGCACTCAGTGACCTTTCATAATTCGCAATATATTCTTAGGAATTAAAGTCCTCTTATGAACATCGCTACTTGGTTGGATACATAGACTGGTTAGGTGTGTCACTTCTCTAGTTATTTATTATTTGTGGCCTTGGTTAAGGTCGTGGTTATTTAACCAAGTTTTATAGAAACTTGAATTTCTCCCGAATTTGTACCCCACTTTTGATAAACCTCTGCCTCTTATTCAACTTTTGAGTTTTACGCGCACAATATCCAATTCCTGGACGTAATTGTCACACCTTTTGGTAAAGTAGTTCATTCGGCAAGTAATTAAATTTGGCCGTACGGTTACAGCACAAAATAAAAATGAGCGCGAGTTTAGCGATACTGTTTTGAAGATTCCTCAGATCTGACAGGTGTGCATCAGAATTGTTCCATTTTTCGGGTTAATTTATGAAGAACGCAAACCTGTAGTGGTGAAGCTGGTCTTTTCACTTTATGTACCTCATCCGTATGTTATAATCACAAAAGCATTTGTGTTCCTACGCAACATTTGATCCAGTAAATTGTGAGTCACTACTTCCTGGGTGTGTGCTGCGTCCCACTTATTCTTAATAGGATTCTTTGCCATCGAAACCTGGAATTACAATGTTTCAAAATTTCCAACAATCTAAGTTATTAATTCCAATGAAATCTCAGTCAGCACGCCCTGTTGACTTACTGCAATGAAGTGGCTTGTCTTCTATTCCTTAGCCTACAGGTCTGCGTCTACTACCTCGACTTTGCTGAGTTTCTCAGCGGGCGAATATATGAATACTGTTCCAGACAGGACATATACACTCACCATAATTCTTATCTATACCCTACCCTATCTAACTCAAGTAGAAGATTGCCTCATTACGGCCTCTAATCAGTTCCCTGCTAATATCGGTGGGATTGTAAACAATCGAAAAAGAATGTTTTCTCTAAATCACTTAATCTAATTAGTACTATTATTGTCATCATCACCATAAGTAACATCACATGTCGGGACGTTATCTCACCGCCAGGCATCCTCATGCTTTATTCTCCGTAACCTTGTAACAAATACTTCAATACAATGCTTCCCTTTTTGCACAGGCTGGATATCCGCAACGTATGTAAATCTACCAAAACCTCCAAAAACTTCGTTCCTGCGGCGGTGTTCCGTACGAAAATGCTATACTTCCATGTGATTTGACAGTGAGCGACTCGAACTTTGGTTTTTGATTGATTGCACTAACCTTTTTACGTGATTTAATACATTAACATGATTACTACACCACTTTAGTTACTTCTGTTGCAACAGGCTTCTGGTAGCTAGAGCTTTGGGGAGACCTCAAGCGCCCATTCCTAGTCTTTTCACAGGGTTAAAGAGTCAACCTTCGCTTATATGGAGACATGCCTTGTATACTGCATTCATTGTTAAGAGCTTCAACTATGCTTTGAAGTTTGTTTTATCGTTCCATCGCAAAATCTAGGCTACGAAGCAGCCAGTAAATTCCATTTCCAAACAGTAATACTTCATCTCCAAGTTTGGCAAACTTCTTACGTTGCACAGAAACGAAGACTACTCTGACAGTTATTTCCTACTATTTGCTTCAAGACCATAAGTGCACAAAATTACTGCATGACGGCCGTCCAAGATATAGGCCAATAATTGCATATGAGGAAAATGTCTGTCACCCACTGCTACTAGATTGCGAACTACGTCGGAAACAAAACAGTCTGCTTTAAACCAACTTCGTAGATGGTTGACTATTGCAGACATGGAATTATATGCAAAAAGGTGTCGTTCTTTACACTGTAGGTCCATCAAAAATAATTCGAGGTTTAAAGACATGGAGTCCACTCCTAACTGATTTGGAGATTGCCTTATCGAGTAGATGAACGCTGGTACTCAGCTTACTCAAGCCCATTTTGCAACACGTCAACAGATTAACTTATCCTGGTCTTTGCTTTTACAATGTGTATCACCTCCCGTAATAAGTTGTTCCTAAAACATAACCTTTCAAATCTAGATACAAATTGTATAGTTTCCTGGTGATGAACGACCTAGTTATTGGTCAAGTCGTCAAGTTGGCCTCATAAAGAACGTAAAAAATACGCGCACGTTCCCAATTGCAGACAAAATGCCGCATATATGTGTGCGGTTTCACAAACGATGGCACCATATGTCTTGTTGTGGACAGCGCGATTTTCACTTGCTCAAAAGTAATTCAGTGACAAAAAGGGTGGGATATTTTCCACCTACCTCGTACTCAAAAGAGTTTGAGCTCAACGGTGTGCTTGCCGTGCGTTTATTTAATTTCATATTGGTTGCCCAAGAAGCATTGTCTTGTAAAACATCATTATCTATTACGACTAACTAAACTAACTAAAATTAAACTAAAAACTAAAACTTACAGGAGAGTGCAATAGCAAAACCTGGTCGGACCTTATCAATCAAGCATTGAAAGTCCTCAGAATCAAGACAAAGGGAGTACGCTGCAAGAACGCATGGAAGTGCAAACTTTGGAGTTGAAGGTCGATGAGCACAACGTTTATGGACATAATTTACTGCTCTCCTAAAGGCGAGTGACACACCTGAGAGCGGTTATTCGCTGGTACATTTGGGCTCATCCTTTAGTGCCTACTTTGTGTGCGATCCATGCTGTTTGGTGACCAACTTTCTCAGTCATTCGAGTCTTTCTGTCAAGTGTTAGGTTTCCACCAGAACTGCTGTGTCTCCATTATTTTACTACCTTGTGATCGAGCTCACAAGATAAGCAACTTATCTTTTTTTCGTTACATAAAATAGTACTGAGGAAAAGTCGCAGGGAACCTGGTCCATATTAAGCGCCGCCCGAACAGCCATGGTTTGATGTTGACTTTGACTATGCTTCTGACTCACGGTAAAATCGATAGAGAACGTGTACATTCGTCAAAATGTTCATAGCCCCAGATAAATATCGCATAAACTGCAGAAGAATTCCTGGTTTAAAAAAAATGCAAAACAGACGCATTACTGGCAGCCAATGTGGGACACATACAGTAAGCTGACTCAGAGACAGCTACGGCCCTGTTTAGGCGCCTTAGACTGATCTTTTAACGTGGGATTGACTTGGTGGTTTGGCTACTATTCAGCCTACTTCTGGATTTGACAGTGTTCCTCTAGGAAAAAACAGCGGCCAAACCAATGGTTAAAATTAGTGACCAAAGCTGCGGCCCATAAAATCCGGGAAACAATAGAACCATGTTTACTAGGAGGCGTTGCAAGTCGCCTTACCTCTAAAGATCAAACACATCAATCTACTAGTAGTGTTGTCAACTTATCGTGATCCCTCTTTCCTTCTTATTTCTACATTCAAAAGCAAGTCCAGCCTGATCAAGTCTTAGAGAAAAACGCTTGCAAAATTTCTTCCGCAGTAGTAAAATGAACGGTGTTGATTAATGACTTCTCACCTTTAACCCACTGAATGATGTGATACAACCAGAGCATGAATCGCTGTCTTTGTGCCAAGGTGATGGTGGAGGGGCAAGCAACTAGCAAAAACTTTTGAAACAGTTCACGCACTTGAACGGTCCACTGAATTCATCCTTGCCTGATGGCACTGAGTTTTCTGCCCATCTGTCTAATTCGAATGTATCATCATGTCCGCAGACTTTGAAGTAAGCTGAATAGCAACACGACCCATATCCCAAAGGATCTTCAGTTGTTTCATTTCATTTTAACTTCACTAAAAGCTTCATTCCTTTTAACTACATATAGTCATTTGCAAATCAATTTGATTTTGTAGGAGACTCACCTGGAACCCAGGTGAATCTCCCTTATGTTATGCCCCTGTTTATTCGGTCATCCAGAGGTAAGATCCGCGATGAGGTTGATGGTTTACTGTTACCCTTTTGATGCTTGCCTGAATAACAGACATGCTTGACCGTCTAAAAAGGCTGGACGTACCGGTAAAATATCTGGAGCGATTTCAGACTTCCGGTGCATTTGTACCACTTGCAAACTGCTCTTTTTCATGCTCAGTATCACCTTTCTCCCTATCATTATCAGTCACATCGCTGTACAAAAGTCTGTTTTACTGAAATACAACCGCTACCGCCCGCTTTTGGCTCCAAATTGACTTTGAGACTTTTGCTGAGTGACTGCTGTTGTGACCGCCGGTTGGCTATGTTTGACCGCTGCTAACTCTAAACGTGAACAAACATTTTAGCTACAAACACTGGACTAATATATTCACACTTGTGGATTAACAGTTCGATCACCGGAGATCTGGAATACCAGGAAGATAGAACTATTCTTGGTGTGGTAGTTCAACGGAATACGGAACTACGGAATCTCCTATTTTGAACTGTGAGTCAAGATTTACTTGGATTTTTCTCCTTGTGTCTGTGTATCTGGCTTACATTAGTAATTTGCCCTGTTCACTAGAGACTCCATATGGCCTTTAACCACTACACATTCAAGCATAGGGTACGAAGTTGCGGCTTCAAAGTGAATAACGAAATGATCAAGTTGGGACAGTTGGATGCGCTTTCGACCATATTGTTGGGTACATTTTATTACGGTATATACTTTACTAATCAATGTTATTCCTACTTCAAAGGTAAGCTGCCCTGGCTCCTATCTGTCAGCCAACATTGTCGCCATGCTATTCTCCCCTTATCCGTAGATGAGCTGACTGGGCTAAAGAGAAAAAAGGACGACGTATGCCATACACAGAGTTTCCAACTCTTGTAAAAGTGAGATAAGTCCCTCATAATGTCAGTGGCCCTTATTTAGCCACTGTATTTTGGCTGTGGTCACAAGTCACACTTACAACTGATTAGGTGGATATAGTCCCAATGTTTCAAAACCGATTGTTCAAACCCATGAACTTACTCGTTCATGATTAAACCCAGATTCCTACAGTAGAAGTCCCCTCCCTCCATTACTTGGCCTGAATGTGGTTTGTCACCCTCCTTTAGTTATCTCTAACATTTCAACGTCATCCCAGTTGTGTAAACATTATTGTCTTCAGTTCAGAACCTCCCGGTTTTATACTTAACATGCTCTACTGATGCCATTTCTCCACCGCAAAATTCAGTTTTCTGCACCGTCAGATGCCCCACCCGATGCCACCTGTGCTTGACCACTTCTGAGGCACACCATGCTCAGGTTGCGCCAATTCGGCACAAACCTATTGTGAAATGGATAGTGCCTTTTTCACATCTGCCCTGTGCCGCGTTTTGTTATACGATTGTAACTAGTCTACTTTGTGCCTTTATTCTTACTGTTCTATTATAATCACGCCGAACGGCAAATCATCAACAAGTTGAGAACTAATACCATTGTCCCTTGGATGTCTTATTAATTCGCTGTGTTAACCAGTGTTATTTTGCTTGAATTTTTCACACACAAACATAATCTATACGTCAGAAACTACTTGTTTGACTGCATTTTCTTTCTGCCGTACACCTACGCATTTATAAACATGAGCCAGATTATGACAGGCTGATCTCCGCTAAAACTATCGGTGAACCGAGAAAGATGTGGGTAAAACGCATGTGCGCTTGGCTGCTTTCGTGACACTAAGTTTTGGAGTTTTCAGGATGACTAGCTTTTCAAAATCCCATGGTCCTTAGCAAATAACCTAGCTCAGAAGTGTTTTTCAAAAGCTAAGAAATAGGTCAGAGGTGAAAGAAAATCGTCACTTCCATTTCGAAAAGACTGGTGTGTTCTCGAGAAATACACTCGCTTGCAAATCAATTTGGGTTTCACAGGGGACTCAATTGAATATCTTGTCTATGATGTCCTCCAACTGAATGTGCTGCACACATGCCGACTCATTATTCAGTTGGCTTGATATTCGAGATATCGCAGTATATTTTCATAAGGGAAATTACTCACAAGGTTGCCTTCGAAGAGTTTTCAGCAGCCTCGTGAGTAGTTTCTCTTATGAAAATATGCTGCGATATCTCAAATATCGTGCCGACTAAATAATGAGGCGGCCTGTGCGCAGCACATCATAAACGAAGACATTCAATGAGTCCCCAGTGAAAACCAAATTGATTTGCAAATGAGTGTATTTCTCGAAAACAGATCAATTCGGGTTCAAGTAGATCAGAAAGCTGGCGGAAACTTGGGGACTGCGTCTACCTGTTGAGCCCTAAGAAGGGCAAAACCGGTCGTGGGCTGTCGAAGAGTTTTCAGCAACCTTGTGATATGTTCCATTTCAATGGGAATACTCCGACAAAAACTGGAATCTTTTTTCAAAGGGTTTTGAGGACGAATGTACAAAAAAGTATCCGCCTAGAAGATAACCCCAACAAGGTGCTCTCTCCGAACGAATACTCAACCACCTCAAGTATGAGGCCATGGACTGGTGGGAAGTAACTCAAAAATCTCGTACTGCAGCCAAGACCGCCATGTCGTCATTGGTGGACGGACGCGCGAGGAGGCCCAGGATGACCATCTCGGACTCATTTACCAAATCGACCACTACAGGAAGCTAGCAGAATGGCTCTGTGAGTCTCGTCCTGTGAAATTCGAATACGAATCCCATCATGCAAAATGGTTGCAAGGATCACGAGGTTAACATGGATAACCTCAGAGCTTCCTGTCGATCCTTCCACTTCCGCTGCAGCACGGAAAAATGTGGAGTGGTCTTTGGGCACATTGAAAATCTTCCAGAGATTAAACATACACGGGATTTTTCTTTGGAGGAGTAGAATTTCTCAATTCTAAAAGAGAAGCGCACGACAAGCTCAGTCTCAACGGTAAACCAACAGGTTTTGAACTATTGACAAACACAATATTAGTTGCGTCATCTTGTGTTTTTGTGTTCCAACCGACCGCGCCTCCGGGTTGCACCTTCCAGTCAGTTGTGCAGGTCACTGACCACAAAGAACATGAACGCTCGGAGTGATTCAAATTCCGCAAGGAAACCAAAATTTTTGAACTTAACGACCCTGTTTCTCTATTAAACAAGAAATCGCAGGAGCGAAATTCACGCCAAAGCACTAGCTTAATGTTCCCTTGGTTTGGTGGGCAGACGCAAACATGGTCTTTTGCCCAGGGACGTTTCCCTCGACCGCTGAGACAACCGATAACGCAACACAATCGCCGGTTAGTCAATCTGGACGAAACTAGCCTCGAAGCTTCCGGCTCATGAGGCAGCCATATATGTATATATATATGTTCTGATGAAAATATGAAACAAGCAGCCTGCTACTCCACTCCGATAAAAGTATTCAAAGTGAGTATGAGTGCAATCGTCACTCATGACGCTTGGGGCCAACTTCCTGAAACAGAAACCACTGTGGTTAAAAGTTCTGCGTACGTCAAATTTGCTATGTTGAACGCGGGCAAACTGTGAGTCAGCACAAACATAAAACAGAAGCGAGCGTAATCGAATAAACAACAAAACCGATGCTTAAGCGCGAGCCGCTCTTTGAATTCAGGCTGCAGTCCTCGACAGCCGAAAGCAAGCCGAAAACAGAGGGCTTGTGATGGAGGCCATATTTTCTGTATATTATTAGCCTTCGATCGGGTCGCAAGTGCTTTATTGTTTTGCAAACTCCAGGCTTGTAAGATTCTAGGAAGCACTGCACGCTGAATTAAGGCTTCCGTTTCTAGTAGAAGGTTCTGGGAGAGAATTCCAGCCGATATACCCTCCCTGAGAACTGATCCACAATGGAGATCCTATGGACATCGTCTCTTGACGGTTACTGATTTTATCTTCGTAAAATACGGGATGCTGCAAACTCGAAAACCGCCAGTGGAACATACGAAAACAAGCCACAATACTGTGCGTCGTCCAGATAAGCAAAAATGTGCTGTTTAAGTGCATAGGACACCGCTGGAGAAATTATCAAACTATTTTCTCCTTGAGAGAGAAACGGGAACCCCACAAGTGACCCACAGGTGGTATCTGAAGACTACGGAGAAAGCCATCCGGGCCTGTATTCTTCCCCAGCGACCTCATCACATCCAGTCTTTTCAAGGAGTAACTGCGAACGGCCGAAAGCTAACTTCTTCACGGAGGAGGGCATTTGATTACTCTTGCAAAATATAAGCCACTTCAGCGCTTTGGGACCGCACAATGTTCATCCAAAGATGCTGAAGGAAATTTCGCTCACAATTTTAAGGCATTTCTATATGGCGTTTTGTCAGCTGCAACTAAAAAGCTTCACACCAATCTATAAAACCGGTGACCGACTAGCACCTTGGGGCTACATGCTTATTAACCCCACTAGCATGTTGTGCAGGACGGTGTTAAGCATCCTGAGGCGAGTCATCTTAAATCACCTCAACACGAGAAACCTAATATACTAAGTGCAATATGGACTCTCCCAAATCGTTCCTGCGTTCTGAACGTGCTTGAACTTGTGGGCAGTTTAACTCAAGCTAAGTAGGATGGACTCATCTCGTAGGCCGCTTATTCGATTTCTCAAAGTCATTCGCACACGTCCCATTGTTCAAAAGCTTACTGCCCATATGTTTCAGGGGGACATTCTACGCTGGGTAAGGCGTTCCTCTTAGACAAAACATTACGAATTAAAGTGGCTTCGACCTACCGTTTTTCGGCCCCGGTCTCCGCTTGAGTACCTCGAAGCTTCGTTTGGGGATCGCTTCAGTTTCTAGGTCAATAAACATCCAGATTTATTTCAAATCCACGTCCAATTTGTGTGAACAACTTGAAATTCCGCGGTTCAAATGCCAGCGCCCCTAAGTGGACGTAGCCGCTCCAGAGCATTGGTCATTGGACTGGCCCCTTCCTCTCGATGATGGGAAATGCTCGCGTATGTCATTTGAAGGTGCTTCAGCGAACGCCCATTGGAGAACGGACCAGAAGACATTGCGATGAGAGATGCCAAAAGTGCTTAGTTATCTGGCTTTCTTCAAAATGGCCTTCGTATCGCACCACTAGAAGTCGGCCCAAATCATGTTCGTCGTTCCATGAAGGATTTGGCGAACCTTCCGCGCCATTACTCGCATGGACTTCCAGACACTATACGGGACATACTTCTGTCCGTTTCTTGAATATGCTAACCTAGTCGTCGACCTCAGACTAAAAAATGTTGTAACATTCATTAGGCGCGACCAACGAGCAGTGAATTCGTTAGATATGAGACGTGTCTCAGGGTGCATGACCACTTCGCCCTTGCGAATGGCCACCTCTGAGGAGACCAACAGAATATGTGAACAGGTTTTTCACCACCGACTCAACTAAAAAGCGGCGGGAACATAATAAAAACATTTTCGTGCTCTTAGCGCACAATTTTACGGGGCAAAATTTTTCTCATTTCGGGTAGTTGGTGCGTGTAATGACATCCCCTCGACTGTTGTACAACTTGCATCTAGCACCCACTTCAACGCACATTTTAGACACCATTTCAGTTGTGCCCTCGCGCTGGCAAATTGCTGCCCCGTACTGAGAACATGAAGAGCAGCGCTGCACCCTTTTTCGTTTCTTCATCTCAGGCGAAGGAAAGCTGCTGAACGACAACAGTCAAACCGACCCCCTAAGCTTAGGCGAAAGCTTCAGTCCTGTGTAACACTCGGTGAGTCCGTTAACTGACCTCATCGATGCGCTTGAAGTTCTCTATTCAATTTTTGTAGGCAACTTCAAATATTGAAGTTTCCATGGTACTGCACTGAATGATGAAAGCCGTGTTCATATGTTGCTCAGAGAAAACTTTGCGAACGCCTCTGTCATGTATGATGGGCTGAATCAGAAAAATTCTAAGTTAGGCTCCAAAAGGGATTTTGGGGACCGGGCTTATTTGGGCGAATCCTTTTTGGCTCGTCACGAAAAGTTGGCCCAACGGGTATTCATTTTTCTTCAGATGACTCAGAACGATTTTCCCCATACTGCTAGCATGAACTTTGAAACACTATATGGAGCCTCTGCCAGTTCGCCTTCTGGATATGCTAACAAAGTGGCCTAATCTGGAATCAGGAGAGGTGCAGCACCCGGTGAGGGTGTACCGCGAGCTTATAAAGCTGTTTTCACCGCCCCCAGGCCCATTGATTACGAAATGCATTTGAAGAACCTTGGTCATTTCTCCCTACATCATCTTTACTTCCGAAGAAAAACTGAGACTTTGTTGTGACTTTTTTGGACAAGCTCATAGTATTTCAATTTTTGGAGCGCGTTCTCCTGATTCCGGGGCATTGTTCCGTGGAATCACTTCCTCAGGCAGTTGCCCGCACAAATAATAGGACCAAGGCCAACTCACTTTCATTTGCTTTTATTTGGATCCTCACGCTGGAAAGTTAACCACCCAGCGCGAGGAAATTGAAGAACATCGCAAACCTTGCTTTTCAGGTGATCGGAGGCCAGTGAACGTCGAGAACAAACATATCAATAAAGGCAGTGCAGATGCCTCAATCCTGTGCATAACTCCGTTCTGTCTATCACGAAAATTAATGAGACCATTAATCTCACTAATATCAACAACCCATGGATGGGGCGAAATTCCAGAAGACTCAAGCCTTTAGCTTTTGGGTCTTCTATTTTTGTCTTTAACGTATGCCCTGGAACGGTTTTAATGTGTACCTTAATTTGACCTTGTCATGGAAACTGGGACGCACATTTTTGAGTGACCATGGTATGCATCCCAATGAAACATTTACTACGTGTTAGCCGTCTAAATTGTTGCCAGCAGATAAGAAGAAGAAAGAGGAGGAGGACAGAAAAAGAGCCGAAGAAGGTAGGTTGCATTGTTCCCCATTTAGACCTTGTCAAGATGAAGCAAGACTGCAAGCTGAGGAAGAGGAGAAAGCACGGCAGCTGAGAGAAAAGGAAGAAAAGAGGAAAAAGCAAGTTCAAGAAAAAGAAGTAAGTAGATCCTTCTATCTTCTGTTCTTGCATCATTGTAAGTAAACTAATTAAATTGCACAGCAGATTCGCTGTCTTCCTCTTGGTCCCTCGAATAATTCTTCAATTCGCAGAAGTAGGAGAGTGGGAACTAAAGTGAATTTTACCCAGTACCATCCACCTTGTGTTTTTTCGCTTTGTAACTGTGCCCACGACTAAGTACGAAAGTAGATTGTCATGCCCTAGAGCACCAGGGCATGTAAATCTGAATTGTGCATGCAAATGCTAGGAAGCCATTAAGCTTACTATTGTACAGCGATGCTTAAACTTCACTGGAATGCAAACAACGGTGATTGCCATCGCAAGATTTGCAGGCTGTATTTCACCCTTCCACACTGCTTCCATGAGTAGAACCATCTGCATTCCAGCGCACTATATTTGGATTAGGAGCCGAATCAGCGGTGCGCGTGGAGGCGCTCCAAGGGAATCTGGTGTAATCAGCCCGAAAGGATTAATTTAACTTGTGAAGTCAATGCAATCAATTAAGGCTTGTGGACAAGAGGAACTGGGACTCACCACCCATTCTTCGATTTCCCTGGAACCCCAACCTGTTGTAAAAGCAATCTGGCTATCTCAAAAATACTCGTCTTGCACTTTCTCCAGTTATCGCTTACCGAAAATCCTTAAACAGCACAGAGTCACCTAGGGGATCCTTGTTTTGTTGCCTCTATATATCGTCTCTAACCCAAGTGGAGATGACAGTGCCCACATACAGTTCATGTTCACTGTATTCCAATCAAACTATCAACGTTTCATCAGTACTCAGCCCTAAGGATCGATAAGAATGAGTGCGGAATTCTCTCCAATCATGCGATCGGTCTGGTTGGCGAACTGTCCAAGTTCTTTCAAAGCCTGTTTGATTCGGCCGTTGAAAAATAGGCTTATCATTCCCACTCACAAGGATGAAAAAAGGCGCACCCTTGCCGGCCACAGAACAGTCTCTCTTATTCCTCAAATTAACGAATTAAACAGTCACGTATGAGCTGGAAAGGCCCCCATAGAAGCTGAACTTACTAGTTTTCCAACGCAAAAAATGGGAATACGTAGTTAGGACCTGGACTTTCAAACTTCTCGCTGACTGTTGACAGTTGGACCGAGGAATTTAGTGTGTGATTTGAGGTGAGTGTCATTAGTTTCGAAGTTTCAAAGAGGCTTGACCCTGAAGAAGAAACTAGCATATAAAATAACGGTGTCCCATACTGCAAGGGGTTCTTTGTTACCCAGAAGATGAACGACTTCTTCTCTGGTTGACATAGCGTTAAAAAAATGCCTAACACTACTAAAGAATCTTTCACGTCGCTCCAACATCGATTGTTTTCATCAAAAATCCACCACAACCTTGAATTCCCTTGTGAAATATTTGCCAGCGGCATCAAGTTGTGGGAAACTGTGCAATCTCCCAAGAGCCCGAATTTCGGGATCTCATGGTTCAAAAGATTTCGGCCGCAAAACGGACTTCAAGATTCACATTCTTCTGAATCTTAGGGGTATTGTTAGATTTCACATCACTCCTGCCAAAGCAAGGAGGAATCTGCTTCTATTATGTCACAGCTAAGCCGGTAAAACTAGCGCTTTTCCAAAAAGAGTTATTGAATAACCTTTAATTTAACCCTGATGCTCAGCCAAAAGGATCCATCTATATTTTTGGGTGGCTCCTGTGTTGGAAGTCAACATAATTACTTTGAAGGACACCGCAAGGTTGGCGATCTTGTCCACTCGCTATACCAAACTTAATTTACTTTAACTAAGCTTCATTTTTGCCTGATGATTGTGGGTAGTTCTGCTGAAGTAAATTTAAGGGACCGTTTTAGTTACATTTGAGATTCAACCAGGCTTGCATATTCTCCAACTTTTTCCCAGGCTAGAAATTTCGAGGTGTGATGTTGCCAAAACCAACTAAACCCCTGCTGTAAACACCCACTTGTGTGCTTTCTCACATTTACGGAATTCTGGCATTCTGGGGATTTAGTGAATCTAGGTTATACATAATAAAATTTGTTTGATCCGCAGAATATGTGTGTTCACGTTGCGATAACCGTACACAAGTCTTTTGTAGGAAGATGTTTTGAAGCAACCACAAAACGCCACAAAGTTATCAGGAGACAAAATTTTGTTCTAATCAAATATAAACTGTGTTTATCAGCGGAAAGTGATTGATTCGTGACAGACACTTTGGTGTAGGCTAAAGATCACATGTTCAATGGGATTTCCTTTGAGTAATTGAACCAAAAGCTATTTGAGGATCATGATTGGTAGAAAAAACCTAATCATAAAAGTGATAAACTGGAAAAAAGAACGTGCCGACGTTGAGGTAAATTATTCAGTAATGTAAAATCGTATGGGAAAGTATATCGCTGATACCAATCCTTCTTCGTATATTTTTTCTCGCATAATTTACTTCCTTTAGCATTTGCTGGTTGGGGTCGCCGGAAATCTGACTGCACAACTGGGCGATCTAAGCATACTTGAAACTCAATTAAGTCATCGACTTGGATTTTAAAATTGATGACAACTACTTCAGTTGGTCGCTTACTGTGGTTTTGCAGCATTAGATTCTTTATTATCAATATTGGGGGCATCAGTCACGGATTGTGAGGAGTGACAACTGACCGACGCATGTTTTGAAAAATTCTGTGAATTTCGATAATGCACTCGTCTGCATTTGTTCCCTCCTTCGATTACAGGGCAAAGTAAGAAGTCACTGATAGACTGGCAAAGTTCAGTTTAGACTATTCCGTCGGAATCGTTTTCTGCTCTCTCACTATCAAGTGCTATACCGTTAGATGTCGGCACTTGCTGGAAAGATATTTTACGAAAAATGGCAAGATGTTAGCCTATGGCAGCATAAAACCTACTGGGATCGGGCCAGCTAGGCAATGAAAGCGGTTCCGAAACGCAAAATCCCTGAAAGAGTATTACACTTCATCTGCATGATGGAATCCCTGGAACAGCCGGTGAGTAGATCCATGAGGTATCTGAGTGATGCAGCCGTCCAAAACAAAGAAGTATGTTTCGACTGCTGGGCCAAGCGCTTTGGACCATTTAACTACACTGTAATCCTGTACCGTGAATCTGTAACCGCCAACGACTCTTGTGGCATATGACTGAATATTTTCCCTCAAGTATCACTGTGTTCCTGCCCTTACATTCGCATGTTCCAGATTGATGGTGAAACTCTCAGTCAGAGCACACATTTATGAAGAGGACACTGACCCAGACAACTAGTATGAATTCGTGTCAAGGTTGATTTCCAAAATAAGCCTAATGGTGAACGCAGTAATCAGGAAGGACCCGGTTTGACTCTAGTGGTAGGGAGATACTTCGTGTCAGTTATCTTTCGTCGCCCTATTGTGGCCCGTGAAGCACTGACTTGAGAATAGCAAGGGGGGTGCCCGCATGAAGCAGGTTAAGTGGACCCAATCTTTACACTCCGAGAGCTGGTAAAAGAATGCCATATGTATAGATGACCCATAACCTTGGTAGTTCTGGATTTCTAAGGCTCATTTGGCTCAGTTAACACTTTTGTTCAGCAAGGACTGCTTTATATGTTTGTGAACAAAATCAGGTCCTTATATTCTCAGATTTTCAAGCGTGCAAAGACACGTATAGCTTCCCAAATGTTTTTGCATACAAAGTAGTGTGGGACAGAGATGCTTGCCCTCGCCACCCCTATTTAGCTTTGTAATCCACGAGATAATTAAACGGGACCTAGTGTTCAGACAGGTTATATCGAAAATTTTGTCGATCTGTAATATGTAAACAACATTGTTCTGGTCTTTGGGGAAGACAATGCGTAGATGTTTCCGGATGAACTGATCAGGGTTATCCCATCCTTACTTTTTCAAAGTGTGAAGTAATGCTTCTTGACAACCAATTACCGAGCACACTACTTAAAACCCAAGAATACACTCAAATTTGTAAAAATAATTTGTGTGAATTGTGTGTCATATCGTTTCCGATTGTGGTGTGACCCACAAGGTCCTAGCACGAATCTTCAGCCTCGGGTCGCGTTTGCGAATGTGAGATAGTTGTGACAGCAATTTGGCGTATCCCTGAACGTCAAGAGACGTGTGAATCGGGATATAGTGCGTTCCGTTATTTTGTGTGGCTACGAAACGTAGCTTATGCCAGTAGCGGGACCAGTTCATCTTCAAATTTTTCACAACCGTTGCCTTAAAACCAATGGTCATTCACGAAAATAGTGTTTGTCCTGCAAAAAGGACTTTGATCAAAGAATGTGTGCGGTACTAAAAGCCGAATCATTTGGCAAAGAGTGCTGTTGTCCCTTCGGAACCAGAGATGTGGCTTAGCAGGGAAAGTATAAAAGCGATTACGAAAAGTCCAGGCGTTGTCAGTGGGACTTGCCTTCCAGAATGAATTTGCCATCATATCCTCTACACTTGGTTGGAGATTCTGCAAGGCATAGTGGTTTATCGATATAAGTAGCATCCTTGTTTTCAGTTTCTATTCAGATGGCTTGATTGAATGTTTGAAGGTGCAAGCACCTCAAAAAAATTGCTGTGGGCCAGCAATACATCCCTTATCCAACATGTTAGTCTTTTCTTCACAATAAGGAAAGTGGCAAGGCAGCAGAATACCCAAAACTATGTTGATACGAAAGAACTGGATGGTTCTTGAATCACTAACGACAGTGCAGTCATTCAGGGTCGAATAAATGATGGCAGCTTCAGTTTAGAATCTTATAAATCAAGAAGACAAAGAATTTAAAAGACCGTCAACCCATAGAAAGAGGGATATATGGCCTTAGTAAATGGGCATGGACTGAGGCTTATAATGAACAAACAAAGAAGCATAAATTGGCTGCGTGGTCAGAGAATTGTTGCAATAAGAAAGCTGAAAGTTTGGCCAGGCATTAATCACAATAGTGACAGTGGAACAATAATAAAAAACAATCCTTTGATGGTTAGCCACAGCTTCCAGAACATTGACAAAGGAAGGTTAGATAGACTACCTTCCGTCAGTTACCAAAAATCAAATTTATGTGGAATGACCACAAAATAAAATATGACGGAAGCAATCCAGGGTGAAACAAACTCTGGACCCATTTCAAAGAATTTAGAGAGGGCGAATTATGCACAAGATATGCAAGAGATTAGGAGACTTCAGAGCTGTAATTGCAATAATTTCACCAGCGAAAACCAACCGATATATTTGGTAAAAAATGGCAGAAAGGCCACTGGAGGAAAATGGCAGGAAGATCTCTAGGTGAAGACTAAAAGTACTGTGTTCAACAAACACAGAACAAGAATATTTGTAGAAGTGGCGTTTACTGTGTTCATGACACCAAAGGAGCCATAGCTGATCCAAGGGGAAGTAGGTCACTGGAAAGACACGAGTATGAAATGGAAAGAGCTGCATCTTCTCCATAAAAACTAAGCGAAGCAGAAATAGATTCACTGCAAAACAAGACAGCCGATGTTGAGAAAGAATAAAGATATGCTTCCACCTTATGGCTTCCAAAGCAGATATCGTCAAGGTATCATGGTGGAGTGGTTGGTCTTGAAGTATCCATTTCAGTTCTCCTATTCGGAATATATTCCGACCCTTGACAGCCTCTAGTCAGGCTGTTACGTGACATTCGTCCAAGTGTCCTCGAGATACCAAGACATTCTAGTTTGGTTTCACCAAAGGATTCCTTGGCAGGTGAACTCAGCGTCTTGCCTCAAGTCTTTTGGTGACAAAAACCTTCGTCCATTTGTAAATAAATACTATTTTCTCAGCTTCCCTCAGTTCTTGCAAAGATATAGCAAGGTCCATGTGTTCGGGTGCTTGCTGAGGTTCACAGATACTGCGTGGATTTTCTTCCGATGTTTCTTGGAATCGCACTAAATTTCCTGAGTAGTCAGTGAGACTGTGATGTAGCATCATCCTCAACCGATATCACGGGTAACTTGTTGGTCTGATTAGGTCTGTTTCAACGTTTCTGCATATTTCTCAGACATTGACCTTCAGCATCATAGTCATTTTTACTGTTATATAGCACTTTGTTTGTGGTGGCCCTCTGGAGTGTTTCGCGAACAGATCAGCGCGCCTTTGGTTATCTATGTTTATCGAGGTACTAGGCACGGCTATACTTTGCAGTTTTCCCTTATCTTTCCCTCGTCTATTCGTGTAGGTGTATGTCTTCTTGAGTACTGCTGTTCAGCACTGTGGTAATATCTGTTTGCACATTTGCTTGATCATCACCGTTGCAGTAATAATGCCTAATAATGAAAGCTGGCGTGCATTGTATTGGTTTGCCGCGTTAAGTTAATAAGTACCAATCAAGGATGTGCAACGGTTTTGAGCAATTTCTTTGAAACGGTTCAGAATCAGTCCAATCCACCTTTACAAAAGCTGCTTTAAACACTAAGAAACAAAGTACACTCCGAAGTTGTTGGCCAACTATTTGAGAGAAAAAAAGTTTCATCCGGAAATATTTTAGGATTGGCAGTTTTCCAATGAAAATGTACAATGCGAACGCGCGATTTGGCATTCAAAACATTCTGCATTCGGACGGTACGTTAGATGGCGTCAAATGTTTCTATAAATTTGTATTCTGTGGCCCGAAGGGGATTAAAAATTAGGTGACTTTTCGCATAATGATTGAAGTTCGTTAGTCGGTCCACTAGATTTATTCGATAATTCTTCTGAGGCATAATTGTATTAAATTTCAATAAACTTACCATAGTTTGGCCCCGGTTACGTTGGATCTATCCATAGTAAAAAGTGCTTTGCATTTCACTAGTACTCTAGAGTGTCTGAAGAGTAAGCGAACAGGAACTTTATTGGTTCTTCTCTACTTCCGTCATGAATGCTGAGACTTCTCCTAGGGCAGTACTGTGTCGGTGGACTTCTCAGATGTTTGTAAAACAAGAGTTAGACGCAACGTATCTATACATTCATAAAACTGTGCAAAATGGACGTAAAAGCATAAGGACTGTATTTCGGTAACTTGTCATTTGCTACCTATATTTTATTTTCCGATTTCACTCACAAACCATGGTGACGATTGTAAGATGAAGCAAATTCTAATTGTCTTTTTATTTACCTCCTCCTTGAAGGAATTAAGACGGAGAAAAACAGAGCTAAATGAAACTCGAGAACTTTTACATGAACATCGAATTCGCTTGGAACAGCTGGAGGCTGAACGACGAGCTGATTATGCCGTGAGAATTCATTGTCCCATCTGATCTTAGAAATTTCAGTGGAAACGGTATTTCCGATGCGATGGTTCTCCAAATCCAAGCATAGAGAAAGAAGTCAATACTTTTATGAGTCTTTGGAGGTTGGATGAGACACGTTTGACAATGGAAGAGGTAATGGATGACAGTGTGCACAGTTTGAAAGTAGGCTACCCGCCGAAATTTTCCACTTTTTTTCTCGAACCCAGCTAATCGACGAACTACAAACTTTGGTAGCAGATATCGGTGAAAATGAAGAAGATGCCCAAACCCTACTCACTTACCGAAGAGTATGTCAAATGCAAAATAGTATCACTAGTATCCATTCACGATTCATTAGACCATGCACGAATTACGCCAGTTGGTACATGAAAAGTTAGACCGTGCCACTGTGGAGACATTGTCTCGAGCAGTGCATTTTGCGGATCATGAGACATCAAACCTGCAGAAGACTTGGCGGAACGACTGGATTGCTGTCTGTATCTGGGCTAACCTGTCCAAGAATCCACGGTACTTTATATTCATTCATTACTCCCGAACTTTTAGTATACGACAATTTACATTCGCCGATGTGGACATCACGTTTGACATACCCAAATTCCTGACCTTGTCCGATTGTAGTTTTCTAATTTCATTCATGAAGTTCGATAACTATTCCGTTGAATGTGCTTCCTACGTATCACGAAAGGCGAGGAAAAAAAGTAAGTCAGTTAGGTTCAGCATGAAACAGTCTGTCTCACTTTTAATCATTTTCTGACCATGAGTCTAGACTAGTTCAACAACTGGCGAATATTTGGGCGGAGTGTCTTTATGTGGCCTAATAACTCGACTGCTTTTGCTTCTCCTCCACCTGTGGCAGTAATTCAAGCTCCGAAGGATAAGGCCAAGAAGGAAGCCAAAACGCACACAATGCACGCAGAGTCGGAGTTGACGGAAAAGGCAACCACAGAAGAATTGGCTGTGGTACGTTTGACGGCTATGCCCCGTTAATAGCAAACTCTTAGGGATCTTGATATCTGACCGCTTGTGTCGACAGAACCATGTTCGTATTCGCATGTCTTCTGGAGTAACTTTCTGATGACATACCAGCAATGAAATTGACTAGCTGGGGAAACTCAGTTTCTTTATAAGAAAACTGCAACAATATCAGAGAAACTACTCGGTAATAAATAATGGAGACAGCTTCAGCGAGTGAATGCGCAGTCCTGAATGACCTCAATGCACATGTCATTATCACCATCAGCTTTAAAGCTTTCACATGTTGTGGAGTGGTCATAAATACCACAGTCCTCTTTACCAACGATCTGGAAAAATAAGGGTGAAGTGGGTGGACATGGATAGACTAAGGACAATAGCTGATATCGTCGAACTGTGAATCCAAGAATGTTGGTGGATATTTTACTTGAAAGATCAGTAATGGAAGCTATGCGTCTGTCAAGGAGTTTTCGAACCTCTAGATGTTCCAATAAATCCGATCGTCAGTCAGTGATTGACCACTACATCTTGTATAACATAGGCCAGTCTTGTCAGAACAACGCTTTTGTCATCCACACCGGGGTGCAGCGAGAAAATCGAAAGATAGGTGTCCGAATAAACAGTAGTGACTCGTTCAACAAATGTCCCCAAGAAGACGACTCACCTGGTTGTGTGCTACGCAAATTGACTTGTTGTAAAAAGTTGTCGCGCTCGGCGTGGAATCCAGAGTAACTTTATCGGACAGGTGTATGAAAAGTGAATGAAGGCGAAGACGAAAGATTAATGTGGTGTAAAACTGATACTCTTGTATGAAAATGCCATCACATTTGACTGTGGAGGACAATATTGGTGATGGCACCCAGATGGTCCAGCAGGACGCTGGTGGTCTGGCACAACGGAAGGCTTAGACAGGCTTGCAGTTGGCCCTCTGTCTTTTCTATTTTGGTATTATCTTACTGATGGAGCTTTCAGGAAAAATTTAACATGGTTTCAGGGCGTGGAATGGCTAATGTTCAACAGTGCACGGCCAATATCAGTAGTGCTTATAGTGACTTCCGTAGACTACCTGGGTGTAACCACAAACCACTCTACCAGTTGCTGTATCTCCAGAAGCAGATGTGTAGGTTGTTTGCATCTGACTAAAGATCAATATTCTAAACCAAAATAAACTTCTTGATTTACCCTCTAGAAGTTCACCATTGTTATTCGTTGCTTTCACTCCCTCGTCCACATGCACAACGGCGAGTAAAACCAGGTTCAATACAACCAAAGCACAGAATTCCTGGGTAATAGGGAACTGATTGGGCAGAGTCCGAAAGAGCCTTCTGGCAATCGTTTGAGAATGTCATTCATTCCAAAACATTGGAGGACGAGTGTATTCATACCATTCTTTTTTTATTCTTTCATTTAGGATCTTTTTGCTGATCAAAATAAAACATCTCACTCGGGTGACGCTGAAGAAACCACGGTCGAAATCGAAGAGATTATCGAACCCCCGCCTGAAGATCTCATCTCGACTCCAGGTTGGTGGTGAATTTTTTGGTAACATGGAACGCTCAGTTGCAAGACGTTTATATAGGTTAGGTGTAGGTTTAATTGCAGTAGCGGTATGCTACCGATTTGCGTTCCCACATTAAGTAGATTTCTACCGGCCAGAATGGGTCAACAATCAGAACTACTTGGCCAAACGCAACTGAGGTTAAATAATACTTGTTGACACGATTTGTTTAACTAGCTGTCGAAAGCAAATTAAAAGTAAGAAAAGTATATGGCTGTTTCCCTCTGATTGGCAACGCCCTCTTCGGTGGCACTAGGAACAGACTTCTACGGAAAGCTGCATATTCTCAAAACATGTGATAGCTGGATATTGAAAGCCGATAAAGAACTAACAGTGGATACTTCTGACTCCAAGCTGGCATTTTACGGTGTGTATTTGTTCGTACCACTAACCATCACGGGAAAACTTGGCCCAGGCCATTATCCAAAAACCCTGTTACCCCTTGAACAGATTCTCAATTTTTTCAGTTAAAAGTGCCGCGTCATTTGAATAACTCAAAGCTATCGATTCTTGCCTTGTTTACTGGCAACATATGTGAGTACCATGTCCGTCAGAAAATATATACCGCGATATCACGAATACAATACCAAATGAAAAATGAGACACCCTCATGGAGCGCATTCACTTGAAGAAAATCATAAACCAGATATTCAGCTTCATTCAGCTGAATCTCTTGTTACAACTCAACTAATGTGGTTCGTGGATCATATACAACTTTGGTTTAGTTGAAACATCACTTTGGTGGAAACTTGAGGACTGACACCATTCGCTAAGCCAAAAGAATGGTGGAACTAGTTGTGTGCTCAGCAACCTTATGAGTAGCACGTGCCGTCAAAGAAAATATATGTAAATGTATTTATTGTTTTTAATCGGTATCGTCATTGCCGCCATATCTGATTTGATACTTGGTCCTACACTGACTAGTGCTGGCCTTGCTGAATAATTTCAACAAACCTACACGGTACTCGCGTCTAGCTGAATGGGTATGAACACAATAGAAACATCCCATTCTTTGTTGCTGCTAGGTGAGGAGCCCTGCGGTAGTTGATCGTTGATTTTTCGGGTACTCTGCTCTCTTTTCAATCTTAAGACGGTTATATGACAAGTTTTTTGCATTGTGTTTATCTGGAGTATTTTGAATATTTAGGAGTCATCGATAACCTTCCCTATTTCTTTTTCAGAGCCAGACGAATGGGAGCGTGCTGACCTGTGCCCAGATGCGGTCGATTTGGGAGAGTATCACGTCATTGGTGGAGTAATACGCTTTGATCTGCTAACCTTGCCAAGACAACCGAAATCTGGTCGGGGATGGAGTATCACCACATGTGTCCGACCACCTAACTTGACTCCATTTGAATACATCGTAGACGCTGGATCCAAAGGTTCACCCGTACCAGGATCCGAAGGTGGAGGTATGACATGACCAAAATTTAAAGTATTCGTCTTAGACATATTAGTTGGATTGCTCAATGGAAAGAATGTGTGGTAACACACGTAGTTAATGGCTAGTGGCACAAACATTTCGATATCAGGCAAATTACTTGGCTCCTAATGCATATCAACACTATTCAGTGAGTAACTTCTGCTATTTGCCTGGATAGATGGATGACTAGTCATAATTTATCCACTTCTGTCAACGCTTTCTACGGTATCTCTACGAGCGGAGAAGAGGAACGGATTGGTTAGAGGGATTTGGTGCTGTGTTCAGGTTTTAACACCATTTACAACGCGCCTTATTTTTACTATCAGATTGAGCTTCCAAACAAGAATACTCCAGATAGCACACATCGCAGCCGGCAACTCCAGCAAAGACTTCTATGGTGCATCTGCTTGCGTGGGACAATCCTTGGCTTATTTTTTATAGACTTTAATTTCCCGATGCTTGATTAACCGAAAGCAGACCATTGACAGGCCTTTAACGCCAGAATTTGTGCCTCTGGCCATCACTCATACTTGGTGATTTTTCGTCGAATTGCGTTGGAATAACGGAATGCATGCGAGCAGCGTTCATCGTGTGGGTATGCCCTTAAGCGGGCCGGTAGACGAATCGATAGTGCGTGATGTATGGGCGTCCATTTTCGAGCGAAGACTTACAGTAGCCGACAGAGAAACGTGTTTGAGTAAGCGGATGGTTACACGGTGTCCGAACTGATCAACAGGAGTCTTCTTCAAGGTTTTGTCCACTGCATTGGGAAATAGCATGGTTTCGGAGGTGAGGTGCACGATTTAAGTTGCAGAACTCCGCCACATGTAGTGCTCAACTGAATGGCAAATGCATCCAAGTAAAAACAAGCTATGTACCTAAAAATCTGGATAGATGAATTAAGCCATCACTGTATACCAATCCTTGTTTAATATACAACATAAACAACATGCAATATATATCCTGCCTCGATGTGACCACAACATCACGATGAAACGGATTAAACTCCCTTTCGTCTGGTCTAATGAAGGGGGAAATTCGATGCACGTGGGCGAGGAGAATTTCAGTGTGAGTGTTTAACTGGATGGGTGTGCTGCCGATAGGATGTTCATAAATCGTAACAGCAAACCCAATACGTGCAATTGTGATGGTAGTTGTTTAGCCGGTCATTTGTGTTGGTGTGACTAGTAGGATAGCGATACTGAATGGTTACTACGCACGTTTGTGGGTTCGCTAACCCCCTGAAACTATTCATACTTCATAGAAACAACGAAATCACGTTCATAAACAGTCGTCGATCATTTTTACAAGGCTAATTAAATTTTATCCTCACGTACACTAAATTTCTCCCTCAACAAAAATATTGCAAAATATTTCAACATATATTTTTTTCTTGAATATCGTGCATTAAACAGTTCTTCAGTTATACCACTAGACCATATGTTGGGTTAAAACTACACTTATTGAGAAGGAGTTGATTCCTATCAGAAGTCTAAGAGGTGAATGTATTTCAAAGAACATTACATTCGTCATCCAGTTGGAAATAGCATTATGTGGATTAGAACAGCTTCAAAAGTACTGAATGGAGACAAATACCTGATAATTTCAGTCGCTTGTGTTCAGATATTCTGAGTCAATGAAAATATATTGGGGTTCTGAAGAGCTGGGTTGGACAACCTAACAAAGGGCATAAGTACAACAGTCCCCGGAATTTTTCATGTCTTATGCTCATGAATAAAGCAAACGGCATACGGATAATATAAGGACGAAGTTGAGCACCCACCTGTTCTGGAGTAGACCAGTGGTGTCAGGTGTTTTTTAGTCCCCATGATATTCCAGCAATATATTGATCGATTCAGACTTCTTTGAACCAAGTTGGGTTCCAGTTCAGTCTCTCGCAAAATCAAATTTGTTTGCAAATGAGCTCATTTCGCTGAAACATGCTTCCCAAAAAATTGCATGTGCTTCCGGTGTTCTAACACTCAGAGGGAACACATCGAAACTTCGTGAATGATGGAATAACTCAGGCAGATTACTCTATCTTGCACATAATACACTGTTTCCTGTGCATCCTGAATGGTAACTTCTCCCACAGGCCATTTCCGATTCAAAGCAAAGCATTGATGATCTAAGGAGTCAAAGCTCAAAGCTACCAACAGGGAGTTCCCTGATTCGAACCCACCACTGGCTGCTATATTATTCCTAGCAGTATCCCACTCCCCGCGTCCCTGCAGCTATACATCGTAAGGCCACACCAGCTGAACGACTGTTACTTTTTACTATCAAACAGTAGCAACTTGTGAATATACACCCATCTGCAAACTAATTTGGTTCTTTCGAGAGACTCACTTGGAACCCAGCTGAATCTCTCGTTTATGATGTCCTGAGAATATCATAAACGAGAGATTCAGCTGGGTTCCAAGTGAGTCTCTCGAAAGAACCAAATTAGTTTGCAGATGAGTGTATATTCGCTGATTTCGTGCAATTTGATTTCAAGTAGAACATAAGGTTGACGGAAACCCGGGGACTGCGCCTAACCTGATGAACCCAAGAAGGACGAAACCGGTCGTGGGCTGTCGATGGATTTCCAGCAACCTTATGAGCAGTACATTACAAGTAGCAACTTGTGTTTATGATGCTACTTTACTGGCCACTGCGAATATCATTGGGAAGAAGGATGAAACATTTTGCGAGCTTAGTGAGCTGCCTCAGTTTTAAGGTCACGGTAGTCACTGCAAGAGTTCTTTTTTGTTGGCTGGCTCCAGGAAATGCCTGAAAGGATAACTGAAAGGACAGAGTGTTTTTCCACCTAGTCTTTGGTATGCTAACACTCCTTAGATCCTAGAAGTAACAATCCTACTGGTAGGCAAACAAGTGACAAGACAATTTTGATCTCTCCGACTGATTTGCGAATGACAGGATGAACCTGAATAGATCAAATCGCAGACATAAGTGATCAGAAAAATATCTGTAGTATAGACCAACTTTTGAACACCTAGTTGGGCTTACCTAAAGGTCGTAACGAGAGTACAAGAACCATCAAAGACTGGTTGAACACGGGCTCTGTAGTTCTGGCCTCTCTCGGTTTGGGAAAAACAACCGGTGATTACGAGGAAGCCCGAATACAAGTGTTTTTCACCACTGTTCGATGTTGAGATATGTCCTCAAAGACTAACCCCTTGTCAAAGCCTCTTCCGTGTGTAGCTACCAATTTGTTGGTCCTCGGATGACGTTGTGCTCAATGGCCTGTCAAAGCACCCTTCGGTGCAGTGTGGCTTCCCCTTGGGTCTTACCAAGGAGGTAGCAGTTTTATCTGGTGTTTTCAGGTGGTCCTGAAAACAACCGGCTAAATAGTGCTATGCAGGTATGATTAATGCTCTGAAGCCACCAAATGTTACCAGAATAATGTGTCTATGCAGGTACGTACCTGTTGTACGAATAAGAGAGGATCTAGTTCATGAGCCTGAAATCCTGGTGCTTGATTACAGGAGATTATGTGTCTCGAAGACTTATTTATTGCTATTATTTGAGCGTTGGAGTGACGGTCCTTGCTAGGACCTGAAAGGTGATCACCCAAGAATTATCACTTTCCATCAAAAATCAACAGGTCTTTGCTCGGGCTGGTAATGACTTCCCCGTAGAGGTCTCGTGGGGGGGGCGATGTCTCAGTCCTAATATGTTATTTATGTTACACCAAACCCTATCGTCTCCATACGGAAGAATCCAGCTGGAATAAGGAATACGTAAGGAACAAGGAATGAGAAGAAAGCGAGGTGATGACCTATGTGCAAATCGATAAGTTTATGTGGACAGCAGCAGTCTATTCTCCATCATTTTCCATTCTACTGTTCAATGCGCGAACAGAATAATGAAAAAAGGTTCAGCCGAGTAGAACAAATCAGGAACTCCTCACGCTTGTTAGATTTAGATGAGGTACGATTCTTCAAATGGCCCTTCATGTCAGTCAGACTTAGTAAGTCGAATCTACCTTAATGTATCTTTGAGATTGATACCCATGGGGAGTCAGTTTTAAGTGATATGAAGACAAGATACGTTTGGGAATCGGCCTATCGCGTTGAGCGGCAACTGTAGCAATAGTATGCCGGCGCCCACCTGCTGCCTTCCGGTGAAACTTTTGAGCCAAAAAAGCCAGTTGAAAACCTCAATCGTCCTCCTGTCTAAGGGTGGGCTCCCTGTCAGTCTTCCAGCCCGAGTACAACCACAAACCTCACAACTGAAAATATTACCATGCCACAGCCGAGTATGAGGTTAAAGCACTGTCATACAAGCACGCCTATTAGCTGATTTTTTTCAATTGATGAAACGCAAAGACAGGGTTGATTGGAACGAAAACTCATTAAGACACCAGACTACTTATGGTAGCTTATGTTGAAGATGAGGAGAGTTTAGGTTTCAAGGTGTATAAGTCTGTGATAAATACGTTTGGCTCAAACCAGTTTGAGAAAAACGATGACAGTACATTCAGTCGTTTTTCTCGATCTCAGGGGAGAAGAAAGAAGAACGCAAGGAAGAGAAACCACCGGTTCAAGTCAAATTTCGGTAAGTCAGTTCTCAGTTCATGCAGTGATGGGGACAGTATCAAATTGCCCACTTGAAGTACCGTAGTTTGCGCCTGCTTTGTAAGGATAATTAATCAGTTTAATCAATTATCAAACAAGCAAAACACACCAATATACGTCAATTTATGGAGAATCTTAGGAGGAACTATTAAAGCTTCCTTCTAGAATATGGGTAATTCCTGAGTTTTATCCAATCATGGTGTATTTATTTGACACTGCATGTTTTCTAGAATTATACGTTTCAGCTGGTTGGACTGCACTTAGGTACATAGTACTTGTGATATTCAAGGCAAGCAATTGTAGAATTCTCATTAGAGATTTCATCCTACCCATGAAGCTTAAAAGCCTAGAAGTACTGCACAGCTGTTTCATCCTTGTTGGGAATCATCAGCAGTACGCAGCTGGCAGAACTCAGTTTCCAACCCATGACTTCCCGCCATTGCTTGATCTCCTAACCGTTTGCCACGAGCAGCTGATCAGCAGTGTGGTTGACTCTCACATAGACAGGGTTTAGCGCCACTCATCCTTTAATCAAGGAAACCACACACCTGATCACTTATCGACTGGCTCTTCATGTAACGATTACCATATTACCAGCAATCTATAAGTAGATTAGATGAAGTTGTCACCCGCTTAACCGATTAATACGTGACCACGAGATGTTTCCTGTGACTGCCGATCAGCCAATCGTGGCCAAACAGCCAAGTGTTCACGCAGTGGCCAGAGGTTTGCGCGTTCGAAAATTAGTTTCGTGAGATGCGCAGTGAAGATGATTCCCAAAAAGGATGAGAAAACTGTACGATGTTTCTGGACCTTTCAGCACGGGCTGGCTTCATTATCCGGAAGAAATCTTCAATGAAAATGACCTCACGTGACCGATAATTCACAAAACTGACAGGGTAATCCCTTATAGTCCTGACAGCACCACCTCATTATCGTCATCATCGACAGCTTAACATCAGTGTTGGACACTGACACTTCGCTGTCGTAAACACCACCGTTTTCAAAAAACATTGCAGCATTGTGGGACATTATGATCCCAACTACCTAACAGCACAAACGTGGAGCATCCCTTTCCCATGCGTGGATATTCTGTAAAACTAGTGTCATATTAGGAGCTCTCTAACTCTTCAAGAAGTGCTGAATGAGATACCGTTCCCGGTAAATGAACATCGGAGGAGTATATAGTGCACACAATGCCATTACGACTGTCCCTTGGTTCGTATATGTACCTATTCCATTTCAATCCAGGGTTTTTAAACATAAAGCGGCCCTTCCCACGCTCAAGTAGTAACTGAGTTGGCACCAACCGTCGTGAGTGAATGCACAAATTTCGTTGAAGTATCATGCTGTGAGCATGAAGCGCGCTTTGGCAGCCAAAGTGAATTGGAATGATTGAACGGTCTTTAATAACGCTTTTGAAGTATGTCATTCTGGGACACACTTCATCAAATTTCCCGCAATCCACCATCCGGTTTGGTCACAAATCGGTGCCTCACAGTTGTACACAAACACTGACCCACCACCACGCTACACTCCGCTCCCTAACAACGGATCGATGATATTATCTCGGTTGGCGATCAAGCATCTGCAATCAAATTGCTCGGCTCGGGGGGACCAACGAGCAACTATGCTACCTAAGCCACCCAAATTCTCCCCAATAATACTTTTAGCTAGTATAGAAACTATGAATGTATGTGCTCCTTTGAGACCGAAATCATGGACTTTGCAACAGTTTTTTTATACTTCTAACCTTGATTGGTCTCCATTTTTTTATAATAAACAGGACCTAGTTCCCTTGTTCTTTCTCTAACTGATTGATGTAATCACAAACGACGAAGAATTCCCAGACAGAAAACCCATCTGGAGCCCCAATAGCGTGGGGTAAACCCATTATTTACCTCTAGTCAATAGATGTAAAGTTAAAGACACCGTTCATGTGCTCACAGTATCCTTCTTTGTGACGGTGATAAAGTAACACCAAATATATCATGGTCTGTCAGTGGGGCACGTTCGAGCATCGCATGTGTGGTTATAAACGCAAATTGGACCTACCTCTTGCTGAATAAACAGAACCAATAAGCCTGCCAGACCCAAGTTTCGGGCCTTTGGGTTTTTGTAATGAATCCTCTCCTCTCCGCACCTAACTGCCACACAACTATGCTGATTCGATTACGCTAATAAGTTTTCCAGGCCCAATAACGAAAGTTTCATTTCTCGCCACGTCTTTCTTCAAAATACACTGATTGTCACAGCACTCAGTGGGTTATTTGGACTAAAAACGATCCCAGATTTTAGGTGAGAAGATCACTAAATTTCCAAAATCCCCGCCTCTAGAAGGGTGGTGTTCATAGCAATGGTAAAAGTCGAGATTAGTCAGTTTGACAATGTTCATGAGACGTTTATTCACCTTTCAGTGGTCCTCTCTTCGGTGAAGGCACTTGTACAGTCATCATCATCATTGTCAGCTGTAATAACCGCGTACTCGTCGTACAGTGGTTGTAGCTGTCGCGGTTTCGTTCACCGATGGTTTGGGGGGATGGGTAGGTAGCTGCGCATTGCAGGCGGGAGCTGCTAAATTGGTGCATAAATCCAGCACTGTCAGTGGGCTGCAAAGTGGTGAGGGGGTTGGAAAAAGAGCTATGCATTGAAGGCAATAGCTTGGATGCACGAGTGCCATTGAGGGCGCCACTGGGCCATATCTGACAATGTCTCTAGCCATTGATGTCCCCATCCAGGAAGACGGCAGTGACCAGCGCGGCTGAGTTTGTTGGCAATGGCTTTCATACTTCGCTGCCAAGTCATTGTTTGACCGNCGCAACCTGTGCAGTGTGATCAGTTCATCTATCGAGGGTGAGTTATTTCTCCCGAATACCATTCGACGTACTTCAGAATTGCTGATCCGGTGTTCCCACCAGATTCGGGCAATGCTCCGAAGACATCGATGGTCAAACACTGAAAGTCTTTTGACGTCCTCGGCGCACAGCGGCCAGGTTTCTGATCCATATAGTAATATGGAGCGCACCGCAGCATTGTAAACTCGGCCCTTGACAGAGAAGCTGATGTCACGCCTGCGCCACAGGTGACGTAGTTTCGCAAAAGCTGTTGTGGCCTTCCCAATCCGGATGGAAACGTCATCTTTCGCGAGACCACCGGGACTGATACAGCTGCCCAGGCAAACAAATTCGTCTAGTACCTCAATCGGCTCATCCACAAGCATGAGGCTAGGGTTCGATCTCACCCAGTCTTTCAGTAGCACTTTACACTTTGCAGGTGTGAAGCGCATGCCGAACCGCGAGGCAGAATTATTTAGATTATTTAATATTGTTTGCATTACCACGGGATCAGATCCCAGAAGAGCTATGAGTAGATGTGTAAGCTTCAAGTTACCTAGCATTAACTACGAGGCCGAAAACAAAAGGTCAGGCATTAAAGCCTAAGATCTGAGTTGACAAAGGCATAAATTGACCAGTGGAGGTCACAAGCGAATTATGAGGCGCGGCAACGCATTATCAGCTTCAAGTTGATTGTAGCACTTCAGGCGAGGACTGCAAAACAAAACTAGTCGTGCGGTGCATCTGGATACATAATTGTCCGTACACTTTTCTCAAGCGAATTCCTTATTCTCCCAGGCAAAATATTGACGAATCTCTCCATAACCATGCCTGCCAGGTTACCACCCTGTTTGGTTATCGCTGAGGATCCAATTCTGGCTCGCTGGGATCCTGAAGTCAATCAGTGGCGTAAAAGCGGTATAGAACTGCAGGAGTTCAAAGAAGATGAAAACCTCATTGTGTTGCGTACAAGCGTGTTCGGTACAATGGCAATTTTCCAGGACTTCCATATTAATATGCCATTTCAGGTGAGCACTTGGACAGCCTTATTTGGACGTACTTTTGATACTTGGAAAGATGGTTGCTGTCCACCTAAGAGGATAAGGAAATTCAATATCCCTCCAGTTCGCGGTTTGCGTCCGCCTAACCTGTGGCCGCCAAACCAGACGAGTAGTACATGCGTTCGAAGTAGCCGAACGGTGATCAGGTCTAATTCGATGGATGGCACACGAAATAAGTCATCGCATCGGCTGAATGTGGAATAGATCATAGTGACAGACGAACCAGAAGGAACTTACTGCACAATAAACCACATAGCATTGAATCATCTATGTTGTTGACCTTGATGTGAACGCTAAATTTGGAGTTAAAATAGATAGAGGTCAAATGCCCCAAAGATTTTCCCCAGTGCAAGTGTCTTAGACTGTGTAAAAGTTGTGTGGAACCAGATGGTCAACAAAGGTTGCACAATAAACCTTAAACTACTCAACTGCTCTCGCCGACAGATGCACATAAGTGTACTGCATGAACGGCATCCGGTTGTAAAATTTCGGAATCGGCTGTTGGTAAAGCAACTTTGGGAGGGTCAGCAGCAACTCACGGTTGTGGCGCTTGTCTCTTTGATGAATCGCTTGGACGAGCAGTTACCTTTTGAGTCCGTGTTATGAAAACTATTTTATTTATTGAGAATCGGTGAAAATGTTTGATCTTCCCAACGGCACGTGCTTTTTGCCTAGTAATAAACTGAAACTAGGCTCGAGGTCTACATACGTGTTTGTTTTTCTTCACCTCAAGCTTCCCTAATCCATCCAGTTTACCTCATAAAAGTAGCCTTACCATCCATCTGCTTGCTTGAACATTTCATTCGAGAAGGAGGGGTCACGACTAAACCCCTGCTAGAGGTAGGATTCACACTTCAAATTAGTGACTGGTGTAGGATACCTTAGACGTACAAATTCTCCAGGGAAGTGGTCTTTCCTCACGGGATCCCTCCGCGAGACTGCTGTGAGTTGACAGCGGAATGAAGCAAGAGGTAGTCCAAGTATGTTAATCTTTTAGAGCCTTATGTAATGACAGTCCGAATAGTCATTAACCTAGCGTTTCTGTTATTTTCCTTCTCGTCGTAAGTCTTGGGAACTGAGACCTTTGCCGTTCAGACAAAGTAAGACAACAAACCCGAGCCATTCAGTCAGTGGAGCAACAAACGACTATACTCTTGGTTTGGGAGAAGCTGCTCCAATGGCGAGTATGTTCTCGGCTCCGGTTTACCGATCTCATACGGGACCGAGGTCAACGCAAGCTACGAATGAACAAATCAGAGAACCACCGGTAAGCTGGCATACACATATTCAGTGCCCCACTTTATCGATTTAAAAGAAACGCAGTGATCCCACACATTGGTATCGAAATGGAAATTAGGCTATTTGAAACACTCGTATTAGCTCTACACCACTACAGTTAACCTCTATGGTGGGTGCCATACAGAACACGTCTGGCTAAGACACCCATAGCCTACCTTCGCCATAGCAACACCTTTATCATCCTTTACAAACAAGGCTTAGGATTAGGCTGAGAGCACCCGATTTCCCTCATTCACGAAGTAAGAATAGGTGACGGATGTAGAGCAATTTACACCGCCAATGGGATTGTATAACCGTCGCTACTGGATATAAGTCCCACAGGACTCCCAATTTCTCTTTATGTGACCAGGCGCGAACGATTATGTAAATCATAATCAGCCAATCATTGTCTAAAACAAGTAACGAATTTGCTGCTCAAGCTGCTCAAAAAAATGACTCCCCTATAAGAGACAGCTTGCATATTCCCCGTGAGCTCATAACCGAAACCTCTGTTTCTTATGTGTGGAGTATCTGTTTCTTATGTTGAGTAACAAGAAAGTTTGCAAACTGGGATGTTGTTGACAGAAGATCCAACTTCCTATCTCTTTAACAACACAGTGTGCTGCTTGGAGGTCCGTCCGGGGTTCAGTCGAGCCTATATTCAAGCTTTCGAAGCATCTTTCAAACAAGCATACCAAACAGAAAACTGTTCGTATTCCATAAGGGTGGGGGTGACTAGCGTCCGCTGCCAACTAGGCGGGCATCAAAATTCATTCAATTCGCAATCTGTGAACAAAGGCCTGTAAGGTGTTGACTGATCCCTCTCATGATTGACCCCATCATTACATTCAAATTCACATTCCTCAACACTTCAATCAGTAATGAAGCAGTGTGCCTTTGTGAACAACACTAGAGATGTACAACTTTATTTCGCCAGTTTTGAGGGAAACTGCATTTTCTGGGTACCCGAATTCCCACAGATGCCTACAGAAGAGAAACTTCCTTAATAGGAAACTTTACTGTTTTGTAATTAGTCTATCACAATGAACACGGCTGGTCACTTTGATCATACACCTACTTTTCTTCTCGATTGAAGCCTAGTATTAGCGTGGTTGACGTCACAGCGACGGAACCATCAAAAGATCGGCAACAAACTGGAACACCTGGAAAAATGATGATGATTTTAGGGCCGGTACCAACCCTAGGATTATCCGATGAGGCCTATCTCAGTGAAGTGCCTGACACCAATCAGTGTGTGCTGACCATCACCGGTGGTTTGACGGAACTTAGGCTGCATATTTTGGGCGAACGGATTGCCGTGTTGCCCAGTCTACCGGAACCCGTTAACTTCTCCGAGCCTGGAGATAGCAATGCCGCTGAATCAGACGCCGTGCAGGAGATTCCCAATCACCACAGACACGAGCTCACGCACCTACTGGGACGTTGGTTCACTCCAGATGAACTTATTACGGTGCTGCAACTGTCTGGGGTGAACATGTTCCCACGAGATGATTCCGTCTGTCGTGTGGACTGTTTGGATAAGGTAAGTAAACCCACCTTATGACGCGTCTGCGTCATTTCAGTGATTTTTCACCATGTGGTAATTTCCTGAGCGATTACCAGTGGATAAGTGCCAATAATATCCACTAATTGGAGGAAAGATGCAACCATTGAGTGACCATTTTAGCATTCGTTTCGGAGCAGCTTCCAAGGAACCAACCAAAAGTGGTTCCTGTTAAAGTGTTACAGGAACGTGTGGTGTTACTTCGTGTGATGTACTTGTAGACTCCGACACTGAAGTAAACTAAATGTCCACGCCCATGATAGAACACCACCCTGACTGGATAAGAGCATTAAATCTTCATGGGCATCTAAATTTCGTCCACAAGTACACAAGAATCTCACCGTGGACATTCTTCTGTCACGAAATATGCATATTTCTGGAGTACTTCCCGTCGAGAAATGCCCTCATCAAGGGGACGATTTTCGATGGAAGAAGTTTCGTCGCATTGAGATCCCTCAGGAAAACAAGCCCCCCCCCAGGATAGAAGAGGAAACAGTTCCTGATACTTCACACAATTTATTCACCCCATAAGATGACATCACAACGGAAACGCCCGTGTCGTTTAGTTACCTAGCATCCCTAAGCCTGTCGTCAGCTCAGTTGATACACAAATTCGCCACATTCGTGGACGCTGAAGAGCCAGGCTTCAACTGACCCAACTAATACTTTAGCTTCGGAAATGCATACGCCACCATTTACTGGAACATTGGACAGTTGGAATAACGGTTAAAGATATTGCAACTGGAGAATGCGGCAAAGTAATCTAAAAAAAAACTAAGTTTCTCAAGATCCCGATGATCCTCGTTGTTTTCGATGTTGTATATCAGTATATCTGCGTGCTAACTTACTGTGTTCTTGGGTTTTATTTAAGTCCAGCTAGAGGAGAAAACCACCATGATCAAGATGATGGAGGCAAAGAAACTACAACGCAGCACTAACACACGTAAAACACGGATACGCAACGGCACTGAAGGACTGGGGCATTCATGCCAGAGTGTGAAACGATAGACCACACACCATACACACTCGGACACAAGTAAAATCCCATCATCGCATCACGCAAAGAATGCGGTACGATTATAAATGGCAACCCCCCCCACCAAAACACTGTCATCGAGGAACCACTTAGGGAGGAACCATGTACCACAATACTTATGCCCTTCGTCTAATCATCCATATCTGGTCGTAAATTACTCTTACATGGTTCGATCCCCACAGACCCATCCCAGGAATGGATGCGGGAAGAAACAACCGGCCTATCATGTAACTGTCACATTTCACTAGTCATTCTTCGGTGGAGGCAAAACTGATCATTACCTTGAGAAAACCGCGCTGTCTTAGGACGGAACAATTTATGAAAAGCTGAAGGGTGACAGATCACGGATTCTCGAGGTCAGTGGGTGGTGTGCAACAAAAACGAACAGCCGTGTGGTCATATTTGTGATCACTGCGGTTACTAAATCTCAACACACGGATTAGCCTGACGTAAAAGACGTGGGTTCATTTACATTTGATCGAAGTAACTCAGAATCCAACAGAAAACCGGAAAATAAGTCAGAGCACCCGTCCAGGAAGAGTCTATCTCACAAAGTTATCTGGAAATGTCGGACCACTTGTCGAACTGCTCAAACGTAGTAGTGACTGGAGATAAAATCCCACACTTGCTTCAGGCGATATGTGAAGCTGAGGACACCATAAGACTACAACGATGCTCCACATATGGAAAACCGTCGAAGTGGTAAGCTGATCGACGATCCCTATAAGATGATCCCGCGTACAGTCATGGATGCTCGGGGCATTGCACACAGGTTGTGGATGGGACTGACTGCTCAAAAACAGTTCCCTTCCAAATACTCGCCCATTAAATAGTGTAAGCATTGAAGTTTCGCATGAAAGCCTATTAAACCACGAAGGTTCATTCGGTCTTTGTGTGAGCTAATCGTTCACTCCCTTGAAGAACTATCCCTGGAATATCTGTCACCTCTAGCAACGGAAGACGTTTGGGATCGCACCATGCTGTTTTCGTTTCTAGTGCGTTCGTTCTTAACCAGTCTGTTCCCGGGGCAATAGTTGTTGTTGCTATTGGATGATGTTGTCACTTGGCTTCGAATATCTTGGCCTCACGTCCGTGTGCGGCCTAGCCCTAGACAGACAGGAAGAAAGTGTCACCTGCCGCAGAGCTGTGCACTAAGATGCAAACTTGGTGTCAAGCCACTAGCTGTTCAGATACAATTGGCAAACCGCAACTTGATGAGAGTTGGTTCAGCAGCCAACGTGCACAACTACATAAAGACTTCACGATCGAGATTTGCTGGCTTGCTCCAAAGATTCTACAAAGCCCGAAGGTCATCGAGCAGAGAAACTACCAATCTAGCTTCTGAATCCACACTTTACGCAACATACTGACTTGTTCCGGTCATTTAAAACATTTATCTTAGAAGACTCTACTTTCACAGTTGCAAAAAGCTTCTCAAATTCACACCTACACAACCATGCCAACAATATCCCATAAGTTACAACCAAAGAGCTACTGTCGATTCGATGAGTCATCACTCGTTAAATCAAAACGGCTAAAATCTAGGCCTATTCACATTATAAAACCCAAGAAATGAAAATCCCCGACCAGACTGTCATGTGCTATAACCATACGCGCACCAACAGCTACCACCATTTTTGTTCTACTTAGAATCCTATCGTGGAACAGCGATTTTACGAACAAATGGCATTGCTCAGTCCTGCTTTCGCGTTTGGCTGGTCACGATGGAATGCGGAATGTGGGGACCGAAATACCATCATTGTAACCGCAGTCGAACACGTTGACCAGGAACACGCGGTGGATGAAGTAAGTTACTTACCTTCAGGTTTCTGGTAAACAGCAATGGATATGACCGGCCCTTTTGCTAAATAACCACAAGGTATTTCTGATTAAAATGCCTATGGACGGATCACGTCCTTACGATGACCTAGCAGCTCAGCTGTGATCGTACACCAACGCACAAGTCAGACTGGAGAACGAAGCTAAATAAATATATGAACAATACAAGCAAATTCTAGTAATTTAGCACGCTAAAGATAAGATAAACGTATGGCTAACAGATCACACGAAGGTGCACAGAATAGTTGGGATAATGGAAAAATATGCAGTAGGTCAGCGACAGGGTGATAGCTCAATGCTAAACATGGGAAGACTTATTCTGGAGTGCACTAGTGTAAGCCTCGTGAGGTCACGCAACCACTCTTCGACACTCAAAAACGTTACCAACTGCAATCGCTTTCGAGAAACAGCAACCTAACAATTAGAGCTTTCCGTGATCTACATTGTCCTCTCACTAGGATGTGGCAGCGCCAGATACCGTTTGTTCGCATTAATCCGTCCAGTTATATAAATACACACTCCCCACATGACCAACTAATTATCGAGATAGTTGAACTGTAGAGCTACATTTCATCGAGATACTGGAGTATCTTGCAACCACGGAGCCCACGTTTGAAAAGGAAACTAGGCAATTCTACCGAAACTAAGGAGAACCGGATCGAGTTATGCAGGGTTGCCTGTACACAATCACACGGAAAACAAACAATTCACCTCGTAAGTTCTTTTCTCAAACCGTGATCAGGTACCACACTTCTTACAATAACTCTACTATTTGCCTTACTTGCTTGATTTACAGGATAGCTGGCGAGTGTACGCTATGGACAGAAAGAAGGTTAGTCGCCTAAAAATGAGAGAGTATGACGAGACATACAGTCGAGAAGTTGATCCCAATCAACCGGTAAGCAATATCATCAATTTTGCGCACAAACAAAATGAGCTAATCTCTTCCAGAGTTTGATAACAATCGGTAGATTTATTGCTGGGCAACGTTTCGCTTTTGACACAGAAGCTTCGTCAGGCCAAGCGACTAGGTTTCGAGGTTAGTAGAGATTAAACGCCGAGGGAGAATCAATCAGCTAAATCAAGTTAAATCTCTGTTGGGTGTCAGCCGAGGGCACATTACTCTTTCTGGACAGCAGGACACATAAGATTGGTGGGAAATTAAAAAGACGATCTACCAGGAACCAACAGACACATGAATCGTCTTAAACTACTCATCAGCACACCCAAAGTCGTGTACACCAGTACTGTTTCATCGATGTTTCGTCGGGTCAGAGCGCTGTTCACAGAATAGATCGACTGAACGGCAGTTCAGATCGAGATTCATCAGCATCGATAGCATGACACTAGTGTTCAACACCGATGCCGACAGACTTCAAGAAATAGGATGCAAGGGGAGTTTGATTAGGCGTCAACTAAGAAAGATATTGGCTTCGGTATCTGGACCCAGTAAAGAATGGATTGGCACAGTAGTCATTCCATATAAAGCGGGAACATCGGAGGTTATTCAAAGGCTGCTGAAATTATCTAACATTAGAGTAGCTTTCCTGAACTGAGGATGAGCCCATCTTCAGGTGATGTTAGCGGTGTTGATAGAACATTCCAACGCTAATCGCTTCGTGAGGCGACAACCATACCATAAAAATTGTCAAATGCCATAGCCGGCTATTCAGAAACCAAATCACATTAATAACTGACCGGTCTATATCGAAGACGTATCGGTTTCAGCAAGACACGCCATGGGTGATGGAGTTGCCTGTAGAATCCGTCTAGCGACCAATATGTCAGAAGTCGAGGTATCGAAGTGACTCAATGAGAGTGTAGTCCATAGCTTATAAAAGGCTTTATCTGCATCATGTATACACCCGAAAAAACATCGACAAGGGCTGTCAAAAGTGAAGCGAAATTCATGTGATTCGACTGTATCCTGACTTTGCACATCTTGTCTGCCGACCCAAGTAGATTTTAAGTCATCTCCCCAGGTGGGAAAAGGTCGACGTGCCACACGGAGCAAGGAGTTAGTATCGTTATTCTACCACAAGTATGGATTAGTCTCAGTTCATCACAAGTTTTAGTTCCCACAGTCGCTACTCCCCGCCGATTTCTATAGGTCTGATTAACACTGAGGTATTTTCCCGTGGAGTACACTCAGGTAGTGAACACACATCGGTAAGCAACGGTCCCAGGATGGGACCGCGCGGTAGTAAACGGTGCAGACTTCACTTCTTGCGCAAGAGTATTCGGACTCCGTTACATATGAAATAAGGTGCCAGTGATTGGTGCCCACACCACCGGAAGTTTGGCGAGCATGTTAGCGTGATGCAGCGGTGTCAGTTTATTCAGAAGCCTAGAAACTAATTCTGTCTTAACCGCCAGTTTCGGAACAATCAGCACACTTACTCACGACAGACAGCTTCATTTAAATTTTGGATTGATAAAACCTGCAAGTACGCAGTATTTTCGTAGGTATACCATCCCACAGGATCGCACTCGATAACAGCTGGCACAAGTCTTGTAAGGCAGGTGCCGATGTTTGAATGCGCTTGGAGAGATGCAATAACAATTTCGTTTTTGTACTTTCAACAGTGAATACCAGTAGTCTGCATCGTATTAGATTAATGTAGGCCCTCAGTGCGCATGCCACCTGTCAAGAGGCGACATCATTCGAGATTGAAAACTGAAATTCACGCACTAATCGACGGATAACACGGTCTCTGATTGGTTAATTGATGCACGGTGCAGGACAACTATGACAATCTGCTAACGAGTCAAGTAGTGTATGTGATCGAGCTACCAAAGGTTCATTTTTGTGCCAGAGAGGAACCGCAGAACGAATATGTTTTCGCCGGTTAGAACAACTCAGTTCTGCCGTTTGACCGCCTGATTGCAAACGAAAATCCAACGTCTACACGACAAACAAAACAAACGCACTGGTAGGTGTAATGAGAAACAATAGCTGAAAAGGATGGTTTTGTGGGTGGAATGCGATTGGCCCTGTCATTCAAAGCATGCACAGTCACTCGATACGTCAACAACAGAAGCTGTCTGTGTGCTGGCGAGATGGCCCAATGGTTAGAGCGCGAATTTACTGACCGGAGGTTCCGTGGTTCGAACTCGACCTCTGCCTCTCGATTTCTCCTGTCTAGGGTTGGGCAACCTAGTAGCATCCCAGCCCTCGTGCTTCCTTCGGGTGGAATGGCAGTTAGGCACTGAAAGGGCGCTACAGCTGAATGATATCTGTGCTGGTCTGGCATTATCAGATACTTTAACCGTAGTTTTTGTTCGTAAGCAAGTTGAAAATGGGTCTAGCGATCGTTAACTTTATCAGAGACCCATTAGTAGACGAGTTTCCACAGACCATCCACGGTTGTTGATTGTCCCAGATGGTAACTAACGCATGCATTCCCAATTTCGTATCAAACCTTAGGATGAAATTAATTGTTTTGAGGCATTTGGAAACGACTGTGGTAGCACTCACGTCCGATCATGAAGGGCTAGCCTAAGGGCTTTTATTAACATCAAAAGTGCAAAGTCGTCGGTGAAAAACGGATATCAACGTCTACTATCTTCCCGTCTTTTTTCAGTTCCACGCCGACTTTTACCATATGTGCATGGACATGGGCTCACAGGAAGCGAAAAGAAGAGTGAGAAAAATTGATCTAAAGTATTTCAAGACTGTGAAGCAAATGCTACAAGTCACACGCCTTGCCGTGTTTTCCTGAAACCAGCGAGGTCTGTTTGAAGAGCAATAAAAGCATTTCAAATATATTGTATTTCAGGTGATTATTATGCACTAACTGTGAAATGGGCACTCAGACCAACTAACACATTAAACACGGTTTAGTTCTTTGAACTTTTCTATCACCTCTTCTGCGGTATTCTGGACTAGTGAAACCCCAGCCTCTTTGCCGTACTCTACATAAAGAAAAGAAAAATACTGGTTACTATGGAGTAAACGAACCGTATCGGGCATAACATTTTGGAGAGATGTGTTCCGCTTCTCGAACCAGTATTTTCAGTCCGGGATTGGCATTCTTCACGCCTTCATAATACTTGCTCAAAAACTCTCTGGAATACAAAATGAGGACAGTGGTGTGTTTCTGCGCGTGGAACACATGAGCAGACGAAAGCTAAAAGGGAACAGTATCAAGGGGAATTTTACTTACAACACTCGCCAAAACCTTTCCTGATCAAAGGTGCAAAGTCGACTAGTGACAAACTAACATAATGTTTAGCATTATGAAGTTGTAAAATTCTGATTCAAAATTTACCAGTCAAGATTTCATTGGTACCTTCAAATTATAACATGAAAATCCCCTTCAATGCGAGAAACTAGGTAGCCCAGCACAGATCCGCATTAACGTACACGTCTGGCTTAACAGTGGATGTATCCATTAGCAACATATGGTCGTTACAAAAAAAGAGTCTGGTGATCCTGAACGTCAATTCTGACCAACTGAAACCAAGCTTAAGTAGTGTCCTCACAAGAAAGATCGTAGCTTTCTCCCATCAAATGAGTAATAACAATCATAGGGCTGACTTATCCTACATGCACATCGTGATAACAAGGGCATATCGTTTTGACTAGAACCTGTTCGACAAACATCAACAACACAAGGAAGAAAACAGACATACATATTCTACCACTAGAGTCGCTTTTCGTTGTCTGTGTGGCAAGCACCAACGCCGAATTGACCACGCGGATATGATTCCAATCATCATTGCCATCATTATCGTTGACAGCAATATACCAGTAAAACAAGCTGAGGCTTAACTACCACAGGACCATGAGAGAGAAGGACTTCGTATACAATGGAAACAAGAGGGAAGGGTAGTGAGCCAGCGTGAAGAAGCCCTGTATGCTTAAGGAAGACGAAAGTAAAGTATCCACATCTGGGCCCACATATCTGGGCTAAGGGCGCTTTACTGGATTGGATTCCCGTTAATAGTTGTCTCCGAGCTGTTACCTTGACTGGTTCATTCAAGGTTAGTGAAACTCAACGTGGCAAACTCAGATTGTTTATTGCGCCAGCACACACTCTGAGAGACGACAGCTTCGAGTCTGAAAAAAGATCTGGCACGGCTGCTTCGGTCAGCAAAATGTACATATATCGTTATTCTGACAGGTGATGTGAATGCCCAGGGCAGTGGGTTAAGTTCGGGAGGAACTCATCTTTGCAGCCGATTCGGGCCCGATGGCCACCATATAGGCAATGGACAGCGACTAATTCAGCTATGTAATGAATATTATTTGTTCCATCAAATACAAAATTTTAACAGAAACGTTCACATCGTGTTACCTAGAAGCCACCACCTGCGAGCCAGCCGTAGACTCAGCTAGACCACGCGCCAATCATCTATCCGTGGAGAGCTACACAATGTGACTCTGACCACGCCATTGTGCGGGTAAGTGCATTTTTTCGCTTTCATTCAGGAACACCCGTTGATGCAAGATTATTCTATCCACTACTCGCAAAAAGTCTCTGTAGTCCAACAATATTGGGTTGGATTAGCTGGAAAGCTCCCAGAATGCAAAGGGCATAATGGTAATAATGATGATTTAGATGAGGACCAGAAAGTGGTGTATGCTCACAGTTTTTGAAACCGTCTGCGCGAGATCGCTCGCACACCGGAATGAACGTCGGGTCTCATAAAAACCCAAATTCACTGTGAAGAAGCGCACAGATCCCCTAAATGTCGGATAGTTAGGAGCCCGATGACTGGCAGAGAAAACTGGTAGATAGCGAAGACCCGAGAAGTGGAGGGAGATTTTGTGACGGAAAGACATCCCATCCTATTCCAGCTAGCCCAATTAACTGGTTAGAGAAGAGTGGGTGGTTGTAAGGTCTCCGAAAACAACGAACCACAACTCATTCACATAAACGTCTTGAGTAATGGAACTCGATAGAGCCGGGCTCCACCAACTCATTCCCTGGAAAAATGACACGAATCCATATGGAGGACCGACGACAGAAGTTAGACGGCGAATTTCTTCATCTCATCGTTACAGATTATCTGGTCCAAAACATGCAGCTTAAGACAGGTAGCCCTGTGTTCAAAGATGTTAAAGCCACCGGATCATCAGTTTAACGCGTATGGCTTCCAGAATGCTTAAGGGTATTACCCTATGTAGGTTGAACCCTTAAAGAATGGGACAGATTTGCGAGAATCAACATATGTTTCACCCAATACAAGGTGGTAAAGACCTAACCCACGTTCTGCAATGAGTGGCCGAAGTGCTCCGCTCCATCCAGTAGTTGTCCACCTTGATACCAAACTTGCTTTTGAATCATCTCATCGCCAGAGACTAAACGGAAATCTAGAGATAAAACGTGTTACTGCCAACCAGTTGCAAACCTTTTGGAACAACCGGTAGATTTACTGCTAAGTAACTTTTCGCTTTTGACACAGGCTTCGTCAGGCCAAGTGGCTAGGTTATAAGGTCGAGATTTTATACGTAATAAGAAACAATCAGCTAATTCAGGCTAATTTAGTGTTAGGTGTACGCTAAGGGGTTTTGTGGGTGGGTCACAGTGTTAAGACTGATAGGGAAACCTACATAGATTTGGATCCAGCTTAGTGATGGACTAGAATTCTAGGGTGATCGAAATCAGTGACTCTTCAACCATTAAACTAGCAGCGATGAGAATGAAAGTGATGTTGGCTAACCTCAGAAGAATCAGGAACATGTACGGCAAGGTGAAAATGGCGTCTAACGACCAGGATACTGGCATTATGGCCTTCGTTAGAATGTAGCACCCTTTTGACGCGTAGCTGCCATGCCATCCGAAGGAAGCACGAGGTGAAAAGCTTCCAATTTGCTTCAGTTTAGACACGATCAGCTGATATGCCGAGTTTGTGTTCGAATGACAGACCTTCCGGTCACTAAGTTCGCGGCTAGACTGTTTTGAGTTCTTATGATCTTCACTTCGAGTCACTATGATAGTGAGTACGCCAGCCAAAGACGTACTCACCTAGGGGGAGAGACCGGTCGTAAGGATGGTGGCTTTCCAGTATTCTATAGATCAGTGATACATCCATTACGCTAGAGTGACCGTAGAAAGGAGTGATTGAGTTGTCGGGTCAAGATAAGCGCGACATGTAACATGGTGTGCCATGGTCCCACATCCGATTATAAATTATCATGAGGGTTGCCGGAACTCTTCCTGAAACTGCTTGATCGCTGGTGATTTAGACGCTCCGCAGAGGCTTAGTACGACTGTCGTCTTCTAAGTACTGTCCGATTGGCCAACCAGGATACAACCTGGACAAAATACGACGACACTGAACTGAAGAATATGGACGCATCTCACCTTGGACTTATGGTTCAGAGTAGTCACGCACTCAGTAACAAAAGCAGTTCTTTTCCCTGGTTCTCTGCAGTCCAGGAGAGACCTATGGAGAGTGCGCCTGACAAGGTAGCTGCGGCAGTTGAAAACACGGCATGAAATTATCCACACGATACCAAAATCAAGTAGGCGTGGAAGCTGTTCAATAAGATATTGTGCCACGTAACAATGAAAGACATCCTCTCCACCATCCTTCATTTATGGGCGGAGGATCATGCATGCCAGTGAGGGAAACTTAGGCGTCATAGGGTCAGTTAAGAAGCCATCGCTGCTGCACTGGTTCTTACGCACATCGTAACTGTCCAAACGTCCGTACTTACTTTAGAAGACAAAAAATTCACCAATTTGACTTATCCCTTGCAGTGGAATCTGCGCTGGTCTCCAGGAGGCCTCACGCTCACATCAGATGCGGGACAAATGCAAACAGTAGTATAGCTCTGATACAGGATATTCCGGTCATCTGGGTCAAGAAAAAGCGGACCAGCAACGCCATCATCCCTGAGAGCAATACACAAGTAATGCATATTGGCGATTACTATACCAGCAGTGTGGTTCAGTGGTTACGGTGGAAAACTCAATCAGTGGCGATCGGCGCTCGTAACCTTCTAACGGATGTAACCTTTGCACTTACATCAAACCATCATAGGAGCAATGGAGTTCGATGTCCCGAGAAACCTGGATGAACAGCCCCTTCCAAAACCGAGGATTTTTAACCCGCGAATCTCCTAGCTTTCGGGAATCAACCCTCTTCTGGTATGCAGCTTTCTTCAGTGTTCCTTGCGCGATCGGGTACCAAGAGGATTTAAGACAACCCGAAGAAAGCACCAGGGCTAAGATAACGTCAAGTTGCCCAAGCCTAGGTAAGAGCAGCTGAGAGGCAGAGGTTGAGTGTGTCCCATGAACTTTTCGGTCAATAAGTTCCCGCCTTGAACACTAAGCAACTGCGTGCGCGGATTTAAGACAAGGATCGTTGAACTCTTGTGCAAGGGCCTCCCATCCTGGGAAAAGTGAACCCAAACATGCTGGAGGTAGTGCGCACGTCATTCACGAGAACGCAGTAATCGTTATCTTAAACTTTCGTGACTTTCTGTCTAGGTACACGATGGACACAGTCTACCTGTTGCTGTATGGGCATCTAGCACTTACCTCAAAGATTCTCTGCTGGTGGTGGGATCCTTCGGGCATTTCGACAATTTTTTAATATAATTAACTGATGATGTATGTAGACAGGCATACAATCAGGGGGCGCTTTAGACCAGTGAGAAATACTGTGGGTTCTTCCGTTAATGTAGCAAATCTAGTGGTGCATGTCATTTTAGCGACCATCTAATCTCGAAAACGATACGTGAAAAGGACATGACAGCAAAAGTGGTATCCGGTCCAAAACCCGCTTAGGCGATAGCCGTTACTCTGCAAGTGAAGATATCTGAAAATCTTAACTGAAAAGCCATGACGCGAAAGGTGTATAGAGCATGAATATATATTGGAAACAATGGGTCAAATCTCATCTTATGCCATCATTATGACACATCAGCACGTTACATCGTTTGTTTCATATTGCACATGCTGCTATCGGTCATGGCCAAACAATATCCCGATGCTGAGCGATGTTCGATCTCGAAAGGAATGCGATCCTGTGTCCTAGAGAGTGAACAAGATCCCCTAGCAGCCCACGCAGTCCAAAATAACAGAGCTTTCCGGTAATATGACGACTATATAGCCGTCTGATAACAGGTGATTTGCACCAACATAAGTCAATTAACCACGTTTTCCGGTTATTGAACGGTTAAATAACCGTCATATAACCGGAAAACTCGGTTATTTCGGTCCGCCGATGGGCGGACTCTTAGAATTGAGTACCGAGGGCCAGACTAGCTATGCCCAACATACGAACTACGTTCCCCACAAAATAGGTCAGCCTATAGTTAGTTTTACTGCGTGTTTTCCGCATTCATCTTACCAAGCCTTAATTGCTTCAACCCTCTGTTGTTTCCCGTTTCTAATCTGTTGTCATACGTAAAACAGTTTATGGACATTTTGAAAAATCATACCGTGCTCCACGGCTTGACGCGCCTGTTTGGGACAACAGCAACCTCACTTCCTTCACCTTACGGCCGAACTTGACCACCGATGCCATCGGCAATTGGCAGAACAAGTGGCCGGCTTCGCCTTGTGAGATGTGGCAGGAATTTGAGCACTCAAGGCCAAGCCCCCTGATACGGCACTCGATGCGCACACAATCTGGCTTTCTGATTGGCTAAATACGCTTAGGTCAGAAAGCGAGCGCGTTCAAGCCAACTGTACTCACAAGCCAAATGAAGCCGACCATTAGATGTACACCTCAAATTTCTTTTAAACCATAGTTCTAACCGATGGAACTTTAACATACTTTTTTGGCATTTGACGGTATCTAAATCTCTCAATGTGGCCGCAATTTTTGGAAGTTGTTTAGACGCACAAGATAAGAAAGTAAACAACCATGCATGCGGAAAAGTCACCTTCATGAGTTAACGAATAGCTTGTGTTTCAAGTGCCAAGTTTTATTTAACATTACAAAATACATCAACCTGCTCTAAGGGGATCTCCACTGACCACTCCCACTTCGGCCAACCCCCTGCGTCGGGCAATTTATGTTAGTTCCGCCGATTCGAGGGTATCAAGAAAATCAAACAATTTTGGTTTTAGACGTTCATAGCTAAACCTTTTCCCGCATTCAAGTATCTCTACATTCGGCAACCAGATTATTAATAGAAGATTTTACTCATTTCAATCACCTTATCCAGTGGATGACTCCCACTACAGCTGGTGGTCTCCTACAGTGGAACGTGCTCTAGAAATGATGGTTGCCAATCTGTTATTGTGATGCGTCTTTCAAGATTGCTTTCCTAAGGACAGACGAGAGAGTTGAATCTGGGTAGAAAGTATAGCTGGCACAAACCGAGTCACTTATTAATTGGGAAGGAAAGTGCAAAAGAATACGGACAGGGGACCCGTAGTTCGGGAAATGGCACACAACTGTGGAGCTCAAAACAGGACTAAGCAGGAACGGGAGCGGACATCTGGGTGGTTAAGAAAATTGGACTTGGTGTGCTGAGGTCCAAGCAACGCAACCTGATTTTACTCAGCATGTCAGGATTTCCGAATCAGTAGCTAGCTTGGAATGGCCAGTGGGTAGGTCGACCGTTCCGTGGCACATGATCACCAATTGCCTACACTATCAACCCTAACAGTATAGTCCAGTTACCATTTGCTGACAGTGGTTTTTTTGAACACCCAAATTTTCAGGGCCAAAAAGCCCTCCTGAATGTGAAAATTGTTCATCAATTTTGGCACCAGCCTCCAGCCTGTCACGCACGGGCAATCCCCTCAAGGATTGTAGTACGCAGGGAGAAAACTTGCATAAAAGTGTCCCTGGTCCGTTTTAGATTTGTTAAAAGTTGTTCGAACTAAGCCCCATCTGTATTTAGCGCGCATATGAATTTTAAGGCTGTTGTCTCACCGTCATGCCGGCGGCTAGAAGCACAATGTATTTTTCTGCAAAACGCCTGCGGACGAAATAAAAACTTTAACGTCAAAATGTTGCACTTCTTTGCATATATGCGTAGACTGAAAACCCCCCTCATCTGCCGTTATTTTTTGCGATTTGTTTTAATAGATGACATTTGAAAATTATTGGCGCACATTCGGTATTGGCGCACATTCGGCTTTGGAACTTCGTCGCTATGGCTTCGGAAGTGGCTTTCGTTGAGAAATGCAGCAGGCGCCCTCCAAGAAAAACGGAAAGCCGTGGAATCCGAAGGAGGTAGTAAGCCGAGCGTAATTTCTAATAAAAAAAAGTACGCGAAGCACCAGCTGCCCAGTGCGGTCTTGTCTACGGGGGCAAACGAACCAACTGGCAGTGACGTCTTATTTTCTGGAACACAACTCCAAACTGTCAAAGTTTCTTTACGATCGGCTTCCAGTCAATCGACGCTTAACCGAAGACGTCCCGACGTAGTGAATGTGGACGGGACACATGCAACAAACCGCCTTGGGTAAGTTTTTTTTAAAGCATCTAATATTCGGTATTTAGATATAAACTATACACATTCTTGATAACGGACGGCATGGGAACCGGGCGTCCGGTTATGTATGCGTCCGTAGAGAGCGAGC
>NW_008751671.1:467138-505579 GCF_000715545.1 Opisthorchis viverrini
AAAAAATCGCGAATTGTGGAAAAGGTTGACTCACTTGCAATAAACGTAACTTTCAGGTATTTTTCCACCGGAACAGATTTCCTCAACATTCTAGAATCTAAATGAGGGTGGTTTTCAGTCCACGCATATATGCAAAGAAGTGCAACATTTTGACGTTAAAGTTTTTATTGCGCCCGCAGGGGTTTTACAGGAACATTCATTATGCGTCTAGCCGCTGGCCACCGTCATGGCTAAGCAGGTCGTGTACCCAACTAAAGCCAAATTTTCTTGGTAAGTTGGTTGCTGCTAGGTTCTCATTTTCTGTGGCCCTAAAGAAGGCGCCAAACGCTTAAATGAATGGAAATTATTTGGTTTTGTGTGAGGCCTTCAAGACAACGGTGGTGCTCTCCTCTGTTCCGGGCATTTATTGCACACATCGCAGGTGACCCCAGAACACAGCGAGGATCGGGTAGTCAGGTGAAAATTATATGCTTGGCGCATTTCCCAACGTCAAGCTGTCCTGACCGGTTTTGTGTAAAAGGGCACCTGTTACAATCCCGTTCCAAGTTTTGTACAACCAACTGCGTGTAAACAGAATACTAAAAATAGAAAAATGAGACGTAATCAATGCACCTTTGTTCGAACTGCGGGTGGTTGTGGACGGCGACTTGGAAAATTTCCCTCCTACTTATGACGCACAGAGCTATCTACGAAAGTGCCAGTCAGTTCTGCCAAATAACTGATAGTTTGGTTCACTCTGGCTAATAAAGCGCCTTTTTTCCTGGCAAGGCTTTCGTCAATGGGGGTAAGTGTTTATAGTGGAGTGGGAAAGCTCACTATGTCCACGCATTCTTTGCGAAGACAGCAGGTAGTGTTATTCGGGCATTTTCTAGACGTCGTGATTGTCGATAGAACAAGAGCGTCAGTTCTTTCGGGCAAGTCTTTTTGGACAGGCCCAGATATGCTTTACCGGAATTATTCTGCGGGGGCAAATGTTTCCCAATGTAAAATGATAACACATCTTACTTTGTCTTCTTTGAGTTACGTCATCACCGGAGCTGCCGTCTCATCTCAATGAGAAAAACCATTTGAGATAAGTTCATCTTATATGGCCAGTAGCCTCTTTTTCGGGCCCCAAAGTGCGCCGAGGCCGTTGATCTGTGTACCGGCATATAGATACATCCATCTACAGTGTAGTGAAGCTCCGCTGTATTCACTGGCTTTTCATACTTAGGGACCATTGCGTCCCTTGCAGCAGGAAAACTTATTCGCTGGAGGTCGACAGCTCTTGGACTGAATCTTTCCGGATAGGGGAATGTTCCTTGGACTAGGTTCAGAAATCACCGCCACTACCCCTTCGTTAAATGCTGAAACACTATAACCAGATAACAGAAAACCTGTATGTGCCGGTATCACAAAAAGCCAAGAAAACCATGGAGTAGTCTACTACTTTGTGTGAATCAAAGCTGCACTAGGAATTGTCTGTGAATCACCTGTGAATCATCACTGGCGATCACCATTCAAGATTTCAAGGTGTTCTGAACGATCAATATACAAGTTGCTCATCGGGGGAAAAATTTTGAATAACAAGTAGAAATTCTTTCTGGAATTAGTCACTTAAAGGTCTGGTCAACACTTTATCGTACCATGCGGTTTCAGTAACTAGGCGGCAATGCACTTGCCAAGGGGCATGTTGCTCACACTGTTCATCGTCTAAATTTTCGAACTAATGGGAAAAATTTCTAACCTCACGATCGAAAAATTGATTTGCCAGTACCCAATTTCCATGACAGACAAATTACCGCCGATGACCGATGGTGAAGTGTGACAATAAATCTGGCGTTCTAGTATCACAGAAGTTGTGTTTGGTGGCTTTGTTAATATGCCCACACGTCATGTTAACCTTTGGCTTCAGAGTGTTCGCCTGTCTTGTCAATCGACGATCTTTACGGTGGATCTACCCATCATTCAGTGAAAACCTCCAGATTTTGTCCCATGCTGTCACACCACTCATCTCGTCCAGCTGTTTCGAAAGAAGCACAGGCGAGGTGGTTACGTGGTCTCCGGAAATCTGTTCCACGATGTTTATTTGGACTAGGGGAACAAGCCCAGCACAACGTGTCTTAAAACTCGGCACTCGCCCGCATTTTTCCTTCCAGAGAAAGACTAACTGAAAAACGTGAATTTAAAGTATATCGCCAGTAGGTGTGCTTAGCGTTTCAATCAGAGTTAAGATAAGACAACTTCATCCGGCGCCCGTGAATTGGGACAGTTTCCCTTGAGACCACCTAATTTACTTCTGGTGCACCCTCACTGTGATGTATGAGCTTGTGGGCTGTTGTATCCCCTCAGCCTGCTCGAGTTGAAATGCTTTCCAATTAGGTTCAGCAAATCCAGGAAAGATATGGCATGGCGGTTACACTCCGGAAGCACTGAGAATGTCCGTTCATAACCACACCTCGGGGAGGTGGGTTCCAACTCAAAACCTGGCTAGACAATTCGTTCTTTTACGTCTACCCCGACTTTTTATTATCAACAGCAATAGATCGGTTTTGGTTCCCTGTCCTTCGTGATGTGATGACACCCAAAGAAATGTCTGCATAAGCTCCTGTGGGCAGCAACCTTGCTGGCCAGTCGTTGAATACAGCACATACGCACTTGAGTATAGGGCCGTTCGAGTAAGCAGTCCGCTCTTTATAGATTGAACCACAGTGTTGATCACTGATTAGAACCTCCAACTCAACGGGCGGGGAGCCTTAAGACTTGGAAAGGTGTCATGCCCAACCGAACTAGGAAGCACAGCATTAGAACATGACAAGCCTTGTTCACATTTTGCTTTTGAATCCCGCATTACTTGGAACCCAATGTGTGGTGATTGTTGTTGCAACAGGCCAACATAATGCGGAAATATAAAGCTGTGTTTAAAAACTGCGTCGTATATACAAGGCTTTGTGAAAAAATTAGTTGAATTGTTTTGCCTGCAGTTCTGCTGAGACAGAAGTGGCTTTGGATAAACTCATGTGCCACCTCAATTCGCTTTGAATCACCTTTGGCATTTCGATAGAATCACATTGCCAGCAGGCCAAACACTTTGTGTTCATTTACCGACAAACAAGCCCGGGCAAGCAGTTGGTTTACATCGACCACACCACTTGACCATTGGGCATACATTCGAATCGCATGCTTGTGTCTTATTTTTATGTCAGTCAGCGGAGGGAAATAGAAGGTTATTTCGTCGCAACTATGGTTTTCCAGAGTTGCTAATTGTATGAGAATTTAGTCTAATCCTTTTGCACGTTCCAGAAGCGTGCTGCTGATAGCTGTTTGTATAGGTGGGGGCATGTTCAAAGTCACCAAATACCGCAGATTCGCTCCCGATTACCAATCTACGGAATAGTGCACGAAACCCAGCCTTACTCCATTTTGACTTTCTCTGAACGGAAAATAACGTCTATACAATCTGCAACGTAAATTTTACCCATATATTTGAATAACTCGTGCTTTGCAGTCGTCAAACGCAACAAGTTAGATGAGTTTGCTCAGTGAACTCGGCACAACATAGTTTTTTCTGAAACGAGCCTAACGCTCTGTACAATGCTGACTGACAATTGACGCATTGTGTGGTAGCGATGTTATTTTGCCCATCTGTGGTTGATCCCATTATCAGATATGCACTTGCAGCCAGTAGACCGCACGGCGTTTCCAAACGTCTACAAACATCGGTATCTTTAACATTAGAAATAATGATGCCCACTGACTGCAATACTTCTTATAGCTCGACGACAATGCCAAGAAGCAGAGTCAACTATCACTATTTACCATTATGACTTCACGCGCTGTCAGCCACCTTGGCCACTTCTCGTGACTACAGGAGCACATCAGTACTTGCCGCTGACTACGAGGCCTTAAGTATGTATGATAGCCTGATGCAATAGCCAACGATTACTTGTCAACATCATAACCACGTGTGTTGTGGCTTCTTCCTGCCGGTGCTCGAATGTCATAAAACCATCAGTTATGAAACGCTTTTATTTATATGATCGATGAGTACGACCCTAATTGGCATTCACTCTTTTTCGTTTTTCCTAACCCACTTTCAGTCTATGATGAGTCTGAGATGAAAAATGTATGTTCGATTTAACTCTGCCCATAGCTGCAGTAGAATCGTTCGTAAATCTTCCTGTTACAAGGGAAAACTTATTTCATGCTCAATTATCCCCGTTGTCGGTGGCTAAGGATCCATGCGTACGCCAGATTTGGACTCGGCAAAGTTAAAGTCAAGGGGAATGTATACAACCAGTCCCAAGATCGTTTGTTATATAATTGGTATTCAGAATTGAAGGATCTCATTAGTCACCGAACGTGTACCCTTGGACGTAGCCAGTGGTTTCTGGTACTTGTCGTAAAACGTAATCCGTCAGAGCACTAAAAACTAACCTCCCTTTCTTTCTGCTTCCCGGCACATGCAACATGCACATGATAGAAACAACAGTTCTATCAAATTCATTGTAACTTCAAACTATCTCACATTCACCCGCGGCATTACCATTTCTACTAGGAGAGTTGTTCTTAGAAGCTGTCTGTAAGCTTCGGTCCTTGAGTCCGTAAGAACTATTCTGTGGTTTTCCTCATCCCCTAATAGGTGAAAAAGCTCCCAACCTCCGGATATACAAACACTTTGAAGGCCACACGCTCCTTCAAGCTACCCCAAGGCACTCCTTTTGTCCGTCATATAAGCCTGGGCCTCAACCAACTTAGCGTTCATGTCAAAGCTGTGTAAATTTTTTGACTCCCGCAAACTTGCCTAGGCCATCCGAGAGTGACTAAGCCAACCGCTACTGTTTTGGGCTGTCTCCAACGACTATGACGATCTGACTGAGGGCCACAAGTCTCAATCCATCTCAACGTCCCCCAAACAAATATCCTTCAGTTCACATCCAAGTAACACCGCCGCATTCCTACTGCCGATTTGTGCCGTAGGTGGTCAATGAATTTGTGGGCATCCGTAATCAATACCCGGACTGCGGCTTGACTACCCATTCGCGTTTATTCTACCTGGCTGGACTTTTCGGTCGCCACCCAGCCCTGAGCATCTTCCGAATCAACGTGCCGCTTCTGTTCCCTCTGCACGTCGTGTGGTCGATGGTGAGAAGGACTGCATGGTTAACAACTGGCACTAGGAATGCGTGTCCCCACCCCGGTGACCTCCAAACTATGCTGTGTCATTTGCCAACTTCTGCAGTGGAGGAAGCAGAAGGAAAAAACCATTTTTCGTTGATAGGCCGTGTTGTTGGATTGAGCTTTCTCTGGTTGCAGCATAAGATAAGGGTAGGGATAATGGTTCAGCGGTAGTAACTTCTGGTGAGTAGCAGACTAAAAAATGCCGTCTCGCGTGTATGTTGAAAGCGTCATGGGCAGCTACTAAATTAGCTGCGACTTTATTATTGCTCCGCTATCATCACTATTTACAGCATGACATTAATGTTCAACAGTTGCGTCGCTGCCGTTCAGTAATGGTTCAATTTAAAGCTTTATTGTGACGAACAAAATTGGACGTGGAAGGGACTTAGTTACCCTACTACAATAGTGCCAAAGTGCCTACGACCCGGACACTCATTCATCCATCTAGGGAGGAGCAGACGATGAAAAGTCAACTACCGTCGATTAGCAGCCGTATCTTACAGAGTTCCCAACAAGGTACAGCATGGGTCATGATGTCCCGATTCTGGATGGCGACACAGCCCACATCTCCTCAATTCCCTTATAGCCTGTCAAGGGCTCACCACCTCTTTTTCCGCCGCTCCGAAATGGGCACGAAAAATGGCCTTCTGCTTCGCTCAGCTACTGCACATCCCTCATATTCACGTAAGGCCACACCTCTTCCAGTCGACCGAATACCGCCATTCCCTACTATTTCAACCCGGAGATTGATTATCGCCTTTTGAAATCTTTCACTGTCGCTCAACTGTAGTGGTGACAAATCGTAGCCATTATTAGCCGCCTGTTATTTTGAGCGGCGGTCTTACCCATGTCGCACTCACTTACGGTGATAATTTTGGACAACGTATACATTCTGTACCCCCAATCTAGAAAAGACTGTCTTTTTGACTCATTTGAATGACACAAATAAACCACCCGAGCCATCGATGGGCCCAAGGATATCCTCGGTTTGTAATAGCCTTAATTTGTCGTGATTTCCATATCAGTCTTAACTACCCTGAAAATCCCGACCAACTCGTGTAAGCAGCCACTCACAAACCCATGTATGACGACACTATGACGGTACCACAACTGCCAGGCTTATTCTACTGGTGTGCTTACAGTTCATTGGTCTCTCCCGTTTCCCGATCAAGTATTTTACGTACGCCCAAGAGGCTGTTTAAACGAACTGAATTGATGCCGGAAAGCGGATACTGGCCACCCAATTTTACTGTGAGCTCGTGATGCCCACAAACCAACTAAATATTCTCACAACACCATCAAATACTCAGTACACAGGTTAAAACAATACTTCGCCTTGCAACAGATGTAGCCCAAGCTGATTATCATAGAAATATCCACCGAACTTACATGCTTCAGAGCAGTACTTGACTTAGTCTGGTTGGACCCCTTCTCCGAGTGACTGCTCCATTTCGGGTTTGTGCGGGCAAAGACGGAGTAATCGTTGGGTGTATACGCCTCAAAAATATTTCCAAATCAAATGCGAAATAAAATCCATGAAGAAACCATCACTTTTAAAAAAATCCCGAAGGTCTCCAGGACCACATCATGCTCTAGGCATATTTCATCAAAATTTGGTTAAATTGACTCTGAAAAGATTTCAAGGTAGCAATAAATAGCGTCAAATGCTAAAACTTTATGTGAAAGTTTTCCTGGTCCTTACTATGAATTCAGGGGAATTAAGTGCGTGCACCAAGGATCAGCAGATTTTACTAAACATTTCCCCTACGTCAAGTGTATTCATTGATCTCTAAAATGGCTCGATAGAGCAAATCGTCTACACATTAAGGGCGCAGAAAAATGCCCTGATAACAGACGTCTTTAACTAAACGGTGGAATGAAGCGCAATGATAGGTGGAAGCGTTGGTGTTTGTTTCATCACTGTAAGGAAGACTGTATATTGTACTCCGTGATCTTCGATACATTTAGGGTATTATTCTAAGGATCAGTGTCGCCAGAAGTCCATTGAGCAATGAACCAGTGCAGGATGCATGCGGGGATTTCGTCGTTAATTCCATCATTAGCCAGATCTGTAGTGTTAGCTAGGGGGTTTAAAAACTGCTGCAGCGCTGACAGGATGGGAGAAAGGGTTTGTGCCAATCAAGACGTCCAGTTTTAGACAAAGGACTGCGGAATTTTAACAATTTAAAGGAAAATTGCATTGTTTCCGTCTATTGGAAGAAGTCGGCTAAAATTCCTGGAAATAATGCAGTTTTCAACAGCGCCTAATCATATGCACGCGCCGAATTCCCCTTGTGTTTGTGGGTTTACAACTCCCTTTGACTCCATTCCGTCCCCGCTTATATACACCTATTTTATACCGGTCCAAAATCTGCAATAACTGGTGCTATTTCGGTATAGTTTATTGTGATATAACTACACTTATTTCTATTAAGTAGCAGCACCACTGATCGTAATCCTTTTTAAGCGTTTGGATTATCTGGGTTCCCTGAAGGCCGATGAATCGGCCTTTCGGTTCAAAGAAGTAGCAAACTTATTGACTGATGCGTTGAGTTGCTGTTCGTTAGTCTGTATAGCTAAGACCAGTGTAATAACGTGCTAATGATACAGGTGATTCCATATCAGCAATGCACGAACTAACTTTAAGAGCCACATAAAAAAGTTCGGTTGCATTTGTAGCCTCTGCCAACAGGAATGCGCCCAATTTGGTCTTTACAGCACTTTTGACAGGAGGACGTCTTGCACACCTGCCAATGGCTCTGCTCGCTCAGTAAGTTTTTTGGGTCCAAAACTCCGGCTACGCCTAAAACTTTGAAAGAAGCAAGTGCTGACAAATAAACGACTAGCCAGGAGTGGATGGTAAGCGCTTGCTTCCAACCTAATACCTTCCCACTCGCTTAACAGCCTACTCGGCTGCTCTTGGGTGGGTCCATCGAATGTTTACCACATTCTCCCGTTGATCAAGTTGATGCCAACACCATATGCCGTGGAACATTCCCGAAATCTTCCACATCCCAAGGCGGCTGTAAAACTAAATTAGCACCATTTCTGCAAGACGACCTTACGAGACCTTCTTCTAGTTCTCCTTATTGAAGACTAGAAAATCATACAAAGACTCTTCGCGTATCCCTTATTTTATTGCATGGCGACCAAATTCAAGACTAAGCGCGTTTCAAACTGAAAACTCTTCCAAAATATGGGCAACCAGGCCCATTTAGGACCGAAGACCGCGCAACTATTCGACCGATAGACAAACGGGAGCACTAAAGAAACAATCACAATACTCTCCGGATTGCATTCTAACCACCGATAAACCCTTGTGCCGTACAACGTCCACGTCAAAAACCTCATCTATTCTTGAGTCAACCTAAATAAGAGAATCGATTTTCATCCGGATATCAGTGAGATGAAAAAGGTGTCAGTGAGAAAGACCGTAAAGCTTTTATTAAAGCTAAACAAATTGAGTCGACGTTGACCGCCTCCGGTGGGTCAGAAAAAAAGGGACAACAACATTCTGCTCGCAAGTGTAGCCCGAATTCATCAGCTGTGGCGTCATTCAAGTGCACCAATTGGCGCAAAACGACCGCATATGTAGGGCATACCCTATCCAAGAAGGAAAGCGGCACACAGCAAAACCCACATTCAAAAAACTTAAAGGTGACCGAATGGTACGCCAGCAATTTGAACTTACGACGGGCAGCCCATGCATACAACTTCGACGGAATATTCTAGCCCCGGGAAAAAGAGTATCAGCTGCAAGAATCAGGTGCCAAGAAGCCCAACAGCTCCGGGGCAACATGCTTAGAGCACACAAAATGAAGAAGACTACAAGATCCAGGGATAAGCATAACATTAAATCTCTTCTACCTGAAAGATCTTGTGACCCTATGGGCATAGTTTTAGTTCAGTTCCGACCCTGTGTAATTCAACCCAAGCACCGGAACTACCGATTGTGACACCCGAAAAATTGAGTTGGTGAACCGCTGAAAACCACGGGTTGCGGAGCATCACCTTCGGGGGAATCGTGGAACAATCGGTGTTGATTCCGCCTGCGAATCAACGGTGACCAGCGGTAACTTTCCTTGTTTCCTGACTACTCATGAGTAACGTGACTCGCATCTGTTTATTATGACACCGTTTCGTTTCTTTGCTCGTTTTCCCCCTGTTGCGTCCCGGCTTAGGGTCTGCTTATGCCTCAGTAACTGATGTCAATACTTAATTTGCCCGTCCGTCATTGCTTGCAAGTTCGTCTGGATTGCACCAATTCACGAGCGTCCACTCCGACCGAAAAGCGCGCCGACCGGGTATCGAACCCAGAGTCTGCGGACAGCAGGCGAACGCGTCACCGACTACACCAACCGGACGTCCAGCATAGCTGTTTATTTTGTATTACCTATGTATCGCACCTGGCAGATAGCCCTTGCTGAGCTTTGTTTTAAACGGACGAAACCGCGCAATCTGACCTGTCACACGACACGAGCGGCTGCGTCGACGCCGACCGAAAGACAGTCCTTCAAATCCCGAACGTACTGACTCCTGCGCCGTTACGGCCAACTCACACTGTCAGGCTGCCCCGATATGTGTGTTTGCACATCGTTTGGTAGTTACTCCCTGTTGCCCCTACAGAAATCCGTGCTGTGACAGTGACTGCTTCCCGCTCCTACAGATTGCGTGATTGTTGATTGTACGTTTTCTTAATTCGTGATGCTTACTAATCCGTTTTTCTGTAGAACCAGTTCCTGTCAGTCTTCAATATATCATCTACTGCCCCACGTCTGTCTGCTCGTATTGACTACTGGCTACGAACTGCGTATAATCTAATAGTCGCTATCGTCCTGTGAGATCCTTAACCGTCCGGATCTTACAATCGGGATGAAATAATATTCGGAGCGGAATTATCGCTGTCATGATTGTGGCCGAGAGACTGCAGGAACCCGGAACATGTGAAGCATACAATCACAGAACCAAATCGGGTGTCCCCATTTTAGGCGAAAATGCCACTCAACAATTTGGAGACGAACAGGTTCCCACCTAATTAATAAGTCTGATTCGGTGCTTAGGACAGTGGCAATCGTAAAACGGTAGCAGGTGAATAATAAGCACTTGGAAGCGGCGGCTGTAAGTCCGGGAATACAAATCAACATCTGATACCGTGAGACGAGCTACCATCAAAAAGGCAGCAAATTGGTAACGCAATCCCCACGGAAAACGTAAAAGGAAATTTTCATCAACGCCAAAAAGGCTTCCTCTACTGAATTACATCATTTTGACCGGGGATGCAAGTCAACAAGATACGAGAAATCCGTGCATAATGGTAGTTTGACCAAATGCTTATTGCCAAACTTCAACATTAAGGGTGAACCAACATGCATGCCGTTATAATTATTCCGGTTGCTTCAACACAACACAACTTATGCCATCTACTCCCTTGTTTTTCGGAAAGGAGATTCTATGAAATTCTATAAACAATCTTCCTCAGTACCTTTAGCCATGTGTCTAAAAACGGCAGGATACGTTGCTTTTTAATTTTACAGGGCCTCTTCCACAAGCATGGCTATTTTGTGGGACAATACCATTTTCCGGCTTCCACCCCAACTGCACAACATGGACCTCACGATGCGGCTTGTCGCATTCCTTTATTTTCATTCAGACCGGGCCAATGTTTTGGAGGGAGATAGATAATACACAACCACTGTTGAAGATGTTTGTTGCTAGCGGATTAATTTCGTTTCTAAAATACCTTCTAGATTAGACCCCACCACGTCTGTTGCCGCGAAGTCTTGCAGTCTCCAACACGTGTCATATTAGCAGATATTTGTAGCTTTGCTTGGTTTAGGTAAGTGCCCCGGGACATTACGATATTTACTTCAGTGTTTGAACTACGCGCCGCGCTTTTGGGGGACGAACTGTTCAAGTTGCTTGGATCCTGGCTTGAGACCCAAGCCGACTGATGATGTACCTAATACTGGGTCAGATGACACCTCTTCTGCATGGGCAGGGCATTCTCACACGCACACAGTTCGAAGCGACGGGGCGCATCCTGAAGTAAAGCGTGTTGAAACATCTAAAGGCAATGACCTGAATAGTATGGTACAAGGGGATGAAAACCAAGCCGTTCTTTCAGCACACTGAGCCTCCACCCGTTTCCCTAGGTGCTGAGTGTACTACACAAAGGAAGTTTGACTTTTAAAGGTGCAACATGAACGCACACCTCAACATTTTCTCTGATCTCCTGTCCTCATACGCTCTGAGTAACTGGTTCTTATAGACCCAACTTCGTAAATTAGTTGCACAACACTTTCTTATCGGCATGCAATATCAACTAACTGTTAACTTCTTCAACCTGTTTGCTATTCCTCGCGATAGCCAACTAATGACAGATTGTCCACCCCACCGCATCCCTCGCCCACTATCCGAACGATTACCAATGCAACGTTTTAATCCTTATCTTGCCCTTGCGTGTTTCTCCAGAAGGTGGATTCATTTTCCCATTTGACCACTAGCTAGTCACCCTTCTCAGAAAATAGCTGCTAAGCCACACGCGATCCAAGAAGTTTTATTGAACTCTCTTGCCTACGTTGCAGTTTCTGTCCCCCTGAGCAGGCGCATGGATGACCACAAGACTAGCTAATACTCAAGGGCGTACCATCGAAACAAATGACTTCTCGCATTCATTTATCACCCCATCAGTTCGGTTGGAGCTTCCACCGCCATACTTCACCAACCATAACCTTCCCGATCGGGCCCTATTGCACTGTATGCTCATGATGGGGTCAAGAACCTCCTTGATCCACGTTTGCTCAGTTCACTCAAAACTACTTGGGCAGTACTAAATATCCCAATAACTTCATCTAATTTACCCATGACATAGATGTATAGGGCCACTGACGATCCAAATTACGACGCAACTATGATGGCGCGGCAACCGGTGCAATCATTATCCCGGCCTTCCTGTCGTTTGTATACCTAACCTTTCTCTAGGGCTGAGCATGTTACTTGCGTAGGAGTCACCGCTCAATCCCCTGAATGTACATTACATTTAGCCCCCATTCCACGGCACAGTCTGTCCATTTGTTTCACAAGTCAGTTGCTCTTCACAGAACGATCGTGTGATTCTAAGTGCACAAAAAGTTTGCCTGCTCCGTTAGGCCTTACCTCCCAAGACCATCTAATTAATCCGTTTTCAACTTAACCTTTACTCTCTTGCATTGATTCTTCTTCCGCATCCGGCTTAAGAACGGTCCATTATCCACATTTTGTGATGTGGGGCTTGAGCCGAACTCACCTTGCTGTCACCCCAGTTTTGCGACGGTTACCACCACTGGGTATCAAGTGTTGAGCCTCATTCTGCCATACTCTGGTTATGTTAGCTTCTTTTAATCACACATCTGCTGGGTCTCAACTTTCGCCCACACTTCTGAGTTCCACCACCTTGGGGGACCGCTGCACCTAGGTTGGGCCAATTTTTTGTAAGACCCCATTCACCTGCTTTTATACATCCGTCAAACCATGAAACTCTGGGGCCCCTCAATTAGTGTCCGCTTTGCCCTCATCTCACTGTCACTATTATGATCTTGCCCAAAATTACATTATACGGCTCCAAGAAAAAACGGTATTATTATTAGCAGCATAAATTGCTCCCTTTCATTGATAGTTTGGATCGAGCCAAAGACAATGAGCTCCTCTTGTATGCCGATTTATTCAAATTAGCGAAGGCCTGCGGTTCAGCTCTTGACAAACTATTAGTCCACAAATTCAAGGTACAAGACAATCAAGAGCCAGTGATGCCACTGATCAGAAAATGTTCCTCATTTTAAACTTCCTAAAAAATGAGAGTCGGTATGTCCCCCACGCTTGCCGGAAGCTATGATAGCCCTTTTCAGTTTGTGTTCGTGGTCCAATACCTGTCTAAATCTACTCTAACATTGTGCCATATATAATGGCCCAGGTTCACCCTTCATTGAAAACCTTGGAAAGTCACGGAATTTGGAATCACCGGGCGAAACACTGGGCGGAAGAATGCCGCTTCCATAAAGGAAACTACTCATAAGGTCGCTGAAAACTCTTCGACAGCCCATGATCCTTTTCGCCCTTCTTAGGGCCTATCAGGTGAGCGCAGTCCCCGAGTTTCCGTCAACTTTATGTTCTACTTGAATGCAGCTTTCCCCTTAACGCCGACGAGTGCGTATATATGCGCAGTGTAGAAAAGCGGTGTTGCGCGGTGACGAAATGCATTCAACAGCATACATTTTGGACCCAGCAAGGACCTGGGAGTCTGGCAATCTCCATCAATTTTTCATTCTATCCTGATGGCACGGCACGTAAGGTGTGCCAGGGAAGGTGGGCAGCTAATTAAACTTTCTGCCAGCACCCGCGAATTTCGGAAAGCGATACGATGCATATTTGGCGACACTAATACTGTGAGCTCACTATTTAGTTCCCACCGTGATACGAAAAATTTCTACAATGTTGAAAGTGCCCAACGTAGGGCCGCAAAGGTGACTATTGTTCACCGGCCTATCAGCTACCACGGGTGACCTGACCACGTTTTCCTCTGCGGACACCTGCACAAAGCCTGGATTCGACTTCCGTAAACTGATTTGGCTGCGTAATTGCCTATAATTTGCTTCACATGATGGAAGCTTGACAAAGACGAAGGTGCACATTTTCGAATGGTGGTATATTCTCTGTGCGAGGTAAAACAGATGGTGCCTCAAGGTAGTGTCAGCACAAACGCCGAACGTAGCTTTTTTGCATCTTAACTAACGATTCTTCATGTTGGCAGTGATTACGTTTACGGCCAAGTCTTTCAAAGCGGCATTAAACAATACTTCCTTATTTGAGATTCAAGTGTTGTCCGCTAAACCTACAGACCTGCAACCTACAACCAGACCCAGGGAACTTCAGCAATCCCACTGCCCATGTGTATCGATTGCACCTAGACTATGGTAACAGATTAATAACACTAATGAATCCCGTGCCTATTTGGTGTATAGCATATCTTCAAGAGGGCTGTTAAAATGCACTATACTCGCTAGCCTCGCTTTTTTGAAAAAGCAATGAGGTAAGACGGCTGCTGCAAAGGGGCGATGTTCATAACAACCGATTTGTCACAAAATCTGGCATGACCAATGGCGATGCCAATTTGATTTTGTGTGTACGCTGCCTAAGAAGGGGACCCCGATCTTTACAGGCTCTCGCGATTTATTGAATAGCTTCATTCTGAGCCTTCTAATTGGTTCAAAGGAGATTTCGCTCGTATGGAGTCCTTATAGAAAGATTGGCCTCTGCAGCTTCAGTTTGCCTCGATCAGCAGTTAGTTTCCCACTCTTATCGTCAAATGAACATTTCTGGTACATTCACTCTCATCACTTGAACACACCAAGCTGGAGCGCCGTGCATTAGTTTTAATGTGTATCTAAATTTCTTTCATAGCTTTCGCTAGCCGGCAAGCATCGTCATTTTTCCAATTTGCTGTCGCCGTTCATTGCCCATATAACTTTAATTTTACAGCGAACTTCATTTTCAAATCACCGGCAATTGAATTGTTATGGGAATTATTACTTCGCCCATCTTGTGTCTACAACCTTCTTCACCATTCTGCTTGTCATACCTCGTTACATTAAAAACTTGCTCGCACGATGAACTCTCTTTACTGGGTGCAAGGCTGCAGACCTCAACACCTGAGACGCCTATTTGCATCATCGAAAGTTCCGTCAGACGCAGCTTCATCAAAACCAGGTGGGGTACCCATATCAGAGGATCCATGGACAGAGACCGCTGATGTCTATTTTCAAAATCAAGTCCAGCCGGTGTAAATATCCCACCAAGCCCTTCATTGCAGCGAGGGAAAACAGAGGAGGAAGCATCATTTTACCACTTTCAAACCGGGGCCACCTGGCAAGATAGCATACGCAGCAAGCTAGGCCGGGGCTCAATTCGCACAGTACCCCTTTGAAAGATCCAGCGCATACCAAAAAGGAGAACAGACAGCCGCCCATAACATCTCACCATTCGCCCGGTAACCTTTTTTGACAGATTTGATCTCCCACATCTAATTGCTAGTCAACCAGATCCCTTCTTCAGTGAGACATCCGAAATAAATTAATTCGCCTTCAGATGAAAGTGGAGATCCACGGTTTTCTCGAAAATACCCCGACTCAGCGTGCTTCCAAAAACTACCCAAGTTCGCTAGACGCAGTACCCTGATAAAAATTGCGCCTCATACAAAACGCCATATAAGGAGAAGCATAAACACACCAAGCACTACCCAGGCCCTCCATTCCACATTACGCTGGCTAGCAGCCTAACCAGGAAGAGTAATCACCCTATCTCAAGCGCTTGTAACGCAAAGCTAAATCACGAAGTGTCCGTTAGAGTGTTCGTAGCGCAGGTGCGCTTATTGGGTTCTGATCAGGTGGTTGGTGATCTTCTCGTCATGCTTAATTAGCCTGCAAATATTTTGACACAAGGAGTGGAAACGTCATTATCACATGGTAAGGTGTACCCGCCTTAGTTGCATGCTTGTATTTGTACTGTAAGGTAGGAGAGCCTCACCAGAATGAAATATTGCTGTAACAGCGGGGGCTAGTTGCTTACAAAAAACAAGACGACCACTTTTGTGAGACAGAAGCCTAAGAAACGATGTGGCTGTTTAATGAAAGAAACATCCTGAATGGCGGATATGGTTCAGTAGTCTTGATTCTCTCAGGGAAAAATCGACGCAAGATTGCGTGTCGTATAATTAATCTGAGTATATTGGATTTACAGCTCGATTTATGCTGGATAAACCGAACTTTCGTACCAACAACGTTTCAGTAGGTTGTCATGCTTTTTACTATGACTGTTGTGTCTCAGTGATTTTCCTTTTTCCAGGGACAACCCTATGTCGAATTTCCGTGGTTTCCCAATTGTCGCTATCCTTCGCTTACTGTGGTACCATTATGGGTAAATGAAGCGAATTCAAAGCGCCGCATACGGTGCTGACTCCATCAGAAGCAGAGAATATCGTGATTATCTTCGGACAAAGAAATGATCGTTATGCCACACCAAATATTTCGAAAAACACAAACAAGCGCACCCTACCGATATTCATACACCGTACTCTATTTTGCAACGACCAGAGGTCCTCGTAGATTACCAATGCAAGTCCTCGGAAAAAAGTGAGCACATCTGAACCACACTTGAAGTGTAATCTGTGACCAAAGTCTCGATAGGCCTCCTATCTACCTGAGAATTTGAAGCCCAATATATACCGGACTCTGATATGAAAAAATTAGACACCGTCGTTTCTCAGGGTAGGGAGGAAAACCCTGAAAAATTGTTCTTTTCCTTCATTCCTCAATTCAAACTGATTGCTGAATCGCGATAATCGCTTCAATAACCGTACTCTACTATTCTCTGGTTTTTTGTAGTTTACAAGCGTTTTAGGCCAATCAAGCGATTTGTTCAAATGCGCTACTACACTGTTAATTGACGTGACCTTTAATTTACATTGCGGACCCGCTGCCATCGAAACTGCATGCGGATTGCGTTGGCCCACAAGGTTGCACATGATTATTTCTGTTTTAGAAATGTAAGCGCCATAAGTTTACCTAATATTTCTTCGTATTATCCTGTCTGGAAATGTGCTTAATAAGCGATAAAAATTGAATTTCGCGAGTCACACTGTTTTCCTTATTTATTTAGTGATGGAAAACAGCCCTGACTCGAATCTCGACATAAAACCAGACATTAACGATGCAGCCAGCGCGTATTACTCAGATTCTGGTGTAAGCAGCAATTATTCGCAAACAAATGCAAGCAATTTCTCGGGGTCTATCCTGCCTTCGCCTTCACTCCATGGGATTCATCCGATGATGAACCCATCTGAACCTCTTACAATGAAGTCAACTTTGTCCGCCTTTACGGAAAAGAATTTCCCTGGTCTGACTTACTGCCAGCAGGGCATACCTGGCAACCAGTCATTTATGCAGGATTCCAGACCGTTCACGGAGGGTTTCCCACACGCTCCTACGTATTCTACAACTTACATGTCACCTCAGGGATTTCAGAACCCATTTTATTCCCGTCAAGTCTCGGCGACATCATTCTCCGTTTCAAACAACATTGGGAACGCCTTTCCACAAGAAATCCCACAATCCCATCCGATGTTTCACAATCGAGAACATATTAACGGATCTCTTTGCTCATTAGAAGGACGCTATCTCTCACATCCTCAATCACGTGGTGACCCCTCCCAACTTTTTCCTGACCGATATTCATCCGGCGTCCAACCTCTGCGAGTCACAACTTCTCCCTGCCACATGCTTATGTCTGGCAGTAATCTTGGTTCTGTGGCTGCAGATTCTGTGCGTCCTGATACGATGGGCAAACGCTCCCCAGCCCTACGTTCTCCTTCGGCTGATCACCTTGCGAATGTCTCAATTTCCGCGGCTGGTGCTACATCACATTCATCAAGGACAATTGGTGGAGGTTCTGAGGTTTCTGCCGCTGATAGCAACTCAACACTTGGTTCAATAAAGGCCACTTTCACACCCTGCAAGGTTTGTGGAGACAAAGCCAGCGGATATCATTACGGCGTCATCTCTTGTGAAGGATGCAAGGTAATTCAATTATTTGCTCACGGCTTGATGATGGTCGGCCATTCGCCTTGTGGTTATAATTTTTATGTCCAGACTTGGGTGCTTTGGTAGTATCTCCGCTGCCTTACCACCTGCTTCCGTAGCGAAATGACGCCAGGATAATATAATTACGTCACCAAATACCTCATTTAAGAGAGTTTACTAGTGACTCGCTGGTCCACCAGCATAAACTTGAATCTCTTGAAACGCTTCCTGATGTAGTTTAATTACAATCGCTTTTTATCAGTTGCTCACCCTCAGTAGTTCTGGTGTCCCTCGTCATTATCGTCAGCAGAGCATGACATCAGTGTTCAACACTTGCTTTGCTGCCGTACAACCATGATGCATATTGTGGAGGGAAGAATAGAAGCGTTAGCTTACTGCAATCATCCCCAGGCGTCCACACCTCCAGACACTCATACAAGTAATCTGGAGAGAAACAAAACAAGAGGAGCGCTGACATCAATTAATAGCCATAACTTGCGGCGTCTCCAACCAAGCGCATTGAAGATCACGCGGTCCCCATCCCGGAAGGCGGGTAGCACTGACTGCACCCAAACGTTTCGTAATCTCCCTTGCCAGATCGATGGCCGGCTATCTCTCTCTGTACCTCTCTCTCCTGCACCTTTTGCAACGAAATGTCCGTTTTCTAGTGGTCTCGCTGCCAAGTTGTTGACGCCATCCGACACATGCAGGACCTCCGAAGACGTTGGAGGTTAAAAGTTAAAGCATCACATCTCCACAGGGACCATACGACAGCGCGGTCCTTGGTGTGGCTTTTGTGTATACTACATAGTAAAACGTTTACCGCTGCTGCAAAAACGTCTTCTAAATTCTCACTCGCGTGAGTCGTGCACGGAACATAGTGAACTATTTTATTTTCAGTAGGCGTGAGATTGGTTTGGGGCTGGACCTACGCGACATAAGGCGGGAACTCTCTAGGTGTTCTCTGTATTGCTCAGACTTCTGATATTCAGGTCAAGTGAGTAGCACCAGGTGAACTACTAATTTCTGCTTTTTTTCTAGATCAAGTCGTCGTGCCTGAGTAGGGGAACCGCCAAACATTTTTTGAGCTCTGTATCGAGCTAGTTTTTCTACATCACTCGTAGGAACCCTCATACAAACGGTGCCTATCAGAAAGATCACGCTAATTAAGTTGGTGGTGATAACGGTGATAATAACTATTGCCGTGCTAATTATGGTGATTATAGTAATGATAATCGCGATGGTGTTTGTACTGGTGGAGTTGCCGGTACTGGTTTTTAGTCCTCTCCAACCTACCTTTAGACGATGAGCCTCGGTTATATCCATAATAATAAGTTTAGTTAAAAATTTTCTACCACTTTACTTAACCATTCAAATTACGTATCTTAACCTTATCACTGGGTCTTTTCCGGCATACCCGATCAAAGTAATGAAGTTTACTCTGTACACATCTGACTATATTCAGTTCCTATGACCTTGGATACTGTTGTAGTTTCAGATGGTCATCCAGGATGTTTCATATAGGTATTTGCAAACCATCTTTTCGGTGCTTACCCTGTTTGGTTCTTACCTATTCTTTCTATAATGGGCATTTCGTTGACCATATCCACCGGTATATTCCACAATGTTGATGTTTCTTATAAAGCTTTGAATCTACTTACTCGAAATCGGTTCACCCAGAATAAATAAGTAACCGTGTTCCCGGTCAGTGAACTTCTTTTAGTTGTACTCTCGAGCTCAAGGTATGTCGTTGTTTACTGAGACGGCTATTGGAAGGTCCGTGTTTAAAGCACGATCCCAGCTTATTTTGTCAAGACCGGGGGAATCTTGGATTGCTTTCGCTTCCGTTGTTTTTTGTCTCAGTGGTCATTTAATAATAAGCTTTGACAGCTTAACGACTGTATTTTCCTGACCTTCTTATACGGCGCAGTGAGAGAAGATGCTTTCTCAATAAAAAGGATTTTAGCATATTTCTGGCTGGAGTTACTTCAGAATTTTTTGTGCGAATTTCCACTGCAAATGTTGGTTGGCCGGCTGAGTGTCCCCTTAGTGTACCACGCTGCTTTTAGATGGACCGGCAGGATAAGTATTTTAGGGATGAAGGAGATTTGTACTGTAGTCGAATTTGTGTCCCCATGAGTGTGTCCTCAATAAAACCATATGGCAGCTCCGCCTATAACCGTTTATTCCCTAACAGGACAGCGTGACTATGTATCTCGTTCATTTTCCTTAAAATGCGGCAATGCTCTTGATTCACTATACCTGTTCACGTCTGAGGGTTTGAAAAACTGACTCCGAATCAATGCTCCTGTCTGATGAAAACCTGCTCTTTTAAAATTGTAAAATAAGGAGAGCAATTTTTGGAAACTGGAATTTGGGTACATCAATTTTACTGTGTCAGTAATGCAGTGAGGTTACACTTACAAACAAACTAGAACTCTGTACAATACATCCTTGAAGATATTCTCGCCCTCGAAGAAGCCAAAGGAACCTCTTGCGCTGTAAACCCCATAAACATCTCCGGTTTATCAAACTTCAAGACAAAATCATGTTAGCCTAATTAGTGCATCTCGTTTAAGATTAAAAGTAACAGCCTTCCCACTCATCAAGATAGCTCAGTGGTTAAGGAGACAGCTTAAGGACCGGAAGGTCCGTAGTTTGCATCCACCCTGAGCATCCTGACTGCTCTCGTCTAGTCTTGGGCAACATGACAGTATCCCAGCCCTCATGCCTCCTTCCGTTGACACGGAAACTAGGCACTCAAAGGGTGCCATAGCTGAGAGATTATTTATCTTATTTCTTCCATCAAGATGAGACGGTCCTCCTCAGTGAAGCGTTCGCCCGGTATTTTCTCCTATTCCTCCTGTCCGTGATCTCCAAAGAAGGGATTTTGGTGATAGTGCGCAGTTACTTTTGGTCGTTAAAACAAACAGTCGGTGGTGATACGATATGTAATATGTTTAACTGGTCACTTGGAAGCACAGCACAAACTTGCTTCAAGAACTGTAACCTTCAAGATTTTCTAGCCAAATTATGTGAGGTTGATACATTAAGTAGGTTCGGTAGCCTTAGGCAAGGAGAGATCTAGCTATCCTTTAACAAAAGGCTGATGGTACAAGTAATTAAACAATTGATTTGGACTAATGACTACCTAAGAGATTGTACTACAAGCGTCCGTCGATAAATCATGAAATACTCATGACTTTTTACATCTCCGAATTTCTCCTCATCGACGGGTTAATTTCGTAAAGTACGTTCACAAGTCTGTTACGACGGTCTCGGAAAACTAGTTCTTGAATGTCAACCTTGTAGCGCCTTTTCACAACCCATCTTCCCTGGTTCCACAATTTCACATCTCACCTCTCAGAATTCGAAACCCCCTGGTTAATAAAAGCACTTTTAGTTGAATGTCATCTTTGCTTGGTATCTGTCATGTTCATTTGAATGCTTAGGAGCATTAATTTTTTATGGATACTCCGAGAATAACCGAGCTTTTCACACGAGCATCTATTAGATGCCGCTTTCCACAGTACCCACTTGCTAAGGGTTGGATCCGTTATACAGTGAGGCTCTTGACCATTCCGCGAAGTTATTCCTTTTCGAAACAGATCATCCCCTTAATTTGATGTCTACGTATCAGTTTCATAATGGGATCAACTTACAACCGCGTGCTGAAGATGAGGAATCCGAATAAAAGCACTATGGTGCTCTTGTTGACCTGTTGGTACTGTTTTTTCCAAGGAGGAGGCCATTATGTGCCGGTTATCCTTTTCAATCACGAACAGTCAACTGTTCTTCAGATGAGAGAACATTTGGAGCCGTGTTTTCAGACGTCGTCTATTTCTGCTGCTCATTTTCATAGACTAGGTTTGCTGCCTTCTTATCCCCATTATTTTAACTGTCCCGTAGCCCGGCCATTTCCGTTCTTTGATTCAGGCGAGTGCAAATTCAATTTAGTGAATCGGTTTTAACTTTACTTAGTCACAACTGCCTAACTGGTTGAATTTTTGGATTAGGGATATACTCATATCTACTTACTCCTCGAATCACTTACGTATTTGTTTAGTTGATTCTTCTGTAAATCGCACTTTTTCAACAAACTAGTGGATTTTGGCATAGTCCCTGTATATAATCTTTATCACCAGGGTAAAACTTCAGAAAATTGTCCGGCACAGTATGTAGATATTAACAACTTACTTTGTCAACCACGACCTAATGGGTCCCGCTCAAGTAGACGTCATGCTTTTACTTCATGTGCGTTAACTACTCTTGCACGGTTTCTGTCTCGTGGTGGTGTTTGCATATTTATTTCCTTTAAAAGTCCTTGAATTCACCCCCACAAACAACATTCTCCTCTTTGTCGCAACGTGGTGCATAACACTACCTTTTGAATGCCTTTGTTAGAAACCGGCTGCCAAACTTCGGGGTCGCAAGATCTGCATTGCCTCTTCTTCAGGTGTGTGGGTAATGGTTTTGGAACGTGGAACACTGTAGCGTATTAAAGTTCCTTCAAAGAAGAGACGATCGAATTGAAGGTTTGTAACTATATAGTTCCTTTAGCATTGCTTCTTTCAGTTTAGTGTTGAGGATCCCATATAAATGGGGAAACTTTCACAAGTCAACAAGCAAACAGTTTTGGGGATACTGATATCCCCAACATTTGCTCTTTTTCTAATGAATATCCAACACAGGTTTTAGGATCCACATTTGTAGCATTTATTCGCGGCAGATAACGTCGCAGAGACCTTCGTCTCCATTCGTCTTAACATTCAATTCAATCAGTCCCATTTATCAGCTATAAACCGTGTGCTATAGGCACATTCCAGCTGCTACAGTTTCGATCACCAGAAAATGGAAAAGGGAGATACAAAACCAAGCCGTAGAGGCGAAGACATGCCCAGTTTGTTCAGAAATTGGGTAGCTACCCATTGAAGGCGATGGCTTTGATTCATGAGTGCTACTGACCGCACGATTGGGCCATTTCCACCAATGTCAATAAAAGCCGTAGAAGACATGCCCAGTTTGTTCAGAAATTGGGTAGCTACCCATTGAAGGCGATGGCTTTGATTCGTGAGTGCTACTGACCGCACCGCACGGCCATTTCCACCAATGTCAATAACACTGGTGATTTGAGTCCCGGGGTCCCCATCCAAGGAGGTGGCAGCTGCCCACCCGACTTAGCTTACTGGTTGGTGTTTTCGTACCTCGTTGCCAGGTCATACATTCCCCACCTCTCGGTGGCTTCCACTCAGCACAGAGTAGGGCGAAAAGAGCTCTGCGAGGCAGACGATCTTTTGGCATGTGGAGTACGTGACCCAACCAGCGCAGCCTATGAAGCGTGAGTAATTCATCTATCGCAGGAGAGTTCCTTCTTCCCAAGACCATTTGGCATACCTCAGCATTACTAATGCGAAGTTCCCACCAGACCTGACCAATGCTTCGGAGACACCGGTGATCAAACGCCGACATCTTCCGTATGTCCTCTGCGCGTAGGGGCCATGTCTCTGATCCATAAAGCAGGTAGTTTAATAGGCTCTCCAATAATAAGTCTCCTGGTGCTGTGTTGCACGCCAGCAGGCGTTTAGCACACCCTATCTAAGGACTGGAATAATCGGGCATAAAAACTGAGGCGTAAGAAACGGCTGCTGCGATTCCAGAATTCGAATCCCCGTTGTAACTGTATTTTCAAAGCCAGCAATCCTTTGTTTATTTGGGCAGCTTTTAAAATAAAATTCACATTGTGCCTTAGGGTAGGGACGAAAACATTGCCCTCAGTTTCGTTCGTACGGAAGAAGGTCTCAGCACACGTACTGATCCATTAGTGCAATTGAGTGAGAGTCCTTCGTTTCCGATAATCTGACAGGCAGTCGTTTGCTGCTTTGATGGAAGGGCAAATGGTACCGAAACCTCAGATATTGAGTGTATTGACCCATGAGTGTAGCACGGTTGTTTGCAACCGACTGCAGACCGTGCACTATTTTCGACATACCACGAACGGTCTCTCTCGTAATGAAGGTGTGGTAACATTGATAAACTACTGTCATACAAAAAGCACAGCCGGTCATTTTCACATCCTTCCGCCGCGTCGCCCGTATAGTGATCCTCAACCGAGTGAAGGCGCCATGCATTACCAAAATATTCGTCGTTGTCGCACATTCCCACCAATAATAGCCAAATGCAAGAAAGCGGTAAACCTGCTAGGTAATGCGGATTTCAGGCCAACTAAATGGCTGATTCCCTGTCCAATTTTATAGCCTCCTGTGTATCGCTCCCTTGAAAACAAAACAAGCGGGGGACTAAAGTCCGTCACTGTGTTGTGCGCTAATGATGAATTAGATCACACTAGAACCAAGCCACAACTTACCTAGGCCAAAAATCTGAAAAGCACACCATGACATACAGAGTGTTAGTTTTCCTTATTTGTCTGGTATACGTAAAGCCTTCTAAAGCCTGCTTCTGTACAAGGCTTTGCCCTTTGGAACGAACGCTCCTTGTTGGTCCCCTCACAACTATTAGTTGAGTAGCTCCCAGGTTCGTAGTTTAATAGGCTCTCCAATAATAAGTCTCCTGGTGCTGTGTTGCACGCCAGCAGGCGTTTAGCACACCCTATCTAAGGACTGGAATAATCGGGCATAAAAACTGAGGCGTAAGAAACGGCTGCTGCGATTCCAGAATTCGAATCCCCGTTGTAACTGTATTTTCAAAGCCAGCAATCCTTTGTTTATTTGGGCAGCTTTTAAAATAAAATTCACATTGTGCCTTAGGGTAGGGACGAAAACATTGCCCTCAGTTTCGTTCGTACGGAAGAAGGTCTCAGCACACGTACTGATCCATTAGTGCAATTGAGTGAGAGTCCTTCGTTTCCGATAATCTGACAGGCAGTCGTTTGCTGCTTTGATGGAAGGGCAAATGGTACCGAAACCTCAGATATTGAGTGTATTGACCCATGAGTGTAGCACGGTTGTTTGCAACCGACTGCAGACCGTGCACTATTTTCGACATACCACGAACGGTCTCTCTCGTAATGAAGGTGTGGTAACATTGATAAACTACTGTCATACAAAAAGCACAGCCGGTCATTTTCACATCCTTCCGCCGCGTCGCCCGTATAGTGATCCTCAACCGAGTGAAGGCGCCATGCATTACCAAAATATTCGTCGTTGTCGCACATTCCCACCAATAATAGCCAAATGCAAGAAAGCGGTAAACCTGCTAGGTAATGCGGATTTCAGGCCAACTAAATGGCTGATTCCCTGTCCAATTTTATAGCCTCCTGTGTATCGCTCCCTTGAAAACAAAACAAGCGGGGGACTAAAGTCCGTCACTGTGTTGTGCGCTAATGATGAATTAGATCACACTAGAACCAAGCCACAACTTACCTAGGCCAAAAATCTGAAAAGCACACCATGACATACAGAGTGTTAGTTTTCCTTATTTGTCTGGTATACGTAAAGCCTTCTAAAGCCTGCTTCTCTACAAGGCTTTGCCTTTTGGAACGAACGCTCCCTGTTGGTCCCCTCACAACTAGTAGTTGAGTAGCTCCCAGGTTCGTGTTAGACGAAAGGTAGGGCAACTGTGTTCTCACGAAATCGGCCGTGTTTCCCTAAATTTGAACAATAAACATAAGTTTTACAAAAGGTACGGTGTGTTTAATTGACAAACGATGTTTTGCAAAACCGCATGCACCATCCATACCTTCCGTAAAATATTCTCCCAATTCTCCATCTTATCTCGAAGAATAAGCCATAGAAACACTGGTTCACAACATGGTCACACTTTGCCTACTTTGTGGAAGACAATGCCCATCAGACATTGTAGATAGCTACGCGTGTTCATGTCCAAAACAAACTCCTGAACAATTTTTTTGAGTTGTTGAGAGGGTATCTGACGGCTTATGGTCCCCTCCACCAACGTGAGTCTTTCGATTTACACACACATATCACTGAAGCAAGTTTACTTGTCTATACTGGAGAACTATGTACTGATGAGAAGCATGACAAAACAATTGACAGTTCCGTCTTTTTAAACTTTCCGAAGCTTAGCTGAGCTTGGTTGTAACATGCCTTGAAAAGGTTTGGTCGCTCCACTTCCGTTTTGAAGTAAAATGTTCGATGTGAGCGATTTTCATTTAGTTCTATCCAGTAGTTTGTCGTAGGTGTTATTGTGTCACCGTAATCCAGACTACCCAGTAAATTTGCAACGTTCCTACGGCCACTGCATGTGGATTGAAGTGGTGTACGTTGATCATGAGCCCATTGCTTTCAGCGGGAGCTTTGTCAGATCTGTTCCATATAACGTGTAGTAAACAATTTTCCCAACATATTAACTAACAGGGTGCTTTTAGATCTAATAAATGGTGTCTGGATGCAGCATTTCCGTATCGTAAGTCTCAGTTCTTTAAGACCCTTTTTTTACTGAACCATTTCTGAATTACCTGCGCATGTTTCATTGTTTTTTAAACCTCGTATCATCATCTGAATGATTTGTGAGCTGGTTCATTTAGACCCATCTTTGTCGACTTTCTGCGTCCCTATATGCCAACTTGTTTCTGCTGCCATGTTTCGCAAAACCTGACCAAAAAGGGCTGTAAATGGTCTTGTCACCAATCCTAACATATCAGTCCCTGGTTTCAACTTGCCTTATGAATATCTTCTGTGCTGTGTTGTGTCTGAATCGTACCAGCCAAGTTCGTGATGTGACCCACTAGACTATTTTCACCATGGTGTGGAAATTGGGAAACTCTCCTTTTTTCTTGCGCCCGTTCCTCAGTGAGAACGGCCATATGAAAGGGACCGTTTTATTGATCATACAGACGCATAGTCATTCCTGTACTCTACGGCCACATAGTATTTTTAAATGAATTTAAAGAAGTTTTGGGGTGATCGGCCCTCGGCTCTGTTGTAAGGCAATCATTCTTATGTAGTGATGAAACAACTGTTTACCTCTTGATATCTTGGATTCACACAACGGTCGTTTGGAAAGTTTAGGGGGTCGAGCTTGGGATAGTCTATGTGAATGAGAGGCGCTTTGGAATAAATTACGCCAACCTGATGTGAAATAAAATTTTCAGGCGGCTCCTGGAGACTGCATATAATTTTCATTCTAGTGGTATTCAATAATTTGGACGAAAGGTTTCAACCGTTATCGGTTTTTTCGGCGATGTAGAATGTTAAGTGAACACTTTTCGTGAAATTAAAACAGAGTTATCTTAGGCGTTCACCTCGATCCCCAAACTGAAAACAGGAGTTGTGACAAATGGTTTGTATCAGTAAATCAACCGGGAGAAACTTACGTTCCCTTCGTACAAAGCAGTGACAACTAATCCGAGCGTCATATGCTTCACTGTCCCTCTGGATTATTTTGTTGTGTTCTGTCGTTGGCTTAAAAAACTTCCTTCAGGATCTAACCACAATGGGATTCTTCGTGTCCAGCTAGGCTGGTCGTGTGAGTACCGCTGCGCACAGTTGCACTTTATTTGCCGGAGGTCACTCACACAGCATTATTATGGTCAACAAAACGGTGTATTTGTGGATAATGCGTGGACTGAGTTGCCTGACTCGGCTGGGTGTTGTACGTATCCGTCTTTTCTGTACTTTTACGCCGTCCACATGTTTACTTGCTGTGTGCGCTTGGCGTTAGCATGTTCACGTGTGACTCGGTGATCAAAACAAACCAGTCAAGTACGGTTGCTACCACTGCTGCTGCTGCCTACGTTCTCGTCATTCAAAACTACTGGCGTCCGCAGTTTCGGGCTGTGGTGTCGGATACAGTGCGCTCTCTGTGTCAAGAGAGAAAGAGAATAAAGACAACAAGGAACAAAACTGGTGTGATTCACTTCGTGCCTGGAATTTATTGGTGAAGATCATGGTCTTTTTGCATCCAATGGCGTGTGATGGGAAAATGAGAATCGCGCTTTTTCGGTTGCACGAACCTATCGCAGTGCATCGCTGCTTTGTGCAGTGTGCACTGTTGGATTTGTTGATTCAAATGACCGTAACGTTTTCTAAACCAGTGCGACGTTTGTGTTCCCCGGAATTGCCAGCTTAAGAGCCGACAAACTGCCTCGATCTAAGGGTCCCCTGTTAATTTGATAATCCAGCTAAAAAGCGGACCAAACGGTTCATTATTTTCTTACGTTTAATAGTAACCATTATTGGTTTCAACATGTGAAGCCTCCGTCTTTCCAAATCATGGTGTACTGTTTGATCATGGAATGAAGTGAAGTATAGAAACACTTCGAGAGGATGTACTTTCGAGGGAATCAGCGTGCACAATTTTAATGCCCTGTTCGACTACAATTCTCGTAATTGCTGGTTGTTTAGACGACAGCGAATGAATGGCTGTATAGAATTCGTCGTCTTCCGATGTTTGGGTCTTCGTTTTGAGAAGTGTAGCTTTAAAAATTAGAACTCTAATAACTGTTAGGTATAGCCGGATGGTTATGCTACCTCAACTCGGTTTTTGATCTACCGTTGGGGCTCACAGTTCTAGAGGCCACATTTCCCGATTGCATTCACTTTCATTCTCATGTTTGATGACAGCACACTGCAAAGATAGTTTGGAAGCCCTTTTGTTGTAACATTATTCGCTATCCTCAAAGTGATGTGATGTACCGTGTCCCTCAAAAGTGCATCCTAACAAGGTGAGGGAAGTCCATCCTTTTTCCGGATGTGATACACACTGGCTAGTCTGATGACTTATTAGCACGCAAGGTCGTCCAAATGGCCAAGGTACCCGAGCATCAGACATCCTAACAGAATTGTAGTTAACTATGAACTTGGCTATTTTGGCAGGAAAAATGATTGAAAAAATTCCTCTTTCAAGTATAGAATGGTTCCGAATGTTTTTTGCTCCCTAATTATCTTCTTTCATGGCTGGAGGTCACGTTGTCCCACTGCGCAGTCCATGAGTTGTGATCCAATCAACCCATGTGTCGCCCAGTAAGTTAGAAAAAAGCTTTGAAAATTCAGTTGACTCTGATGTTTAATCAGTGTAGAACACAATCGAGGGAAATATCTGAATATGTCTATATTAATCGAATTGGTTAGATCATGATATCAAGCTGTCTGGGGCTAGATTTATTTACTAACTGTCGTAACATGTGGATGAGTTATCGGTGTGTTTCACTAACCCATCACTGTAGGTGTGCCATACTTTCAGAATGTTCCAGCCTGAAGCGTTCTCTTGAGCGCTTAAACCGGACTACCCTGATGTTTGCTGAGATTCCTCCATATCCTAATGTAAACCCGTTTTTCGTGCTGATCTGTTTACATTTTGAACAAAAATAGATTCGTAAAAGCTATGCTCCTCATTTGCTCATTTTTCTATTATTACCATTTTTGATGTGGCAACACAAGGCTCATATGCGCGGCCATTTCATTTTATTGTGGCCACTTGCAGGATTTGTAGTGTTCACGTTCACATTTTTCTCGTTTGAACAGTCGCCCATCTGTTCTGATGTGATAGTTCAGATGCGTCCGGCGTGCGCTGGTAGAGTAGTGGTAACATGCTCGCCTCGCCTCGTCGGATGTCTGAAATTCAAACCCCGGCATGAGCATAGATATGCAATTCTGATGAGTTCTAATAAGAGCGAAGTTTGAGTCAAGTGCTTTCCCCTGTTTGGTGTGGACTTACCAGAATATTTACGACAGAACGGAAGGACGGCTGTTCAAATGAGAATGGAAGCATGTCATTTTAGTTTATTGGATGTGCCACTGAGTCCTCTCAACAATATAGTTTTCAGAGCTATTGCGAAAGACTGCATCCCTTGGCTTGATTTAATATTAAGGCCTTCGGCGAATGTACTATCTTAATTTGGCAGCAAACCATTGAAGAAGCATTGATATCCAGTTTGCTCGTGCTGCATATACTGGACGCCTTTTTTTGCTCTTCTAGGGCTTTGTTTGTTTAGCCCTTTTTCTCCCACTTTTCATTTCATCTGCCTCATTTGGATGGGGTGATTTTCAGAGTAGCAGGAGTAACCGAGTAAACAAATCAATCTGATCGCTTGGTCGTTTTCCTCAGGTAACCATCATTCGATCTGATAATACCTGATCCAACTCTGATTCTTTGATATTCGATCATGCGACATTATTCATATATGACGACCTGATAATGTTTCCAGTCCTTTCGTTTACCTAAAGTTCCTCAGCAGTCACTGGTGGTTGAGGCCTTCAACCGTGCCTGCAAATGCATCATTGCATATTCAGCGTAAACTTCCGGCAGCAACGCTGCAATGTGTTTGTTCAATTCCGAATGCACACTCGGTGCATGATTTGTATAAACATCGGAGTGCAGCGCGGGGTTGTGTGCCATGAACGAATGGCAGAGTTAGCCGGTCGTCGTTATTGGAACCACACACTATAACTCAACAAAACAAAACACTCCAAGGGGGGTGTCGATCGATCCAGTACGTCCTTGTGACGGTAAGCAGTGAACTTCATTTGGTCTTATCAGGCTCAGATTACTTCTTGGGGGGAGTACTTGTCCTGTTGTGCTTGGATCAGTTATCACTGACTGAGAGAAACACCACCGAATGGCCTGACTGGTACCTTTTAGATGGCTATTATTAGTTCCCAAATCACTGCAGATTATCTTGAAAGTGAAGGGTTTTCTGCCCTCTTAGCTGTTCTGGTTTGGTTGAATACGTAACTGTGATTTGTTTAACTTGGACCATTTTCGATCATGGAGAAAGCGTTATTATCTCCCGACAACTAGCAGCGAGATCGATTGTTGGAAATGGTCCCCTTGAATTTTTCTCAGAGTGACTTTTGTTTGTGGTGAGAACTAGAAGACAGTTGGACAATAGCTGCTCTCCTTCAAGTACAGACCAAACAAGCGAAATATGTCATGGTGGCTTAGTCGTACAAAATTACCATTTCACCCTCTTTCGCAAGAACTACTTTTGGCCATAGTTTCGCGTGAGTTCCCCAGCTTCATCGCCGTACTGTCCTTATTAGACCATATACCAAGATATTGGATGATGAGTTCCACGTGAACTGGTGCCACAAGAAGATGTTATTGTATTCTTGATTGCAGTCTGCTGTTTTTGAGAAAAGTACCGAGGGAGATACGGAGGGGTCACTAGTCTGATGAAAACTAAAGTTGCCTTCTTTTGTAGTGGTTTTTTACTTGAAAAGGTGCGTCTATTCCCTGTATAGCCTCACCTGTAATTTTCACTAGAGGTTGAAGCATCAATCTTCTTAGAGACTTGGTAGTGTGCTCACTCGCGGATTAGTTCATAAAATGCCCTGTCCACAATGCAACCAAAGTTGTGCCGTTTGTATACTTTTTTCCGACTTACCCCATTATTTTCCAACCACACGGAGAAATTCACCGGTTAGTGGTGACTCAGCTCAGCTTTGACTCCAGCAGGCTTGGATACTTGTGATCACACTGTACCGCAATAGTTGTTTTTCAGTATACTAGGGTCTGCTTTAGCATAACCTTATTCCAGTTAGTGATTCGTGACTGTCATATTATAATACAGATAGAAGCGCCACAAAGCGAAAGAAAACGACGAAGGTTCCCCATAGAACAATCCAAACAATGTACTTTTCTCGTGAATTTTAATTTCTCCGTATCCATCGGGTAATATTTCATAGAATGTGCTCCATCGTGTAAGGATAGTAACATTGGTTTCGGTGCACTCCTTTATTTCGGTATTCTAATTGACGTCCTGTGGAACGCTCGTTATCCACTTTCAGTAATCCCATTGCTAATGTTGTAGTATCCTTATAGGTTGCATTTGCCGGCATCACTGTTGGGCCGAATTTTACTGCCACCTCAGAGTAAGATGACTAGCTTATTAGTTTAAAGCATAATTCGGACGGATTGAGCCTTGATGACGTTGTCCGACGATACATCGTTTGTTACGTGTGTTTGCGACCGGTCGGAACAACACAAATGTGTCGCCACGATTGTATCGATCGATCGATCATCCGTAGTTGTGTGATCTACTTCGAGTCAGACGGCTTGGTTTTGATGCCGTGGGGGTAATGATTTCGGTGCTGACTGATGTACTGAATCGTGTTTATTCACTTACGGTCGTAGGTGTGGACATGTGTGTGTATGTATGTCTTCTGGTCTTCGGATGTGTATAATACGCATACGGTGCGTGTTGATAACAAGCATAAAGGGTGCTGCCTCTCGTAATGTGTTTGTTTTACAACATGACAGCACAATAATAATGTGGAGATTCGTATCACCCAGTATTCGTACTGCACATAGCCCTTCCGGGGATTCTCATCACCACTTTCCACCTAACTACTCTACTCAAATCACTTTCGGACGTCAGTTCGGCTGAGTACACCCACATACACAAGCGCAGAAATACACAATCGCGCGTGCTCAACTGCTCGTCTACTGTGTTCGTATGTTGCGCTTGACGGGTTTGACTAATCGATGGCGCACAACTAATTCTCTGACATTTGTTCGCTGACCATGCGAGCGCGACCCTCTCAACAAGCTGTCATTAGGGGACTCCGCGGAATGACGTGAATTTGACTGCTCTATCCTTAGGTCGTATTGAATGGATGGATCTTGGGGATTATTGGATCTCATTCAGGAGGATGCAACAGGATACGAAAGTGAACTGTTCGTACCTGATTCACCTTATCCACAACATTAGTGTCGTCTTGCGGGTAGATGATAGCGAACAGGTATGTTTGCTTTTAGAATGTGGATATAGTACTTTCCCTCTGTAGAGCCTTTGAATTCAGTGAACGGATTATTTTGTTGGAGACGCAAACAAAGCTGCAGGAAACTAGTAACCTTAATCTATAAATAGTCCTGCACGTCCACGTGGTCCTGCTAGAGTGAGGCATTAATAGAGTGCTTTGTCGGGCCATCACTGGAACTCGAGGACCAAATCCATTAACAGGTGTAATTCGTGTTGTAGTCTTTTTATGTGCGTTCGCGTGACATTTCGGTGTATCACTATCCTGCTTTATACGACTTCAGTATTCGTCCGGTTCTGACATATGACATCTGAAGATACTTGCTTGTAATATCTTTTTTCTGCAATACCTCTATTATGAGGAAATAGCAATTCACAATGATTGCTTCATGCGTTTCGAAAGCTAACTCTAAGCTTCGGTGTGTTTGGTCAAATGTCATTTGTAAAAATGTTGAATCGATCCAAAGGACAAATGGGATGCTTGGGTAACAAATGTGTGTTTTCTCAATCTGAGTAACTTCGAACCTTGATGTAAACCAAACATAACCAAATCCTATACTGAACCCCCATGGTGCATCACACAGTGACTGAAGGGAAAACTCACTCTGACTGAACTCAACGAGTCCCATAGTTGCGCGCACGAAAGATTACGCGTTACATCGTTGCGACAAATGCATAACGTATGTTTCGTCTTTGCCTATGTGAATATCAGTTACTACGCCACTGGTCATCATCACAAATTTTCTTTTCCTCGCACAGGTCCAGCAGAACGCTACTGAATTTACAGCGGCTTCGTCACAGCAAGCACGTACAAAAGTACGGAGCTGAAGTTGTGCCCAAACAGCTTCCTTTTGAACGACCATTTTCTTGTTCTTGTGCTGTTAGCCTGGAAGTTCTCCTCAAATCTCGACGTCAACGGATCCGTCTACCGTACCGGAATATAAAATCCGGTCATTTGATGTGCGAGACAAACCGCTGTTCCAGCACAGCACACTGGATGCACCTAAAATATCACGTCCGAACAGTGAACGTGTTCGCACCTTGAAACCGATTAAGAGCTTTACATGTGTAACCTGTGTCGACTGCATATTAGAGGTGCACTGCTTCTTAAGTTGACTGGTGCATCAGCCGACTTTCTTGATTTTCTTCCGGTTAGTCGGATGAGCCAATTATTTACAGATTAAGTGGGCGAGTCACACTGACGTGTTTGTTTGACTGCACCTATCCGATAGTAGACACTAGCGCATCAGACACATATGACCAAATTTTAGTGGTTGGGAATGAATTATACGAATGTGATGAGAATCGGTAGATTGCCGCTGTCATAAATAATTCTCTGACTTCGAAGTAACCAATCTAGCCATTTCTGTATGTTTGCGCGACCCGTTGGCACTATGTCTATTGCGTCACGTGATGTTGGCCATCCTATCTCCACTCAGTGACTAATTAAATGGATCAAATTATGTTGCGACTAAATTTGCGCCAAGCTCCTAACTTTGCTGATTTATCGGATCGGTGGATTACTCATAGCTGAGCCGCTCGGTTCGTATTTAGTCTTTTGGCTAGTCTGTACATCGGTACTAATTTGGCTTTGTGATGAAGGAACGTCGAATTTCCTACTCGACCGGTTGATCGAATCGTTTGCTTCGTTTTCTATTAAGCAACGGGTCCAGGTTCGCTCGTTTGGTCATGCCCATTAGAACATGCGGCCTGACTTCCTCTAATGTATTAGTGTTGGGATGGGTGGTTGTGCTGATAATCCCGTATAGTCGACCAGCGCCATTGAAATGAAAGGCTTGCACAAAAGTCACTGTCAACGTTACGTCAGTACTGACCTGAAAACGATTTCAGTCTTGTGTACGTTTCGAAATCAATGACGATCGGCCGACCCATCGACACTGACTGGTTCGCAGCGAGCGGTGTTTCGGACCAGTCGATTTGTGCACTCCGGCATTTGCGCTTCTTACTAGTGCTTACGAATTAACGCTTTTCTTCTGAACTTCGATGGGCAAAGTGGTGAACTCGTCGCTCCTGTATTATCCTATGGGATACTGTCACTGTATTTCAGCTTGCATAATTAATTTAACGCCTGTAAGGCAGACAGGATGCGCTGTGCTATGTGAAGTCAAAATCTACCATCAGGTCACAATTGTATCATGTACTTCTGACTAGGAAGTGATGACAAGAGCAGTATTAACTAGTAACAGTGTTGTCCTTACTGAATGAATCGTCCTTGAGAGCGAGAATACGCCTTGTGTATATAGGCTTTCGCCTGAACTCACATTATTTGCTTTAATGCAGCGTGCCCTTGTTGCCCTACTCCTCCGGTTTTCTGGGTATTAGGGACTGCAGTAGAATTACTTGTTCACTAACTGTTTTGAGGCTAGTTGCTCCGTGTTCATCGCTTTTGGTCAGCCGTACATATTCGTGAATAGAACGCTCACAGAATGCTGCTACAAATCCCTCGTACATGCTGCAAGTCTTCCCGGTTTGGTTTGCGCTGTACGAAGCCCACGGTTGAGAAGATTTTTGTCTGACTTGGAAAAATAATGTTCGGACATTCAAAACAGACTCAGTATTTCGAGACGTAGGTTTTCTTCGCCTTATCGTATGCTGAAAAAATTCAGTTTCATCCTCCGATACCTAAGGCTTTGGTTTGCGCTGTACGAAGCCCACGGTTGAGAAGATTTTTGTCTGACTTGGAAAAATAATGTTCGGACATTCAAAACAGACTCAGTATTTCGAGACTTAGTTTTTCTTCGCCTTATCGTATGCTGAAAAAATTCAGTTTCATCCGCCGATACCTAAAGCTTACAATAGGGAGGGGGGGGGGTCAAAAGTGATGATAATTAAAGATTTACTTATTTTCATCCCCGTGATCCACTAGCTTTCTGGTCTCAACTACTCCTCTGAACACCATTCGCTCACACACCAACTTATTCATCATTCCGAATAATCGGTTTGACGAAAACATGTTTTGTTTGTGGTGTCCTCTGCCTGTTAAATTCGGTCAAGGCTAATCGGTGCGACGACATTAGTTAGTTCCCTTTGTGTCGATTCCCATTAAGACTCAGCAGTACAGCCAAACGTAACTCACGGGATTTTTTGTCACCGGGTTTCTGCCGCCATGTAGCCCTATATTGTTTAAACTAGTGATCAGATGCGAGTCAGATATAAGTAACTTTGATCTGCTAGTGCTTGTTATGAACATCTGAACTCTCCCCTCATACAGGCAAGGCTTTAATGAGTCAATGCAGTTTTTGAGAGCTCATTCAGCCTAGCTGATTTCAAATTACACGAAGACGATTTTCTTCACACCGAACTGTTTGTTGTAGCTACTTCCATATGCACACACCCACGCTTGTGATCTGCAGCACGAGTGTCTCAGTTCCGCAATGATGGACATTTGTGTATCTGAAATCAGCTTGCTTACGTATTCGCATGTGTTTGCGCATGAGCGTGTGCCCCCCATCACTAAAGTCATGATGTCTTCTGCGCTCGTTTAACAGCGTTTCAAATCCAGCTGGTTCTCTAAGTGACATCAGACGTCCAGATGTTGGCACAATGCTCCAGTCTTACTGCACCTGATAAATTCAGTGTGAATGGTTCTTGCTCACTGCCTTGCCTTTCTTATTCTTCTCTCTGAATAGCGCTTTGTGGGACCTTTTCTGTTTCATGCATTACTTCACTCCCTTTATTTTGTTCTCGTAGTTACCATCGCTGGGTGAAAATGCCTTATAAGCTATAGGCGTTAATGGCCTATCAGAAATCCGTCACCATATCAGCTCCTCTACTGATCATCTGCGGTTAGGCATTTCTTCCTATCCACGCATATTTCAGTATCCATTAGAGACCAGTCTAGGATTTGATTTGAAATCCGATGACCTTGTCCTACTTTGCCCTGAGATACGAAAGTATTGTAGGAGCAACCAAATATCCATTACTGAGAAACCTCTTTTAAGCAAGTCACTTTGTGAGCTTCTTGTTCTGTGAGTTGTTTGCCTATACACCTTTCAGCGGTGAATTCTACACGAAGGACTTAAAACCCATTATTCTGCATGACCAATCTTTGACCAGATTTGCAGACCAGGTATCATTTAGTTTGGTACCTTCGTGTATATGACCTCTCTGTCGTTACTGGGGTCCCTGCATTGAGAAGTTAGCCGTTGAACTACGATTGTCAGGTGGCACTGCAGCAAAGGTTTTTTTATACGATTCGCTTCTCAGTATCGGTCCAACTGTTGTCTGTCACGCGCAAAGACTGACGTTTATGCTTTCTACATGACAGCTCCTTAGATTGCTCATGTACTTGTTTTCTTGTGGTGCTCACACTAATTTACTCCAATGTGCAATCTACCAATATGACGCCTCCCTCTTGCCTTGATAAGAGAGAAACGAATATGCTTGATGTTGTAGCATAAAATTTCGCGTTCTGTTCTATCGAGGCCAACAGAATCCATTCGAATCGGTAGTGTCCGATGTCTCAGTGTTTGCGGTATCTTATGAATCCAACGATGTATATGCTGAAGTTTCATTGCAGTTTCTGTTCAATGTCTTATTGATGTCGGCTTTTTAGTTGAGTGTTGAAGCCAAACTATTGCCTAATGTGTGTCTATCACATTTTCTAGGGATTTTTTCGTCGAAGCATACAAAAGCAAATCGAATACAAGTGTCTCCGAGATGGAAAGTGTCTGGTGATCAGGCTGAATCGCAATCGCTGCCAGTATTGTCGTTTTCGAAAGTGTATCGCTGTCGGCATGTCCAAGGAAAGTGTGCGCTATGGACGAATGCCACGGAGAACCAGAAGTTCCGAACCTGCCCCAACACCAGAAATCAATCTCCCTGGACATCGTACTCCTGGAGGTACTTTATCCATTGGTCCTGAAAGTTCTGGGCAGCCGTCTGCTTTTGGCCCTCCAACGGGACCGTCAAATACGTCCACTTTGAGCAACAGAGCAGGTGTTTGTAGTCGGCCGCCACTAGACCAACTGGGCTTGTACGACATTATCCTCACGGTCAATCAGGCCTACCAGAACTTTTCCTCCTATACAGAAGACAAAGTGAAACAAATGCGATGCCGCCCCATCAGTCTTGTAAGTCATTTCTGTAGATGTGCATTCTTTTGAGGCGACGCGATTGGAATGTTTGTTTCGAGTAGTGAAATTATGGAGGAATTTTCACGAAGTGAAGGCGGGATGCTGTCCCTGTGTATTCAGCCTAGTTAACTAAAAACTATCCGTGCATCAATGTAAAGGCTGGTTTGCGTACATCTTATTTCAAACTGCATTTTATCTCACGGACGTTCAGAAGTTTTGCTGTTTTCACGTCGTACCATACTTTTATCGTTCTAAGACGTCTCCGTATTTTTGTAAAGTGTTTCTCAGTAGAAATCTGAAGATGAGGTTTACTTTCAAGTTAAGGTGCCCCAAACTGTGTTCAACCTTTGCGATGAAACCCGAAGCTTTGCGTATCTCATCGGTAGATGCCAGCTTGCTGACAAGCGTCCTTCAGTTTCCCATCTGAAGCTTTGAAATTCCTATCAGACAATTATACATGACGCATACTTGGTAGATAAGCCGCGCTCTCATTGTAAGCACCCCCATTGAGAGGCGCCTTGTCTCCCGTAGGATAACTTCGGTCCCTTCATCGGGGCGGTGCCCTTGTGGGAGCAGCAGTACGCATCATCACAGCCTTAGAAGAGAGATCGCATATCCATCATTTGGTTGCTTATGACGAAGACCGACTATAACCCTTTCCCTTTATCGGACTGAAGAAGAAACTTCACTTCCTACGCGTTTTTGACGTAAACCTTTTTTGGTATGTCTGTTTTCCCTAGATCTGGGCACTTGGCATTCTGATCGAAGTTGAGTTGGCCCATAAGACTAAGAGGGTGTTGTTCTTATCTGTGTAAAAAGCTAGAAATTCCCATGAGAATGCATAATATGTCTTTTGAGCTCCTCCTCTCTTTCTCTTTCTCTCCCCATATATATATATAT
>NW_008751671.1:505683-583010 GCF_000715545.1 Opisthorchis viverrini
ATATATATATATATATATATATATATATATATAGCTCGGATACAATTGTGTTCATATTGTCTATGTTATGGAGTTCAGGGCATTCCTTCCCACTTATTTCGTGTTGGAATCGAGGAGTCAGTGGAGTGGTACTGGGAAGGAGGAACTTATGCTGGACGTTATGCAGTATAAGGGTCAGCCATACACTCAGATAGTAATGACAGGGTTGTGAATTTGAATTCGTATTTGTCCGAACGATTTGACCGGAATTCGCAAAATTCAAAAGCCGTCAGCTCATTGGCTTGTGTCTCAAACCCAGGTTGTTCGGAATTCTCATTTTCGCTTTGCAAGCGTGTGTTTAGCCAGCTTTACTTCCGCATAAGTGTTTGGGGCGCATACAGTCTTTTCGGTGATGGTTAAGTCAACAAAGGCTAGTAGAAGCCTTTGCCACTCTGGTATATTCTGTTTTGTGAAAGAGACCTCCGAATCGTTCCGTTTATTATTCCGAGAATTTCAGCACCACTTAATATTTACCACGTACGAGCTCTTGGTCACTCAATTGTGAAGACTCGTTCACTATGGCGGAATCTGTTAGTTTGTCTTGACATTACTTCCACCTCAGAATGGTGAGCTTGACAAGATGTTATCCCTCGTGTTTCCACCGAACTGCATGGTGGCTGTGCTAAATAACAGGAAGCTGGCGTTTGATTACACAGTACATTTTACTGTTCTGTCGTCTGTATCAAGTCAGATGCACGGTCCCTCTACGCGATATTCCTCAGGGATTGTCTATGGGTTGCTCCACGACTGTGTCGCACAGATTGAATCTCTTATTACAATCACATACATTCATCCATATTTTTGTTCCTGACCAGATATCTACAAGCTTCAGCACGAAAAGTACTACCTCAGTATGTACCGGTTATCACAGTACCAGGTCAACCGTCCTAGTTAGGTCTGCAGGATGCTGGAGAAGCTGCTTCTACTAGAATCCTAAAGTGATCCTGCCTTTCGCATCCTACCTCAAGATAATGCATGAGTGATGTTTCGCCTCTAAGTCCTCCGTAGTACTGGACTTCACTAGAAAAGGAAAGCTATTCTGGTGCCCAACAAAGCACATCAGCAGGGGTTGAAGTAATGTGGCTTCGGCAGCCAGTTTGTTACCTTCTCCGTAGTCTATAAATGTGGCCTCACGTTATGCCATTGTGCCTCATCTATTCGTATAATAGTTGGGGACACTCCTGTCTCGTCTTTATCCTGCCATTATCCTGTATGTGGAAACCAATCCACTTTGCTGTGCTTTCGGATGTCGCACACTTAGGCCTTCATACAGTATTTATGGGCTTTTTACCAACCTACGTGAATTGATTCAGGTGGTGTTTTTGCAGTGACCGGTCGATAAAAATTACCAGATAGGCGCTATTTCATTTCTGGCTTTGGAAAAGTCAACGACGTACAAAAAGTGCAAAATAGGATTTAGGCTGTTAGCCCTGAGTCCGCTGGCATCACAAATATTCGTCCTGTGCGTTTGGACTTCAATCCGTACTTGTATCACGAAACCCCTTATCGTGATAAAGTCAACCTTACCGCCATAGAATACTTTCTCTGTATTTTAAAATAACAGAAGCTATGTTTTCGTCACTGTGGGTTTGTCTGATACTTTGGAAAAGTTGATTCGTCACATGGTTAAATGGAAATAACAACTTACGGACTCGTGTTTGGGTTCAAAGCTAACAATGATGGGCAACATCTTGACATTTGCAGAATCGCACTAATCTGCGCTCAACAGTTTATAGTTCTTACATACATGCTTCGCCTTTGTTCCTGCCTGCACAGGGATGGATACGAGTGATCAGAGTTTTTTTGGAGAAAGATGGCCTTTCGTAACCCGTAATCCGTGCTTCTTGGATGACCTGTTGATATTCGAACAATGAACCGATCTGTTTTGTTGGTCCTGATCACGCCTCAGTTAGTAGATTCATTGCAGGTTCTGGTACTGCTGAATGCTCGCAATACACCAGAACTTGTGTCACGTGTCTCAACCTGTTTGTTAATCAGGTCAGTGTTTCTGACCCAACCCAGTTTTATCTAAGAAACACATCACAAAGTTTTCTACGCCCTCGTTCCGTCAACCCACTTTAATGGTTCACTCCCACAACAAGTCATCCTTCGTCCCACGTGTCCTTGTGTGACCCCAAACTAACCTTGTGAGTCGCAACGCTGTCTAGCCTATCCACCTTACCATCACTGATATCGATGTTTTTGACAAGCCAGTTTCAACGAACAAATGGTGACTTGTTTGCATTAGTCAGCCTTTTTACGGTTTCCATTACTGCGTGGCCGGTGCAAGCACTGGTTTTGGAAGGTCACCACACGCGGTAGCTTACCAGAATGTCGATATTTCCTCTCCAAATACTGAGTTGTTCTATTTATGCAATGGTTGCAAATAATAGACACTGTTCCCGGAGTGTTTATTACTCTTCACAAGCCGGTATCCATCCAACTGCTTGCGAACAATGCCTATTATATTTCCTTATTCATCGGAGGTAGTCCCCATCTCTCAATGGTTACTTGTTCATGTAGTGTGCTTCACCACGTGGAGGTGTGCTCGAGGAAAGTTATTAGCATGGTTATGCGCGTGTGCATGTTCGTTTCATTAGAATATGAGCGTGTGGGGTTACTCATTCGTGAGTGAATGAAGGGGTTGTACGCACGGCTGGTCATGGTGATGACATCTCGGTACTGTGTATAGGATGGTCTGTGGCTCGAGCAGCCGGCTCGATGTCTACGTCAGTAGTGACATCGATCACGACTGACTGCCTGGTTCAGTTACCAATCGCCGGTGGTTATGTTGCCACCATCACCAACACAACCACCAACTGTATGTGTGTGTGATGTCATTTGCATGTGTGTTAGCGGGTTAATCGAGCGAATTGCCGGCCGATCAATAAGTCAATGTTCACACTGTGCTTGCGCACATAGCACGCACGCACGCTTGCTCGCCTCCTCTCTTGTGTCATCTCTCTCTTCAACTCACTCTGTCGCATTTTCCTCCATCCTCTTATTTTGTGCCTCAGTTTCAGGATATTAGCTAATATCCAACCGATATCTGGTCAAACTGGATTATTAGTCTCTCGTTCCTATGTTATCCAATGCTCACCCATAAAACAGAAGTTTGTTACGGCCTTGTCACTTCCAAAAAATGTTTTTTGAAAACAGCCTTGGACGGGATTTCGTCCTTTCTGCTTAGGTTGTTATTCAGGGTTATGTATATCCCCTCATTTGGAACCAGTTCAAATCTGTGCCCCTTGGGTATCTGGACCCACACAATAAGCTCATTAGCTGAGCTGACAGGCAAAGGCTTGGGGGGGGGAATCAGTTAAGGGCATGTATGAAGTTCAGCAGCGTCCATTGTAGCTCACTTGGCAAAGTACTTGCCGGTCAAGTTGGAGGTCGCGGGTTCGTGTTTCACCCATAGAAGTCTGCCCTCTCACTATATTCAGATCATATGCATCCCCTATCCTCTACTTCTAGAAGAATCATGGTGGCAGTGAGATTTGGCTGGAGGATAGATGAACCTCTTTTTTAAAATTTTGGTTTAAAAATCCCACTCTTTCATTTCTGTACACATGTACAGGGTCCAGTCAACCAAAGATGATTTTGCATAACTCAAGGACATTCCTATTTTAGTCCAAGTTATCTCCACATGGATCACTTGAAAGGAGATGGCCCATAAATTTAACTATGGCGATCAGAAACGAAGACTAGCTAAAAGTGACTAGGCGCGATTTGATTTGCATGAGCTTGTTGAAGGTTTGTCTGACGGGGACTGTCGTTTTGGATTCACTTGGATGGAGGGATATTTTTCCTTCAAGTTCCGGGGTGATCAGTCGAGTTGGTTCTGCGCTATGTTAATCTCCGTAGTTCGAAATTTCGCCTGACCATATACTTTACATGACCGAGGCTGATTGTGCATTGCACTATGGCCAATGCTTTGTTCTCTTCTGTTCGTGCTGCACGGTTTCCTCACACCGAGTGCAGTTCCCTGTCCATTTTTTCACTCCCGGCTATACACAACCCTCATTTTTCTGGCTTACATTGTATGGAGCAAAACTACCGACGCTTACGTTTTTAAAAATTGACCAAACCCACGCACAAGCCCACCACCACTATGCGTCTAACCGTCCACTGGACTAGCTTCGCGTGTCGCTCTGTCTCAATGTAGCATCTAGGCAAGGGTGGTGGACAATCAATTTCCTATTCAGTCAGACATTCGCATATCTCTTTAGTCATAGGGACCGACTTCATATATGTGCGCGTTTGCTCGGCTGTGCGTGTCGGATGCCTAACTTCAATTTTAAACGTTGAGTCCCTAGTATGCGTTGACCTCTGTCCCATAACTCACTAAATGACCAGTCGCCTGACCTCACAAACCAGTCTCTGCCGAATAGACAGACAGACAATGTACTTGATACACTGCCAAAGCTGCACACGAGGAAGCTTACAAACCATACTGTCCAGCTGGAGTAAATTCTTAGGGTAGAGTCCGGTATTAACTTGTGAAAAGCTTGGGAGATGAGAGCCACAGAACCAGGATTCTTTAGGGCTGTCTGCCACACCAGCAGCTGAATATAAGATGTTTTAGACTATTACTCACTCCCCACAGCCACATGCACCTGATTCTCACCATCATTAGTATATGCTTGACATTTCTGTCCCCAAAAATATTCGTTCTCCTGTTTGCCCAAGGTTCTATCTCTCAGATATGCACACGTACAATAAGGTAAGGGGACTCTAGAACGACGAAGGGGATCTGATAAATCCTGAAATGACAACTTTGAATGCACAAAACCTGGATGAAAACGCATGTGGGGAACAAAACATCTCGGTAACACAGTCAGCAGAACATCCGTAAGCGGAGCAGGAGGTCAATGGTTCGTGTCTGCTCCCAAGCGCGTATCTCCATTATTGTGCTTCATACACGCCAAATCTGCATGTATACTACTCAGTAATATTTTTCGGTTGCTAGCGCTAGTGGGTTCGATCACTTGTTGATATTACTGAACATTCGCTGTTCATCTGCAATAAACACTTAGACGGGTACTTATGCATCGGCATCATGAGTAGCTAAGATACCAAGGCCGAATTCTCGAGCGTAATTTACCTTGCTGACATGATTTAATTGTTCTCGATAGCAGCGTAGTAGTTGGAATCACAGGAAACCTGAACGCTAGGTGTAGCTTCTTAATGCATTAGAAGTTCCACAGGAAGGAGAAAGGTTGAATTACTTGAAGATCGCTAGCTCAACAACTTTCCTTCTTTTACCAAATAGTCTGGTAACTGGTTAAAAATAAGTTCAGTGATCAAGCACTAAAAAACATGCTGTTTTTGGTTCGCCCTGTTCGATTTATGTGATTTGTTTTTCACTTGAATGTTGGCTAAAGGTATTGAAGGGCATTTAGAGAAGTCGGTCAACGGTTGAGTGATCTCTTGTAGCGTAGGTCAAATTTTTCTCTTCGTCCGTTTCATGGACAAAAACCATTTTATTTACTTTGATTTACACTCCTTAAAATTATTACATTCTTGAGACATAAATTAGGGGAGGATTGTTCCTCTTGGACAAGACCTGTTTCTTATGGCACTCATAGCTCGATAAAGCCGGTCCATTCATACTCACTTCTTGAAGTGGAAAACAACAGTTGTATTTGGGGGAAGGCCAGTCATCAAGCATGATGGGGATTCCTAGAAGCCATTAAAGATATCTGTCCTCTTTAATTGGCATGCTCTTGGATTGAAAACAGGTTATTCTTTATGGGCTATTCAAAAGCTTTTTCCCTTAGTCGACTTGTTAGAGGAGACAATGAAAGTAGGAAGGTATAGTAATTGCTGCAACAAAGCAATGAAACCTGAAGCCCTACTAATGATTACTTTGTACCATGCAATTTATGGAAAATTCTGCGGCTGAAACGGCTTGAAAATGATAGTAGACGGTCCCAATCATGCCTGCTACCTTGCGGGTTTTACGCTTGTCATATCGTCTATCCATATTCGTGATAATCATGTGCGTGAACCGCTGAGACATCCGCATACGCCGATTCTGCGTACCATAGGTCAGGGCGTGAAAATGACCTTATGTTTGAGTTGGAGAAATCCCAAGCAGTGGAAGTCTAGGCTTGATTTGTGCTGCGCCAGCTTTACACGTGTCGCTTATCGTAAGTGCTCATGTATCGACACTCAGAATGCCTATGACTACACCTTCAAGGTGGTTTGTCAAAGAGTACGTGGTGTTTGCTGCGAATTACGTCTCAACTTCGTCAAACTCTGTTTTCAAGTTACCACCTTATCTCGTGCACAACAACACACGATCCCCCCAACATGATGGACTCATTGGTCATTGTTGACAGACACACTTACCGCATCATTTCGTGCAAGCAGCATTAGGATGTTCATCAGGGGACCAGGAAGCTAAAATAGAGCGCTTCATTTTCGGAGTAAGGAAAAACAGGCAGATGCGACGAATAGTTTCCTACTCATTTAATGGACCGGTCAAATAAGTAGGTGTAGCGTCATAAATGACTGCAGCCTTTGAATTACCCATCAGGCCACCCAATGGTATGTGCATAATTTTCTCACTACATCTTTGTGTTGACACACACGCAAACCACCAAATGAACGATGCTTAGAGGATCGGCAGTCATTGGTTCAACTGCTACCTGTGTTACATTTACGTGCATCTGGTAAGTACATTCAGAAATAATTATTGCTAATCGCTGCTAACCTCCAAAGGAGAAACAAGGTTCGGTGGAACAATGAACAACCTCAGTGTATGTCGTACCCCAACCTTCCACTCACATTCTTTGACAATAAAGATGTCCTGTTGGAGCAAATGAAGGGCAAAGTAGACTGATTAGCTGGACGAGAATAAATTTCGGACGGTCAAACCGTGATGCTCGATCTTTGCTGACTGAGGCTGCAATCTTCCCTTGTAGGAGGTGTCACCAAGTCCTCGAAGCCACCACCGAAAAATTCCTCAAATACCTACACTATAGGGTAGAGTTGGAAACATTTTATTCTTACATGATAGTACGGCCCTGCCCTCATCCGATCAGATGAAATCGTATTATCTGTCTTGCATTAGACTGTTCGTTCCATAGACCCAACTCCTTACTGGAAAGTATGGGCAGGTCATTAACGTACCGCTGATCGTGTGTTCCGAACTGTTGTTGTGCGCACGGCATGTCAATGATAGCCGCAGCAAAATTTTGGGCAGGCATCTGTTTTTAATTAGAAAGAACGAGGGCTAGTTTTCGTTGGAGAAAAACTTCCTTCCTCCGTGAGGAGTTCGCATACTGTAGATGTATTGTATGCTATGGTTTTTTCACCTCAATAATAACTTTACTCCCAAATTGAATGTGCTGCAACAGCCGGGTGGTTTTCTTGGGATTTCACGTGGCATGATTGAAATCACTCAGCTGAAGAAAATCTATCATCTCTTAGTAGTGAACACTTACCCATCTGTAATGCCAAGTCCACTCACTACTTGCATTTTGTCATGGTGTGCGAGGTCCAGTATTAGGGCGTATTTACCGGTCTTTTTCATTTGACCAATTTACAACAAAATAAGGGTCAAGCTGGACTGCTTCTTGTCCACAGTTGTTGGGTGGCCATCGGTATTCCTGGGTTAGAAAGTTTTCAAGGGCTATTGGTTGAAAGGATGTATCATCATGGTGAACCTTGTTAAAAATAAGGTTTTGGTAGCTGCTATTATATGATGAGTCGGTTACCTGTGTTCGGGTGTGATTAAACCCTTTAAAGAGTCGCTCTTTCTGGCACAGTTGATAAGCGACTGTGTGACTAAGTAGAACTTTTTCAGAAGGTTTCTAGTCCAACCCATCTTAACTAGTTAATTAATTTATGTGAGCAAGGAAAAATTTGGATATCGCAATCTACTGAAATTTACCGACACAACTGTACTAGCTTAGTTTCCTTGTTCTATTTGTTAACTGGTCTATGTATGTAGTATGTGCATAACTCACGTGCGTCTTTGTTGGCACATATGGGTTTCACTGAACTTTTTCCACACTCGTAGGGAGAGTTATTTTATGCAAGCCAACAATTAGATTTCTGAGTGTCGTAATATTCCCATGGTTCCAAAGAGAACACAGTGATGGACAGTAATGCTTTCGGGAGCTCACCGTCAGAGTAGTACTTTTCTAGTGGTTCCAACAGAGTCAAATGGTGAAGTAAAGCAAGGTTGACTAGTAAATTCAAAAAGAGAAAATCTACCGGTTGTCAGTGAATGGTCGGTTACTGAGTGATCGGTCAGGTTCAAGTAGTTCTGTCATACAAACTTTGTTCGCAGCAAGGTTCTCCAGCGTTTCTATTCAACAAGTAGCAGAACGCAAATCTAGTTGCTTCTGTCGTGACTGTCTCTCGACCTCAAAAGTAATTGGTCAATGAACTGGATATTACGCCTTGTCATCCTTTGAAACCTGAAGGCAACTAACGACACTTGTAAACCATCTCCTGAATTCGTACGGTTCCTCTCCCTGTAGACTGTCCGAAATCCTTTGTTTTTCGCGTACAACCCTCGGCTACCATGACCAATAGTCAGCAGTTTTAATTCAGAACAAACTTTCAGCGGCGCATGTCAGTACCTCCGTGTTTTGTTTGTTTGATAAATGTGCCGTCCGGTTGATTAATTCTTTATTTGTATACCTGCGTCATTTTCGGATTAGTTACCTAGGCTGGGTATGGTTCCACTGTTTTTCGTCTTTTCGTTGCTAAGTGAAGTGTTTACTGCTGAAACAAGGGTGGCGGCGAGCAGGCAACTGTTAAACTTTTCCAATCTCCCTGACGCACGGGGAGTTTCACGAAGATCGGTGACTACCGATCATTTTAGGCACACACCTTTAACACTGCTTGTTTGGTCGCTTTGATCGCAGCGATAACATGTAGGTTAGTAGCTGGCTTGCAGATACAAACTAGCTTGTATACAACCCGGCTGGCTAGCGGATGACTCCCCCCGCACCTCGTTTGTACGTATGTTGAGCTAGTTGACACCCCTTAAAAAGCTTCACGTCGCTTTGAACTTTGACCCTTTCATCGTCACAACTTCACTGTCAGTCTGTTGTCTCTGGTGTGGCGGTGTCGTGATGTATGTATGCATGCACGTGCCCGCATTGTTAACTCGTATATGGTAAGACACGTCCGGAGCGTGTTTACAGCCGTTATTTGTTACTCTGCTTGCGCGTCTGACCATGTGTGTGTGTGTGTGTGGTTGTGTCCAATGCTCTATTTGACGCCGACACATTTAACGTAGGCATAGCTCTCGTCAAAAGTTAAATTCACTATCAATAATGCACTGGTGCGTCATTGCTACTCCCCACGCGTGCAAACATGTGTCTATTATGTGCGGATGCTGAGGCGAGTAGCATGACAAATGCTCCGATGTAACAAGCCTGGACATGTCGGTACCTGGTGTCAAACAAGGGCAGGTAAACGGATGGTGGCTAACGGTGTACCGGACCCCTGGTCATTACATCCTGGCTAGGTGTTTGAATTAGGGCTTGGTAGCCAGCAGTAGTGTGTCAGCATAAACTGCTGTCGCAGCATCAGATGCAAACGGACATCAGAACAACCAGGTGTTTACAAAACTGTATGCAGTCCACTTGTACGCAGTATACACTTTATGCTAACAAATCTCAAGTGCTGGCGGCACTTAAACGAAACTTGTATTTATTGTACAGTTACAAGAGAAGTTTTCCGAAATGTTTGGTTCTTCCTGAGGAAATCGCCTGAAGGGCGTACAGCCATCATGTTGTAATGCGGCATATTCGACCTACCGACCAGCTTAGTAACCGAATTTTATTTCTTGAAAATTCCGATTCGGCCACTGGGTTCAAACAGCTTTGAATCAATTGGAAGAAGTTTCAAACCAAATGAGAATTGTCCTTTCCGGAAGGGCTTGGTAAAGTATCGGTAGTTTTTAACTGTACAAATTTTCGCTTTTTGACACGAAAGCTTCATCAGGCCAAGTGAGCAGGTCACCAAGTTGGTTAGGGAACCACTCAGTAAGGCCTCTTCAGATTAGCATACTAGATCGCTGTTGAATGTCACTTAAAGGGTCTTATCGGTTAGTGTGGTTGCCTAAATCATACGGTTGATGGGTTGGGGGGATTCAAATGATTTTTGATCAGGTTTAGTTCCTTAATCTTCCGGTTCAAGGTGCTGAACTTCATGAATCATCTTAGGTGCCACTGGTCTGTGTGGGCTTAAATTGTTATGTAGTTCATTTGGGTGAGGCTGGGGAGGTATCTGAGATTAAGTGCACTTCAGATCTAGGCTACTTCTGTTAATGACTCCACTTTCTGATAACCGCACACCACCACGTGTCAGCCCAACTGATCTAAAACCGCTTCCGCATGCTTCCCAGTTCTACACCTTCTATTCATATACACTGAGATGGTTGCCGATTTCCACAGCCTCGAAAATCAGTCTCTGTGACGTGGACCGTAGTCCTCGTCTCAATACTTCAACACTTTCCAACTATATTTTCCAACTATATATTTCCAACTATATATATCGATATTCATCTGCGTTTATCGAAAGCCTGTTTATTTTTCTACTGTGCTCTCCATGACTGTCTGCCCTGAATTGACCTTACTGCAGTTATTAATCTTATTTTTGTAGGCACAGACCATGAAAGCGATTCAGTGCACCAGTGCAGAATGCCAGGGGTTGCCCTTCTAGAAAGCTACTCCTCTGATAGTCGAGTTCAGAATCCTCCGAATGATCTTGAATAAGGGCAGTCCCAATTGATTCCTAGTCGGGTTTCGTCACCTGTGCCAACCTCCTTCGTACTTAATAACTAATGAAAGTAGCTGGATATCCACTACCCCGAAGTTTGTTCTTTACTTCAGTTTGGGCCTCTGTCCGACCGATATCCACTCGAAGTTTGTTCTTTACTTCAGTTTGGGCCTCTGTCCGACCAAATTCTTCTGTGCACAGAGCCCTTACTCGATTACAGATTGATGAGGCAATAATAGCGAATACCGAATTCGGATGGGCGGATGAGTAGTTCCAAATCGTCTCAGCGTCAGCTGGCATCTTATACACCATGATTCTTAGTTTTTCTCCGACCGTATGTGTCATGCGGTCTAAGAAGGGCAGTGTACTCGGAGTTGACTCTATCTCCGTACTAAGTTTGATGTATGGATTTAGATTGTTCAGGTAGTTTAAGACTCACTGACCTTGTCTGGTTTCATCACAACGAAAGTGTCATCCACGTAACACCAGAATATTTTCGGTGGGTACTGGGTTCCGGCTAAGATCTCTTGTTCAAAATCTTCCCCAGAAATATTTTCTTAAACCGAGGTTTTGGAGATGCCATTGCTATACATCGTTCCTGAGTATAAACCACAGAGTGAAAAACGAAGTGATTGAGATTCAGGTATGCTTTTATACCTTCCACTGTGTCAGTTCTGAAAGGGTGGTGTCTGCTAGTAGCGATCACTTGGCTATTTCTCAAGAGTATCCTTTTGTATATTGCGAACTGAAATCGAAACTTAAAGATTTCGTCCTGTTCCACGGTGAGGTACATGAGTTTTTAATGTAGGTGCCAGCTTTTCCGGTGGTATGGGAGGTTAAAATACCTGCCAAGTATCTTACCAATTCATGGGGTGGGAAATATACTCCGTTTACTATCGGTCTAACTGGTGCATCTGGTTTATGGAATTGTGGTAGGCCGTAAAGCCATGGTTGTTGGATTGCACTTTTGGAGTATAATCGATACCTTTCCCTAAGTGGTTTATCACGGACCAAGAATATCTGCCAACTTCAGCTTTACTCCGATTTCATGAAAGACGTAATATTCCCACAATCGATCTGCTGGTAGGGACCCTGATCTAGGTGTTGCCTGACCCTTTGTTGATAATCACTCTTGTTCATTACGGCAATGGCCTTACCCTTATTCACCTTGGTAATCTCACTATGTTTTCCTCCCTGTTTTACTTTTTTAACCCTGTCCTTTCTGCTGGTGTAATATTTGGGGCTCCTGGCTACTGGGACTTAAGGGCTGTGACCACCCGTACTCGTAGCTTCTCTGTCTCCTTTTAAAAAAGCTTTTAGAACAGATTCAACGCTAGAGATTATTCCTTGCACCCTTGTCACACTTTTGCTGATCGCAACATTCAAGCTTTTCTCTAACAAACCCTGTCCTTTTGCTGGTGTAATATTTGGGGCTCCTGGCTACTGGGACTTAAGGGCTGTGACCACCCGTACTCGTAGCTTCTCTGTCTCCTTTTAAAAAAGCTTTTAGAACAGATTCAACGCTAGAGATTATTCCTTGCACCCTTGTCACACTTTTGCTGATCGCAACATTCAAGCTTTTCTCTAACAAACGAAGCCCTTCCTCACTTAGCCGTCTATTTGATAAATTTACCACGCTGCAATAGCTAGTAGGCGGCTCATACTTTGCTATGGGCTCACAAGAAGGCTGTCTTGGAAAGTACAGTTTCTATTTTTGAGTGTTGTTCTTGGATGAATTTTACATCCGTTGCTTTGGTTTTGAGTAACTGAAAGTCTTCGGGAGAGAGCACGATCTGAAGTTAATGGTTGAGTCGACATGGATGGTGATGAATATTACGTAAACGCCTAGTCATCAAGTAGATCCTTTGTTTGAGGAATGACTTGGTCGTCTAGAATTCTGCTCGGACAGAAGCGATTGACTCATCTGGTGGCTTAATCAGTAAAGATGGGGGACTAACTTGTGCTTTAAGCATCTTTTATCAAATATGCGGTGGTTCTCCTCTCAATTTCACTTGCAAAGAAGTGGTGTAATCGCGTAGTCAATCGCGCTCTTGAATCAGAGCTATTGCCTTCAATGCCTAACTACCCAATTTCCGAACAAAATGAACATGGTTGGCTCGACACCTTTAATAGTTCTACAGTCAGGTTACCGACCGTGCTTAGTTGTTACACGGGACACATTCCCTTTGGCTTGTTAGCGGGCCTTCATATTAAAACTATCTTTGCCCGTTTTCCCAACTATACACCTTGTTTTTTACAGAATCCTTGATCGTAACCCACTACTGTCGATGATGAGATCTCATTACTTGAGAACTGTCACTATATGTGTCGTCGTAAAGTCCGATTTCCTGGTTGTTTCAAGACAGGATAAGTTCAATCCTGAATATGACAGTTCACTACGCATTTCATCTTGATGAGTCTCTTCGGATTGATGTAACAGCACTGGTTACACAACGCTTCGTTCTACAGTCGTACAAGCTACTAACCATGATGTACATCATGGGTTGCCAAACGACAGCTTCCGAGGTTAGTCCATGCGGCCAACTGCTACCAAGTATCAGAGGAGAAATTATTTCTCCAGATAAACGCAAGATATTTCGGGTAAGGCCCGATCGATACAAAATGTCAACTTGAAAAAACGAAATGAGACAAATGCTGAAGAACTGATAACCACTGACCCGTTGCTACGCCGCACTCCTTACCCTAACGACGTACTGGTGATGATCAAATTAACCTGCCCAGCGAACAAACTCTACGATACCTGACTATTGTAGATTTATTTTAACAGGCAGTAGGAGTGGACAACCAGGTGAATAGTTGGCTGGAAGTTCACTCGTCTGAATGCGAACTCTCTGGGCTGATCGTAATTTGTATCACCATAATAAGGTGGCAACAGGAAAGGCAAATCAGGTTTGTTATGTTTTATCGGAATACAACTTCTTCGCACACTAGGTCAATAAGATGAAAATTAAAACCTGCTGAAATTTCGACTGAGAAAACGTGTCAAAAATCGCTTGAAATCTCTAATAGAATACTGGCGCCCAATGAATCGCTGGTGTACCGTTCACCTCAAAGTTGAGTTCATTTTGTGGCCTTGATTCCAAGATACATCAGTTCCCACCTTGACCCTTCAAAGAAGCACACACAATTTTGAACCACGAGGTTTTCAGGGTCAACTTCGGTTTGTGGCATCTTTTAACAGGAGGAACATTCCTGATTGGAGGGGGATGTGGTAGCACAAAATGAACTTCATTTGAAATCTCCCGGTTTACCGAAATTTGTCTATACACCGCGTCTCGCGTCACTCAATACTCAGTGGAAGGTGTTCAGATGCATGCTCTATTGTGAGACAAATCGCTTTTCCTGGTCCATCACGGCTTGTTCGAAGCACTTCTGTGAAGGAGATTCGTTCTTATTGCTGTAATTTAATTTGTCATAGTTCTGTTTGACAGCTCAGCCTTCATAAATTTCTGTCACATTTTGAAACTCCAGACATCATGGGGCTTACAGCGAGACCTAATAACACACAGTTGCACATTGTCCGATATTCATATGCATGTAAATGCCGGATCGGTCGAAGAGTCTCTCTAGCGATGGGTGTGTTGCGGCACTCACCCATGACAATGACACCTTTTCATTAAATGGAGATTAACTGAAAGTGGTGATCTTACCACTGCTTTACCAGGAAGATAAAAACTCACAAAGGGGCTAGAAAACCCGGTTATAGTCAAGGACCGGTTGCTTTGGAAGCATTTCGCCCGTTTCAGTGTGGCCTACGGATCCACTAGAAAATGACAACGGTGAGATATACGAATTGGAACGATCTGGTGGTTCTGGGTGTGAGGCGCTCCATATAATCGACAGCTGACGATTAGTTAGATTTTCTGGCTAGTTCCTCGATCAACTGCTAACAATACGCATAAGACTTGTATTTTATTTTTTGGTTTGGAAACATCCAAACACCCATAGTCAATGTATCTATACGGAATCCAAATCAGGTCATACAATTTGGTGTAAGTAATTTGGGGATGTGGTCATGCACTCTGCTGTGATGGCACACCTCACAGATAAGCTTGGAGAAGAGGCTGGTTGGGTCACGGGTTCACGAGACAGTTCAGCTGTCTTCGTTGAGCTGAGTCAGGCAAACAGATAAGTATTTTTACTATGATCAGGCCAGTTATGAAATACCACAAGGCCTGAAGTCATAGATGGCTGTACATTTCCAGAGCTTTTTAAATTCCTTCACATCAACTCAGGCTGCCACGGTTGTCTACAGTATCATAAGTCCTCTCACAAATTTATTATAGTGCAGAAACCAGTTATTTCAAAGAACAGAACGGACGTTGTATTTCCCTCCTTTAAGATACTATTGTTCCCGATGGCTATCTGTTCTCCAACGAGGTGGCCCAGTGGTTAGAGCGCGAGTTTACTGATCTCTACCTCTCGACTTCCCCTGTCTAGGTTTGGGCAACCTGGCAGTACCCCAGTCCTCGTGCTCCCTTCGGGTGGCCTGGAGGCCAGGCACCGAAAGGATGTTGCAGCCGAACAATATAAATTTTATCGTCTCGTTGTACACAGCGCAACCAATACACTCGAACCACTCTTTGCCAAGGAAACTCTTCACCTCTGTTTATCCAGGGTGGCATTAAGACATCTCCATTTTCGATATGAGCAGGTTTGTTCTGGTGCCCTGATATGCTGTATATGGATCAAGCCATCAATTCTTCGTAAAGGCTTTTGTGAATGTGGGGTGCGTTTTTCACCGTACACACCGTGTCACTCCACTGTAGAATATAGCAAAGTTTTGTACAGTTTGTAGCATTATTGACGGGAATAATTGGCATCATGCACTTGATGAGAGATGAGGAATGTGTGTGTGTGCGGGGTGGAACACTTAAAACAAGCAATGGCGTACAGGCGGCATGAATAAATTCGAGCAGGCCTTTGTGCTCATGTTTAAAATCATATCAAATAAATCCAACGGATCAGCAGGACATCTGTGGCATTTGTCAAACTATCCAATACGTGCCACATATGATAGTTCACTTGCGACAGCTCTGACCTACAGCTTTGCTTTGACTCAATACAGGTTGAAAACTCTCCATATTTCACATCGCATTCACTAAAAATTGTCTTAACCCGTTGTCAACCTGAGGTCACCCATCAATCTTCCGCTCTTCTTTTTATTGTGTATCGTTCCTGACATCTTTTCTGACATGCTAACCTTAAGAATAACCATTTTCGTCGTACGTCAGACTGGTGCACACAGTATCACCAATTCTACTGCTACGGCACTTGCGCTTCACCCACCAGCTGGTGTAGTTGGCCCTCTTGAGTCACACTACTGAACGAAAGCCCATGCGATAATGCATTTCACCTACTGACTTGTGCAGTACGCCTAAACTACCATCAAAATCGAGTGACCTATTCACGTAACTAGCCCACTCTACTCGAACGGCAAAGTAGAAGATTGCGTTATCTTTATTATCACCGGCTTATTTATCTTCATAATAGTGCTCACGTGACACTAGCCCAAGCTGTGCAAGTGCCAATGTGAGTGATCGCATGCAAGTAGAGCACTAGCCCAAGCTGTGCAAGTGTGTTCATCACCATCGCTGTTGCCAATGTGAGTGATCGCATGCAAGTAGATCAGTGCTACCGCGGTATGGTTTTCTAGCGCGCAGTGTAACCCCACACGATCGTCTGTCATTCATTCAGTTAGTGATCGTGTTCAACCATTCCTCACTACCCACCAGTAGTACTTCTGTCCTTATGCCTTCATAAGTCCGAGAGGACGAGTGAAATGAACTCGTGCTTACCCGTTGTACTTCCCCAAACGGCGTTGTGGCACGAAGTAAACTAACCCAAAACTCCTGATACAGCGCAACTAACAAGCTTGACGAAAACAGTTTAACAGCCTGTTTTGTCTTCTCAGAATTGCACCAAGTAGCTGTGGTCCCCAAGCTTTCAGTAAACTTGCCACCTACCTACCGTATAAGTTGCGTCGTATCGTGAAAAATACTTCGATGTCGCCAGTGTCACTCTAACTGAAAAAGGAGGAAATCACATTCAATCGAGTGATATCAGGAGCCAGTGACTCAGCTGGGCTACCGTTAAACTCATCACCAACACCAGGTTAATTTGCATGTTCCAGAACTCCATCTCCCAAACAACAGTGTTCACTGACAGGCTGGTACTTCAACCCTAACTGTGGATCCCTCGTTTTATCCCCTTATGTCTGCTTGTAGTACTCCTAATAGTTTCATAGTTTCTTAATAGACGTCCTATAAACGAGTGTGTATCAAGCGATGTTGCAGCACCGCTGATTTACCATTAATCTCTCCCTACTAGAGAATTGTTATCTGCTATTGTGTCACTGCGAGAGATGGCTCAGGTGGTCAGAGCCCGAATCTACTGGCCGGAAGGTCAGTGGTTCGAACCCGACCCCTGCATCTCGACTTCCCCTGTCTAGGCTTGGGCAACCTGTCGGTATCCCAGCCGTCGTGCTTCCTTTTGGTGGCATGGCAGTTAGTCACGACAGGGGTGCTACAGCTGAACAGTTTTTTTAAATCGTGTCATAGCTAACCGTTTTGTGGCTTCGGATCATATCAAACGGATCTCTATGTTTGCTTTCTATGATACGGGACGAAAGGTTCACTGTTCATGATCATACTGAGACAATATTGGTAATACTTGCAGTAATAATAACCGTAGCAACAGTTGCAGCGTAATGGTAGTGGAGTACTACAGCATAGTAGTTATGGTAGTAGCATAGCCGTAGTACAGCAGTGCAACACTAGTACATTAGTAATAATGGCAATACAAGTTGAGATAATACGGTCATTCAACTGTTTCACCATCACTCGGTCAGTTTTGAAGGATCTTTTGCACGAAGCCCAAGGAACTTTTGGTACGTTTCGCATTTTAAACTTTGCTTTTTCTTTCGAGCTATTTGCAAGGAGCTTCTGAAAGTCGATCTTTGTCGTTCTCCATTCACTTAATAAACACCTTCGAGAGCCTACAATATCCTTAAAATTGCTTTGATCGTTCATTTCACGTTTTCCAATTGTTTTCTTTAGGTTGCCCTTGAGGTCCATATTCGAAATCGGCGCATTACTATCGTATCAACACCTAAGCCTTGTCTTAGAACCACCCTCAGGCACGTGTTTTTCCGGTTTTCCGCAAAAAATGTCCAAATTTCCCGTGTGATAGGTAGCACATTCGGCGCCTGAAATTTTCAGTTGCGTCGTTTTAATTGATTGCATATTCTGCAGAGCTTTCGATTTTGATGTGTGTGAGTGTGAGTGAGTGCTCCGGCTTGTTTGACGGCACACCCACCGCTCCCATCTAAACTGGCGGTAAATACGGGATGACGGTAATGTTATTAACCTCTGTAAGCAGAATGCGAAGAAGATGTTTAACTTGTTGCCCACATTGCGATCATGCTCTCTAAATGAGTTGCATGTCTGTTATCCCGTTGACCCGCCATTCGACCACTGAGTCTTGTCGCGTTACGAGTGAGTAGCATTATTTCGCCTTATTCGGCTCTCACTTCTCAATCGGGTTGTCGAAAAGCACACTTTGGGTAGACCAATTTTACCCAGACAGTGTTACCTTATCAACTTGATCAGTAAGTGACTCAGAACCTAAAGCTATGACGACCTTCAAGCACCAACGGATCGTCTTCTGCATGACGGAATTTCAACGATTACCATCGATAGCCCATGTTAGACTACAAAAGCTGACAGTGTGCTGTGGTCACTAGTATGTTTCCAGGTTTTTTGGTTATCAGGAGCTTGAAAACGACATTCAGTACGTTTTGGCTTGACGCAGTATTCATCTGGTTTACCTTCTCAGGACCGGCCACCTCTGCATTTGACCGAATTTGGTTGTTTGCTTTTTGCTGTGCGCTACCAATCAGCTTGATATCTTTGAAAGTGGCCATAACATTTAGCAGACCGTATGGTCATCTAACTAGGTACTTGGAATGCTGCGTCACAGTTTAATCCATATCACTGCTTGCTGGTCGGAAAACCTCTTACACTCAGACGTACACTTAAACTATCTTCAATCTTCCCACCTCCACGTGCGACCTATGATTAGTCTGAGATACCTCTTACACTTAGACGTACACTATCTTCAATCTTCCCACATCTCCACGTGCGACCTATGATTAGTCTGAGAGTAACCTGTGTATCGCCCGCTCTCTCTTCCATCAGAATGCTGCTGCACCTCGAATTTGGGAGGTTTACGTTGACTGTGTACACATGATTACTCGCTGCGTCTGCCTTATGTATATCTACCACCAGGTTTTGCATTGCCAAGGCGACGGTTTCAGCCTTATGGTGTTGGCGAAGCATGGCTACAGCGCCTGTCTGGACAACACTCAGGTCACTTGAGGACAAGCATAACTTTCGCCCTGCGGCCATTGCCAATGTATGCAATAGCCCAGGCCACAGGCACGTGCACGTTCACACGCGCCTGTCTCCGTTGCTCTCTCTCTCTCCCATCGCGCGCTGTCTTTGCATCCCGATTTCGTAACGTCATCGAAGCAGTCAGGTGACGTCTACCCATGACGTTTCACTCTAACCCCACGTGTGTTTCTCACCCAGAGTTGATCGATAAATGGAAGAGGGCCACACGTTGTTTGTCAACGGTTCGATTCGGGGACCAATGTTAGCTACGGTCAAGCTCATGGAGGTTTACGCAACTATTTTTTATTGTGTCACAATCGATGTACGGTGGTGACTTCAGCTGGTATCCGCGAAAAGTACAATAAAATCACCAGTTCTTAATTTTTACAATGTAAACAGTGATCAAGAATATCTGTAAAATGCAAGCAGTCATTAGGTCAGCCAATGTTGTACTTCCTAGAAAACTATTCCTTGACACCAGAATGGTAATCGAGAATTGATATTACTACAAATGACCACCCTAGTTTTAGCATTGGGCTCACAGTTTCCGAGAGGAATATTTCATCACCTTTATTGTACCAGGTTCTGAATTTATATTGGTCACTTTCTGACGGAGCGTTACTTCTGAAACTTTGGACTTGAACCAGGTTACCATAGTAAGACAGTTATTAGTTGCTCAATGTTCTTTGAAAGGAGATTGCAATTGAAAACGAAATACGTATGTCGCTAGACCATGGTTATTTCAGTCCATTTTTGCCCACTAAATGACCTTCTGGTTTTCCGACAACATAGCTTACGTGGGAAAAGTAGTCACGAGCTTTGTAGAATTCACACCATTCTTGTTTGAACAGTTCTCTTCTTGTCTTGGTGCAATTATTCTGGACTCAAGTTTTGCTCTCATTAGAGCTGATAAAAATGGCATATCGTTGACCATTCCGGGGTTTGAACTTCGGACATCCGACATGCGAGGCGAGTGCGCATGCTGGACGCCTCTGAATTATCACGGACGAAAGTGTTGACGCTCGAGTGATGTGATTGGTTTGCCCAACTACTCGAATATCAACTCGCTCACTCCTTTGCGCCACCAGAGATGAATCACAGACGTGCAAGAGTTTTGGATATCTGGCGTGCTTACTTAGGATGCCTCCGCGTTCACGGAGTCTGTTGGGATGCACCCGGATGAATGGAAAATTTCACTACCACAGTACGTGGCGCATGTCATATGGTTCTTGTTGGATACCCTCCTACAAGAAAACACCCCATTGGAGAGGCTTTCTGTAAACCCCGGAAAATGGAGAATTTCGGCGTACAGAAAACCGTTGGTTGTTGATACTGGACAATACTCTCATAGGTAATCGAGATGTCCCAAGTGGTTAGAGCGCGATTTTACCGACCGGAAGGTCCGTGGTTCGAACCCGACCTCTGCTTCTCGGCTTCCCCTGTCTAGGCTTGGGCAACCTGGCAGTATTCCAGTCCTTGTGCAACCTTCGGGTGGCATGGCAACCAGGCACCGGAAGGGTGCTACAGCTGAACGATCGAGGTAATCGATCGACCTCACGTCACAATGAAGAAAGAAACAAACGTAGACTAGGTTCGCGAAATATACTCATTTGCGACCAATTTCTATTTGAGAGGAGATTCACCAGGATCCCAGCCGGTTTCGTCCTTAGTTTTCTTTAGGCGCAGTCCTCAAGTCTTTGTCAACATTATGTCCTACTTGAACCCAAATTGCTTAAAACATCATATACGAGAGTTTCAGCCCGGTTCCAGGTAAGTCTATCGTCTAAAACATATTGGTTCTAAAATGAATGTAGTTCGCTAATTTCACGTAACTTGGGTTCGGGTAGAACAAAAAGCTACCGGAAACTCGGGAACTGCGCCTACCTAATGAGCCTCAAGAAAGAGGAAGTCGGTCATGAGTCGCCGAGGGGTTTTCAGCAGCCTAATGAGTAGTGTATTACGTCTATTACATCTGGGTTCATTTATGAAGCAACACAGTTCGCATACAGCATTCCTTACATCGACACTGTTTGTCACATCAAGAACGGTTAGTTAATCTTTTATTTAATTTGGAAACTGTTCGGCCTTGTGAGCTCTTTTGTTAGAAGCGTTCATAGGAAATACATGATCATTACTGATCCTTGTTTGGCAGCGTCTGAGGTATATGGCCTTAGGATAGAAACACATCCATAGCAAAAAAGAACGCGGACAAGCCAAGCTGAGCAACGGGGTTAGGGCAATCAGATTTAAAGTGAATCTGGCGTATATTTTGTTTCGGTTGACCGAAAACCACAGTTCTATGAAGTTACTCAAGTATCATGTTTTCTATCCCCTTTTTTGTCCTTATTTTTACAGGAAGGTCAAGGTTTCACAAGATATTAGGGCATTTGTTTGGTTCTTAGCTTTAGCTTCCCCGCTGTCGGTCCTTCTGCAGGGTGAGTTCTACTGATGCGAAGGATCCTCATGATATGCGTCACATGTCAGTGCACATTTTTAAGAAAGCCAACTAGTTCGTCTTACTCACTGGCTTTATTTTTTTACTCTGATTTGGCATGCAAAATATTCTAGTCCGCCGATCTACATATGCCGATATCGTCCTGTCCCAATACCGACCGTTCTTCAGGAATAGCTGAGCTAAGATTTGGGGATTGTAACCCTTAACGTCTTTCCCGTATCATTGAAACGTGATGCACATAATGGGTCAAGTGCACTACCTCGTCTCATAGCCAAGTAAAACTAGTGGTGTATTAACGGAAACAACGGAACAGTACGGTTGGTGATCACCATGCGCCCAAATGTTGCTCTTATTACTCCATTAACCTCGAAATCTTGATTTCGGAACGTACTTGCATGTAGGAAGGCAGAAGGGACGTCCATACATACATGGGACATCACTTAAAATAATCAATTTAGGATATGAAAAAGAGATTTAAAGTTACAAATTACGTCTCTGTCAGCTGCACACGATGATGGAGAGTTTTCTATTTCACAATGGAATTCCCTTGGAAGACCAAATCCCGCGGTCCAGATGGAAATCAGTGGTCCCGTCTACCCAGCCATTCAGCCCTCAGTGATAGCCTCAACTCATTTCAAAACGGACACATCATCCTGTCAAAATACCTCTCACTCTACAAGTACACTCATTTGCACATGAATTTGGTTTTCACGGGAGACTTAACTGAATCTCTCGTTGATGATATTCTTCAGCTGATTGTGCTGCACATGGGCCGCCTAATTTTTCAGTTGATACGATATTCGGGATATCGCAGTATATTTGTATTAAAGGAACTAATCAAAAGATTGTTGCAGCAGACATGTCATTTTAGTTTCGACTCTTTCAAAACATGATACTCACTCTGTATCAGTATTGCTCAACACATTTCGTTTCTCTATTCCGTTCAAACTCTGTCGGTTCGTTCCTGATTTTCTCATCCGAAACAACCTATAAACGATAACGGCATCCTGATGCTTTATCGACCACAACACATAAGGTCATGCACGACAACTTGATGACGTCGTCGCGGTCCATGCAACGCCCACAAAAGCCCTAGCATTGGCCGTAAACGCAGTGAAAATAAGCGCAGACATAGTGTATACCCTCGTGTGTTTCCTTTGTGGTTGTACCCACACATACGTCTGCACTGTTTGTGTGTTTTACGGGGGCGCTGATTCCGCCTTTCGTGTGCGAAAGACAGCCACCCCAACCACGTTTACTGACCTGGCCGTTCCATCCTCCCCTCCCCACAGAATCTAACCAGTCTCTGTGTGTCTTAGTGCGGCAGCGAGAAACTTTCCAGTACATCGAATACAACGTTCACCCCTGCGAAAGCCAGGGTAACTAATCAAATTATGAGGGATTTTTTCCTTACCTCATGGTTCTATATATGTGTTTCCCACTTTTCCCGTGAAAGAATCATTCGATTTGCGAGTGTGACCTGATTTGACCTGCATAGGATGAACCATTTTGAGGGTTAATGTAGTAGCACAAGACGGAAACTAGGCGACTACCTGGTCCATTCATACTCATTGCATAAGTGTCATCGTATTACATTTTGTTATGAAAGGGATTATGTTATATCCCGTTAGTATGTGTAATATGACTGGGCGCCTATCTCTAGGTTGCTAGTACTGTTGCTTTCCGACTGATTACAACAAGTTCACTAAGCCTTCCATAGTGGAACTCGAACTGACAGCTATCTTATTAAGTAGAGAGTACATTGTCAAGGCAAATTTTGGTTCGTGTTTCACATTGCTATGCGATGTCTGCTATGTTGGCGGACTTTCATCATTCCGTGTGCATGAGAAGTTCACTTTTCATCCGACTGTGTGCTGGTAGGGACGCTTGGTCACATGATCTTACACGCTTATTTAGACCATATATATATATATATTCTTTAGACTTATAGCCAACAGGAATTTAGGATATCCTCCACCCCGCTGTTTGTCTTTGCGAAAGAGCACTTACCTGTTCATGGACTTGAGTTCGCTGACCCTGACCTTCATTCACAAATTGGTAGGAATAATTTCTCACCCCACCTATCAGGTTAATTGTATCAACTAAGGTTGATTTTTATTAGTGAGCAAGTGATGTTCTAATGCAGTACCCCTACAATTTTTGTCCGGATTAGGACCACGTGAAGAATATGGTCACCTTTGTGGTGTCGCTCAGTGATTATAAAATCCACTTTTTGGTGAGCGACAAAACTGTATACTTCCAATCACTAGCACATCCAAAACATCCCATAGCGAATATGCTGGTTTGCCTTTTTTGAGACGATGGATATCTTGCAAGGCAGCTGTGTTATGCACGTGTAAGCTACCTTTTTATCCATTAAGTTTGGTGATTTTGGTTGGGGAAATAATCAACCGGAATGTGGTGATAAATGGGTCATTCACAACCAGTCGCTTCTGTCGGTCTGGAGAGGAAACTGCCTATCCTCAACTCGCCAACATTTTCGTGAAAATGGCGACCGTCTTTAGCTCAATTCCTTATATTTAACTTCCTCATCATTGTTTTGCTTCTGTGTTTGATCTCCACTTTACTGCTGCACTGCTGATGCATTTCTATTCGTCAGAACACCGTTATGCCTGACCATGTCCGGTCCAACTGTCCGTGAAGTTCCACCAAGCAGCAACCTAGCCCTAAAGTTTCGAAGTCAGAATAGGTTCTTTTACGTGCCAGAGTTGAACTTGTTTTACTTCTGTGTAACAGCTCGGTATTAGCTCCAACCGGTAATCAAACATGATTCGTAAATGAGCGAACAGGTGTTCAAAAATTGGGCAATGCCTCAAAGGATTACCGTTAGACAGCCATGTTCTTACGGTGGTTTCAGTGTCTAGTTCGAATCATCGTTCAAATTCTCTGTTATGATTGACTTCAGTCGTTCGTCCTGAATCGCTTTCTTGGACAATAAGGGCGTCATTCAGTTCATCAATTACTCAACACATCTGAGTAACTCCGGATGCATGTTCACCAGACATGATCCCTCCATCGACAGGCACCCTGACGTGGTATTCCTCAGTGGCAGGAACACAGTCATTTTAAATGATACCCCACAGCCAGTTAGCTGTCCTCGTCTCTGTCCACAAGCATTTTTGAACGAATGGTTCGGAATCAACTCTCCATATGGGTCAGCAATCGTAACAGGCACAGGGTTGATACCCGTTGGTGCAGACCAATCGGTTTCAAATAGACTGGTGTTGCTATTGGGTTAGCTCAAGCCAGACAATCTTATTGCTATAGAACCCAACGATAGACGCATGAATTTTGGCGCCAGTTAGTTAGATGTATCTCCTTTCTATTAGGTTATAGAGTAAATCTTGAAAATTTGCTTGTGAAACGTCGCTTTTTTAACTGTTCCGAATCAAGCACAAAGAACGAACCATATTCTGGCAACATTATCTGATACATACTTTCGAGACATCTTGATCCACAGCCATTAGTGTTGAAGCAGAGGTTCTGATAGCTATCAGAGCACATCAGTGTAACCAAGTAACATGAAGCGACTGCAGAAGTGCGAAAACTGAAGTTCAGTGAGTGAGGTGTGAACATGTGACAGGATTATATAAAAAACAGAAGCTACAGCTACAGCGTTCCTTGTATACAAGTGAAGGAATGATGGGAAGCACTGGGAGAGAAGAGATAGCAGAGAAATGGGAGCTATCCGTTCGCAGTTTCCACCAAGTTCAAATCGTGTTCTCACTTTGGATGTGTAGTTCTGCTTTTATTCGCCTCGTTTCCACAGGCGAAGAACAGCTCGTTATTTTCGCTATTTTTCGTGAACTATCACGAAAGGTGTACGAGATCTCTCTCAGAGCACAAGTGAATGCATCTGATAACACGAGTGTTTTACTTTAAATTGGCCTGAGCCACTGATTCATTCGGTGACACCTATTTGACTCGGACAGCATCTAATTTGCCTTAATCCTCTGAACAGACACTAATATATACACTGTGGGTGATTCTGTATTATTCAGTGTTGAAGCCACGTGGTCGGTTTTTACATACAACCAAGTGCACCAAAATGCCCATTATCTAGTTGCTGACGTGGCTACAAGCGTCACAGCTCCAACCACTTGGGTAAATCGTCGAGGAATAGCTCGTTCGAATAGGTGGAAACGCTCATTATCAGCTCCCCACCCTATGTACTTCTTGATCATGTATCCTTTACCAGTTCTGCGCGGTACTTGCTCCTGCAAGCCAGCGCACACAACCATAGATTACCTTGAAACATGTGTCTGTTTTCGTCATTAAGTTGATAACCCACTCGTCCCAGCCGGTACGGACCGGACACGCCTCCCCGATCATGACTGAATGTTTTCACCCGTACACCGTACCTCATGTCCTTTACTTGGTTACATCCTTTCGCAGACAATCATTGACCTCGACGCCATGTGTGTGTGGATGGGATGAAACCACAAATGAAGCCAATCCGCACATCCAAACTGTCCGATAATTTCTTCGTGTCCTGTTCTACTTGGTTCTGTAGGGCGGCAGATTTCTCTCCATGAGAAAAGGAAGGGGAATGGATACCCTCAGTGGAGTGTAAATTATGTACTTCTCTGAACTTATGCGCTGCTGAGTTTACTGGTGATTGCCTACCCTATGGTATTATCGCCTCATGTCGGTCTGTCTAATGAATCAGTAGGACCTCTAAGGTGCATTTGATACCTTCCATCTCAATGCCATTGGCTTGTACTGTGGAATCATCTCTGCTCTTAATAAGTTTGAATGGAATGCGATATTGTTTTCTTCCATTCTGTTTTGTATCTTTGTTTTATCAGTGCACTACAGAGTAATCAACATACCACAAACAAGTCGCGAGGTTTTTTACTTGCTAGCAGTTGTGGGTCGATCACAGCACATTGTGGCGTTGGGAATGATGTTGCACGTGCGGCAAATATGCAGCATGTTGGTGAGCAATACAGACGATGCGCGTTTGCGGGCTAGAGTGATGGACAGCGCTTTTGTGGACAAATGCGACCACAATAGTGGTGTGATGTTTTTCTCTACTAATACCCTTGTTCTTCCGTTGTTACACCCCCATGCGTTGGCGGTGTTCATGAATCACGTGGGTCATGCCTATCTATGTGAAAAGCAGCAATGGATCACAAGACACTCATAATGTGCATTGTTTAGCGGCAGATAAACTGTTTTGTGCGTAGTGAACGTTCCCGACATCCACAAACGTAAAATAACATAATGCTAATCAATGCCAACAGGAGTCATCGTGCAAGTTTGTCCTTCTCAATCTATTTCAGCAATCAACTCTGACCAGAGACTTTTGGCCGGAGAAAGTGGATGAACATAGATTACGAATGCACGAGGAACTGAGTCAACTGTTAGCTCCCTGCATTCAGCAGGTCGTCGAATTCGCTAAGCGGTTACCCAATTTCAGCAATTTAGGTCAGCCGGATCAACTGATACTAATCAAAGCGGCTTTTTTTGAAGTTTGGATGGTGCAAGCCGCACGAATGGTTTCAATGCACGATCGAACGATTACACTGGGTGACGGGAAACAGATCACCAAGCAAGAATTGGATTTTATCTACTCGGTGAGGATCTGCCTTGTTTTATTTTATTTCATGAGTTTCTAGCTTATTCTGACGTCACTTTCATCTGACCTTTTCCCATTTGTCAACCAAAGATAAGATATGAGTTCTCTTGTGATATAGCCTTTTCTAATTTCATTATCATTATCATTTCCTTCCTCATCATTTAAGGACTTAAAACACGCAGATTGAATCCCCATGATACTGCCACTCGGTGCTTACCACCAAGAAGAGCTCACTGTGAGTATAACAGCAGAAACTTCACAGCACAGGGATTCCATTTAAAATGGACGCGGATACTACTACTATTCTCGCTGTTCAGTCCTATTTAGAGTAGCTGCAGTCCAAGAAATACCACTCAGACAATGCCTAGACAGACCTTTTTGTCCCCCAAATTCTCTGAAGTGGGTCAGTTTGGTCGGACTAGGTACATCAGACCTAAGGTGGAACTGGGAAGTAGACACTCCAGTGACTGCAAAGATTGTCATTTGGGGCTAACTTCTAGTAAAGAGTACATTACTATCTGACCCATTTATGTCGTTTTGGCCAGTCGATTGTCGTCTGGGCTAAGAAATTCACTTGCCAACGCTCCAAAGAAATCAGAGATCGCTTAGAAGAAGTTAATTCGGTACCTCCGGACTTCAACAGTTTACTCCGTTAGTCACTGCACTGTTTACCGTATGTACAGCACAACTAAGCACCACAGTCTGTCACCAGAGTGGTTTATTCTGCACCTTAGTGAACCGGCCAAGATGGAAGTATCAAACAATGGTTTTAGCGGGCCGTTTGAGCACAGCCGACACAGACATAGTGGGATGAAAGAATTTCCATCTTTGTTGATATTATGAAATTTGGGATTTTTTATTTAGAGGTTCCACACTGTGGCTGAATTAGCACTCGCAGGAAGGACAAGAAGCACCCGGAAGGCGTATTACGTTGATTGTGAATCATCAGTTGGGTGTATTTCAGAAACAGCTCCCCAGTGTTCTGCTTTTCGGTACGGACTGATTTCACTCACGGGGCGGAATCTCGACTGAATTTTCAAAGTCTCCTCATACTATCAACAGTTATGGGTAGTTCAGAAGGAAGGGATAATTCACAGGACGCGTGAACTTCTCTTCCGGGATTTTTTCACTCCGGGAGCCAAAAACCTTGCCAGGTGATATGAATTCTGTGAACAAAGGATGAGTGGTGTGGTGTTTGATTTGAACACACAGCTAATCAGCCTCTTGTGGCTGAATGATTGAGTGTTCAGGTTACTAGCCGCGACGTTGCGGGTTCAAATATTCTAGGGGATTCGTGAGGTGGGCATTGCTGATGATTCCAAAGAAGGTTAAAGCAGTGTTTTTCAGCTTTTCACCATAGATTGACTCCATTTACATGGCGAAATCTAGGTAGATATTCAATCTGTGCTTGACTAGGCTTTGAGATGTTCGACGAGGTACAGATCATGTAAGACGAAGGATGGATATGGGAGTAAATGCTGGTGAACGGACAATCGAGGGTGTCTCGAGAAGTTTAAAAGCTAACAAGGTCTAGATCTATCGTGATAACAGAATACAATAACAGCTGGGAGTGCGAACTGAACTGATTTATCCATGACTGTAATAGTGCAGGTGTAGTGAACACCAGTTCCTAACTCCAAATGCTTGTACTCAGTTCGTCTTGCCTAACCACATTGGACGTTAAGGCGAGTGGAATAAATCTGGATAAACCTTCGTTGTATAGATTGGTGCCAAAAGGTTCTCCGGATTAATCGGTAGATGAATGTATTGCTGTTGTGCTCGGCTAAATGGTCTTGGTGATTTCATACGAAAATCTGTATAATCGAAACGTAGGAACACAGTGGTGTCCCGTCAGTACACGAAGTAAGTCAATAGCAGCAGTTCATTGATACCTTTAGCAAAGCCGGTGCTTTAGAGACTGAGTTTGGTCAGACCGATGCTAAACTACAATAGAAACATAACTTATCAATCAGTGCATGTTGTGGTTATCCCTTAGTAGTTGTGACTGTACTATATGCTAAATTACAAGCAAGTATCATTAAATTTATTAATGGCTAAAAAGAATCACGGTCAGATGAACGCTGGATGTTCGTGGTTGTTGAAGGTGATCAAAACATTAGAAAACCAGACGGTGTAGGATTTAGAAAGATGAGTCTTGGACAGTTCATTGGCTAAACTTACCATTATTAGGGGTGACCATGCACTGTGTCTCGCAACTGAACGCATAGTTACAAGGTTTGACTTACCAGCAAACCGACTTTGGCTGATCCGTCTGTTTGCGATCTAGTATTAACCATTGTGCCATGATGAAATTGTGAGTTTTCTGTGCTCAGCGAAACACACTGTCCTATTACTTACCAACTCTGTCACATGGATGTCTACATTCTTGACGGTTACCCACCTCCTGCCCTCTATTTCAGCCCAGTGTGGTTTGCATGATGTTCACATTCTCAGAAAGCTTCAATGCGCTTCGACTTAACGATGCTGAGATTGCGCTTTGCTGTGCAGCAGTACTGACCAAACCAGGTAAGATCTGATAGTAACCGAGTCCTATCAAATCCCAGGCGCTTTGACCTTTGCTGTACGTGCAATTTTATTGAGGTATATGCACCTTCGTTAATGGTATATTGCGGTCGGTATGCGTGAAGTTTAGAGAAAATGGAGGGTAACAAACCACAGAAATTCGCTGCGCGATAATGCCGAATTAATGCGCTGCAATGTTGCTACACTTCCGTTATTTTTTGTCTTCAGTTTTACCCGTTTATGTGTCTATCCAGCGAGCAACGTTTGGATATTTGTAGAGACGTAACCGCAGTCGAATCATACGAACACTCAACCATTGGGCCATTTGTTCTTCCCTCACATTATGAGATGCACCTTTGCCCCGAAACCTATGCTTCCGGTTTTGTAGCGTATAATACGAAGCATAACATCTGCTAGTGCTTCATGGACGGAGTTTATCTACAGGCTTCGACTTTCGGGACAAAATATCTAACTCGGTACTTACAGTGATGACCGGAACCAACCGTTCGACAGAATTCCACTGAAGTGAAAGTCTTGTACGCAAAAACGTGGTTGTTCTTTAACACTACGGATGGCAAGTAATGTCATCCTACACATGGCAGCTACTATGGCAAGGGTTTCACAACTGAACATTTAATACTATTTGTTTACTATTTAGTGCTGTTTTTACTGTCTTTATTGTTATTTCGTTTATGCGCAGCATTTCAGATCACAACCCAGAAAACGACTCTGATAATGATTTCTGAGCAAAACCCGTTTTCCTGCATTGCATTCATTGCCATATCCAGTTGTTGTGCTCAGCGATTTCGAGGATTCTAACTTCATCTGAATAACACACAAGCTAATTTTTGAACGCAACAGGGAACGTATTTCCGTCACTTGATTTCAACGTTGGGTAAACAAAAATGTTGGTGGCGCTCAGAGCCCATCAGAGACAGCTTGTATTTATTTAGTTATGACCAGAATGCAATAATAAATTGACCGCTATCAATCCACATGGATCCGCTAACGAATATACACGCTGCAAATTGGTACATCTCTAGTGTGCGTGTATCGAAAACACGCCATCAATGCGTTTTATAGCAGTCCTCTAAAATCCTACTTGTGAGAATGGCTTATTCATCGTAATGTTTGTTTGTTTTCGTCTGACGATAGTCCGAGACGTACTTGTTTTTGCACCCGATGTTTTGCTTCATGTCCGCGGGATTCCATCAGTCCATTGTAATTTCTCTCTCCCCTGACGCTTTACTTTCGCCTTTTTTTAAACAGATCGTTATGGGCTGAGTGAGCCAAATAAAGTGGCGTTGATGCAAGACCGCAATATTGCCGCTCTACGAATGCAGCTGGAACGTAATCGTCCAGCAGAACCGGTTATAATGTCTCAAGTTCGTAATTCTCTCATTCAGCTGGCCTCTTTGGGTGAAACCCTGCAGTTGAGCATTCGTTGGTATCGTGAGAATTGGTATCGAACTAGACTAGCACCGTTATATGCAGAAACCTACGATATACCTCATGAAGAAACCACAACGACGGCATCCACACCCCCTGAGATGTCAGCTAGTAACGCTACTGCCCAAGTGGCTGGAGTCGTGTCATCCAATAATAGCTACGGTGCTGGTTCTGTGTACCAGCCAACGGTCGGATATAACGGTGGCATGGAAATCGCAAGTTATGGTACTAACGGAATCGTGATACCTCCAGTGATGCAGCATCATTATCCAGGTTCCGGTATAGCACCAACGGACGGACCTAACCCCACGTACTTTTCTGCACCGACGTCAAATTCACGAGTTCCCTCTGGAACTGTACAGCATTATCCCTCGGGAACATCGACCCCTTTACTGCCCGCACGATCGCAAAACCGACCACCTTCGGTGGGATCGCCTAAAGACCCATATTCGGCATCAAACCTAGCATGCTCTCCGTCGTCGCACGCCACCATTCCACGTTCCAATGCCAGCCAGGCCGGTTTCCACACTAGTTCTGTTGCTGTTCACGCGCCATCGGACGTTGACTCTTTTTCCCGCACGTTGCACTGTTCAACTCCAGAAAATGGCCCCCTAATTAGCAGATCCCAGGATAGTAATTCTCACTCACTGGATCGCCAGTCCAAATTACCCATACTCCAGAAAGCACCAGGATACTGTTCTGAAAATACGGATGATTCCCCAGCACACACCCCTCTGGTCCTCCACCAACTAAATTCAGAAGCATGTAGCCCTACAATCACGACATCAGGTTCGTTCGATCCCGCAGTCGCCAGTGATCCAAGACAATCTTGCTCCTCTGGACCTAGCACACCACGACAACCAGCGAGCGCTCCCACGACACCGAATGTGGAAGACTCATTTATTGTATGGGGTTCACAAAATGGTCTAGTGGGCGTTCCTAATCATGATGCCACGATGGATTTTCGGAACTCTCCCAAGCCTGACTCTAATTACCGTGCGCCCGAAAACCCATCAACTGTAAAACCATTTGACGATTTGCGTTCCGTCCCCCTAGTGGCTGCAAAAAAGGAGGCGGCGAACTATTTTGGTGACGAATCTATTGAGTAGTACAAACTGGTAAGTTAAGATCACCCCCTGTTCATCTTGATTAGTAATTCTTTCTTACTGGCGCCTACAAAGTGGCAACGGTTTACGAGCGAGTGAAAGATTCTCAGCGTTGCATTGACGGGCAAGCTTGGGATTTAGCAAGCAGCTTGGTTTTTATTACAGTCCAGCTGATCAGCTGGCCTAGTGCTTGCTGAACGGACAGCATCTGGTTATAAGTGATGTTCAACGTCTTGAAGCCATAAAGCGGGTTCTTCTCCCGTTATTTTTGTACGGGGTCTCTACTTCTTGGTGAACCACAAATCCCAAAGGAAGCTAGGTTATGTTTGATGTCATCTACAAAGAGTTCTTCAGTTGCTAGAACGTTTGATGGTAAACGAGCTCTGCCAACTGACCCAGCTAGGTTAGATGGTATGATGTACGTACACATGGGTACAAAAACCGGTGAACTGCTCTGCCAGTTCTTCATAGCAACATTTTGGCTCCTATTGCAACTAGATGTTATCCAAAAAAGATTTGCGAGCTGTTATGTTGTGTTTAACTGTTAACTCCGTTTCCACACACTGTGGTCACACCGATGTGGCATTTGACATTTTCTCAAATTCAAGCAGGGAACGGCATTGCTCCTTTCAGAAGCCTTGCAAGACCATATGAATTTTAGTAGTATTTTTGCTTACCCAGATATCTCTGCCGCTCAAGCGATTATACAGGCATACATAGTAAGAAAATCGCTATACTTGGTAAGGTAGAAAAATAAAAAAAAATCGAAGTATTACTCTGACTCTCGAGAATGGGGCTGACTGGTAACTTCCCCTATACAAAACGGACGGAACTGTGCAGGCATTCACTGTGTGAAATGACAATAAATGAACCAATTAGAAAACAGGTGACACACACTATCTGATTGGTAAATGTGTACTAGCTGATCGATTCACATAGGCGAACAAACTTTTTTCACATGGCAAAATCAAAAGTTGCGGCGCATCTTACCACTGTCTGGTATATTCCTGCAAACTCCAGACTACTACAGACGAGTAGATTTCTTGTTGGTACAGGGATTGCAATGGCCCTCAACATTTCAGGTTCGATCATTGTAATGAAATCGTCGCACGGAGTTATGCAAAAAATGAGGTTGATATGTACGTATGCTTCTTGTCTGATGGAACTGCTACTTTAAGACTGTCTAGCTTTAAGCACCAAAGTGCTTGAAATGTTTCCAAATTAGGACTCCGCCATGACTCTGGTGCACTCGGTCAGTTATTATTCCGGAGAATTTTGTCAGCGCAGGAGGCAAAGTTGGTCGTTGGTACGTTCGCTGCAACTACTGCAACCTAAACTGCCTTATACAGGGAGCGGACCAACGACCACATTTGCTCATGTTTTTAGTACGCAGTCCATCCGATTGTTAAGCATTTTGTATTCATCAGTCAGTATAGTACGCATCGACTGACTGTTTCTTTATATGGCTTTCGTCCTACTTCTTAACGCGACTGTGTTGGACCTGAGGACTGCGGCAATAGTAGGATTGTTGAAGTCTGATTGAAGAGTCACTGCGATTCCTACAAGTAATTGACCATTCTCAGGAAAAAAGATCGCTCACCATATCTGGTCAAGTAAATTATTTTCCTGGCTTTATATTTCGTCCATAATAAAACCACGTTCTTTGAAAAAGCATCGCCAAAGTCCCATTTTTCCACTTATTTTCAGGATGTGGTCAGCTTTCATTAGTTTATTCAGCTTGGTGTCTTCGTACTGCCTTCCCGTCCTATTTAGCTCAGTTACATTCCCTATCACTTCCGGCGTCAAACGTTCCACTTCCGACGAAAAGATACAAGGAACTCATTCGCTTGTCTAATAGCGTGATACTTGTTCACAGACCAATTACTCTTGGTCTTTAGTGCGTCAGACAGCTCAATAGTTTTTTTGTCGTGATACTAACCAATGAACTGTCATCCACAAGGATGACATACCATTCATATGTCTTGAGCCTATACTTATTTCGTAAGCGCTTAGCACTCAATTACCGATAATTTTTTAGGTTTTCCGTATTCCTCGCGGCGAGATAGCACAAAGTCCTTTGGCTTCTATGGTTACTCATGATGTTTTCTCGATGCGAAACGGGATACTGGGGGCTTGCCTGTTGGAATATCCACATATGGAAGTTTCCGTTATTAAAACTGAAATTTTTATCATAGGTGAAGTTTTCGGTGGAATACTAGTATCCCGTCACTTTCGTTAGTCTATCTCTCTATATCACTTACTTAGCTTCCTTTCGATAGAATGTGAATCTAATGGTCTGGAATGCTTAATGCTGTATACACCTTTAGAAGTACTATAGTGATGTGTTGCTATATCCATTTGCAGACTCAATTTTTTGGTCACTTCGGTATCAACGTCTGTACCCCCGAATTCGATAGAGTGCTGTATAGTGGAATCCTACTGTCGTCAAATCTTCGCTGCGTGCTACTGTACATGGATCCGCCAGTTGCTACTCATCACACTTCTGGTCAATCAGACGTCAATCGTTTCCAAGTGCAATGTCTACTGAATTTTGCGTTGATTTTTATTGCTTCAGTAAGTTAGATTCCCACATGAGAACGGACACGAACATCTGGTCCGTTTCTGAAACACCCAATTCACCGATTTTGTGCGCCCACTGTTGCGCTGGCGACTGCCTGTGATCCAGTGATGAATTGCATCTTCCGCCAACTACCTAGCACAGTTGCCGTGTGTTTTGCCCCTCTACCGTCTTCACCAAGTTTCTTGGGGTTTCACCACGCCCGACACGAAATCTCTCAGGTTCTGCGTTTCATCGGTTTTGCATCTGAACATGGCGTTCAAACTTTACATCACCGTGATCAACCGTGATTTTTAAATAATCTCCTCTCTCAGGGCTTCTTGAAGTGCAACCTCAATTACACTTTCACACTGCACACTTAGACGCTTCGTTGATTATTCCACTTTTTGATAGTACCAATTATGTTTTGTTGTTCTTTTTGATGTAACTGCGCAGAAATTTTCTAATTTCTTTGCGTCGATTTTTCGATAGAAACATTTACCTCAAAGGCCCATTATGGTATGAACTTACACAATAAGAGGTTCACCCCTTTCCCTTCTCGGATTTTTCTCATCTACTACTCCCTTGCTTCGATTCCAACTACTCGACGGCGTTTGCTTGACTGTGGTTCCTTCAGAGCTGGGAGTTGCGGTGGATTGTTTTCATGCCATTTTGCACTCCGTGGAACGGATACCTAAAGGCAATATTCTTACGGCACACGACTTTGGACTGTTGCCACAGCAATGAAAAACAGACAACAGATCTAGTATGAACCTCTTTATTACTGCAGTTCTAATTGCAATATGCCCGCCTTGAGGTGTCCATTCATGACGTCCCGACCGTTTCACGTCTCGTCCCAGGGAGTCATCAACCACTGTTGAAACTCGTTTCTGTGACTTCTGGTTCGTCCTGTAGTCCATCCATTGCCTTTCCCATTACCATTGACTAAGGGTGTGTTGCTTCAACTGTCTCTCTTGTTATTGTTTATTTTCTCTGTTGGTTTGTTCCAAACCGTGTTACCTCATTCACCGTCGCCAGTGTTTACCTTACCTGTTTCACACGTATTCGTTTGATCGGCCGCTTGTTTGGTCTTGCGGTCTCCGTTCTTTCCATCAACGCACTACCTCAAACTTGTTATATTTTCTTACTGTCTCGTATTAATTACCATTATTAATACTATTGCTATTATTTTTTGACTCACAGTGTTTTGGGTCAAACACCAGTGCGCTGCTTCTCCTATTGTTGCCTTTCCTCTTTTCCATCGTATTTTGTTTTTTTCTGATTCCAATCACTCAGGTTGCCCGTTCCGATTTGTTGTATAATAGTAGTATCTTTGAAAGTCAAACTACAATTACTGTTGATAAACACACACAAACATATACCTCCACTGACATTGAACAAAACAGTGCCACACTTGGCCAGCCGGGCGTTGTCGCCTTTTTCCGTCCCACTTTTGGGGTATGATTTCAACCTCAACCAAGGTTTGATTCTCAGGATTGTTGGCGTACCGGTACAAATTGCGACCACAACTGCTTTTTCTCTCTCTCTCTCCCCCTCAGCCTATCACCACTTGTTGTTTTTCGTCCGAATGCAGGAACATGTACGTATGTATGCAAGCGCTCAAAACAACGGACACCACACAACTCATTTCTATCTCCTTTTTTCGTGCCTTTTTGGCTCTTTGTATGTAAGTATACACCTGATTGATCGAAATTTTACATGATACCGCAGTGCCTACCCTTTCCATCGGTCCTCTTTTGACCTGACGCCTTCTTGTTTGCACTGTCGGCTTTCCAAAATCGACTCAGGGATTAAACGGCACTTAATTGTCAGAGATCTGATGCGTTGGTCTACCACATAGCCAGTTGTGTGACAAAGCTCGTTTTGGTATTTGATCTTGTTTTTCAAAAAAGAAGAAGAATTTCCTGTAATCTTTTTTGTGCTCATGTATTGCTATTCTCGCAGGTATTTGCCTGTTTTTGTCTTTTCAGTGTAGCCATCCGTTCGTGCCTCAACTGCCTCTTCCAGCCCCAATTCCAGTCCACGCTGTTTCCTTACGCGCGTGTGCTGGTTCTCCGGTTGGTTGTCGTCGCTCATTGTGATTTTCCAAGCTGTAAAACGGAATGCAGTTATTTTTTCCTTGCAGCATATCCTCGTCCCTTCTCTCGTGTGAAGTAACCGCACACAAATTTCAGGGATGCTCTATCTTAATACACCCCATTCGAACGTCTGTAACCGAGTTTTTCGGAATCTGGGTATGGTCACACGTGAAGCGTACTTGTGAACGGATGCCGATCAGTCGTACAAGGGAAGGCGAAAAATGATCCGAACCATCCGGCTTTTCGTGCTTTGAACTCGACATCGCTCCGTATGTGGTCTATCTATAGTCAGAACCGAGATCTAGACCCCTTGAATGTCAGCTTTTAGGGTTGCAATGCACCCAAATTAATTGTTGTGTACCCACAGTTGCCTTGCAGCTATTCAGCTGATATTTGTCGTACTAGGTTAATCGGAGCAGCTTCAAAGTTCTCATTTTCTATCCAGCCAGTCTTAAACCGCGTAAGTAGGTGGTTCTCAACTTATTTCGCACTGCATACTCCCAGTATATTTCAAAGGGCCGTTCTTCAATTATAGTTCCTTTGATCTGAACGAACAATCCAAAATATTATGAAAAATATGAGGATTGATCACCATTTATACTGTGCAAATGAAATTCAGATGAATAGACCTCAATGAAACCACAGTAAGTTTCCTAATTGTTGAAGGGAACTTCGGGCAATAAGTATAGTTTATTAGTGGTGTGGGGAGATTTGGTAATCTACAAGAATTACGTATCACAAGCGAAGTTAGTGTATACTGAAAAGCCTGAAGTACAGTGAACTTCATTTTTTGGAATCGTCAGCAGTGAGCGCGCCACGAAACTCCTGGAAGTCTCAAACCCTCTACCCTCCAGCTATTGGTCTGAACACAACCACTTGGTCACGAGCGGTCAATTGGCTCTGTGATTAACTCGCACCTATACAGGATATAACGCCACTCACTCTTCATATGTGGCCACTTATACCTGGCTCCTCGGGTAAACCTCTTGGACGAAAAGTTCACACTTCCTGTAAAATATTCTCCCTTCTGAGCTACTCGTGGCTGTTTATAGTATGGGGAGATTCGAAACTTCTATGGGGACTTAGTCCTGTAAGTGAATCAGTCTGTGCCGAAAAATATGGAGGCACTGTGCAGCTGTTCCTGAGGAACACTAATGATTCTTAGTCAAGATGACACGACATGAGCGGCGTCATTTTATCCTGTTAGCGAAGTCAGTCCGGTAAAAAGTAAAGAAACATCAGATTGTTCAAGTCTTATTGGGGGTTATCCCTTTCTTATGAATTTCCTCTGTGAATCGAACTCAAGGTCGCGAAGAGATTTGAGTTGATAACACATGCCATGCCTCCATCTTCACGTAACCCGTAACTCGTCTATCAAAGTAACCTAACCTGTAAATTTGCGTTGGCACCAATGTAGGCAATGGAGGAATGAATTCTTCAACCGTGTGATAGTATATGTAACTCCTCGACCTTCCCATCCAAAAGCTGTGGCTCCGAAGAAAGCAGATTGGATTCGTTAAAATTCATTAATAGGCGATTTGTTAGCTAGTACTGATAGTCATGATAGCGCGCAAGCAATTCACAGTTTACGAGACTGATGGTGGTATGTAAGCGAGACAGGTGAATGCATTTTGCTATTTGGAATTAACTGGCAATGTTTTTACGTTTCAAGACAAGAGTCAAATAAGAGTGAAACTTCCTTCAGATCCATCCTGCAGACAGCAGAACAAGTGCAGGAATTAATGTTGGCTGGAGTATGCGACTAGTCTCAAACGAACTTACCACACTCGACCTTCACAAGTTCACTGGATAGTGCAGTCGGCGATAGGACGATAATGAGAACTCCGCAGCGCTTTTCCAAACGTCTCACCCTTTGTCTGGTTTTGCGACCAAGAACTTACAACCCTATCGAAAAAGTGATTTTTATATACACAACAAATGAAACCAGCCATTTGTTATCGTTCCTCTCTAGGTGACAATCCCTCCTAGTTGTGTGGAATGTGTAACATAATTTCGGCTGTCAGCTTACACTATAAAACGCGATCAACTCATGAAAACAATGATTTAGGTATTTGACTGAGTAATGGATGTTTGTAACTACAGAAGGACAGTAGGTACATATATTGCGATCTGTTTATATTACCCGTATCAGATTATTTCTCTGATGTGAAATTTAGTCTGCATTGCTTCATTAGGTATGGCTTTCACTCACAGGAAATGGCTCCGGGAAGCAACGCAGTGTAGCACTGAGTAGACGGCTAGTCTTGTTTATTTTCCAAACTGCCAGAATTCACTTTGGTTGAATTCAACTGACACTAGCCGTGATCTCAGTAGTGTGCATTGACAGGCATTGCATTGTAAAGTGATAGAGCATTATTTCATCCCATCATCAACGAAAACATCAGCGTTAATTACCAGTTCTTCACCGCCGTACAAACAGCTGCCACTCCAAAAATCGTGACGTTAGTGGGGTTAAGGTGATAACAAGTCTAATCATACCCTTGCCAAGCCTACCCATGTTGTGTAGCCAGAAAAACTTATTAGGGATCCTGTTTATCCCGTCAAATAGAACACTTTCACGGTATAACAAGTATTTTCTCTATCAGGACATTTTACGATAGTTATCGGGAGCATGCTGGGGAATGATGCAAAGGTTCTCTTGGGCTTCATTACATCTTTGAGAAGGTTGGTTCTCTACTGTAAAGCTTGTCGGTTTAACTTCAGTGCAACTGTTTTTAACGCGCTATCCTTAATAAAATGAAAGACCATGGTATTCCTTGCACACTTTATTTGTGTATCCTTCCCAGTGAGATTTTGCTGCGCCACTGACCCATACATCTTGGTCTCAAGCACTGTGGTGATACACTAAGCGTCTGCTGTCTTTGGGCTGAAAATTTTTGCAACCACCAAATTTGTGACCGTTTATTTCTACAAATCAGATGCGTGAACTTGTGAGCAAATCTATCTGATTACTAACCGTGTGCCTATCCTCTGTATCCATTTGACTGACATCTTAGTGACTAAAGCTTATTCTAGAAGTAAACCAGTCCAAAAACACTCAACTGAATCTCCTTCTTACAGTTATGCTACATAAAGTCCGCCTCAGGTTGCTTGGTTTCGCAGTGCTTCTTACTACTCATAAGCCGGAAACAGTTTATCGTACTGTACATAAAAATTAGGTGTCCAATTAGGAAATGAACCTGATGGAGATTGTTGTGTTAAGCCTACTCGATCAGTACGAAAAAAGTTAAAACCGCTAGTAGGCTGTCGAGGATTTTCATAACTTATTGATAGTATCGTACTAATCCATTTTTTTCATTCATGGGTCTTGCTGATTGCTGATGCCGACGTGACTCTGACATATGCAGGACAGCACCCATAATAGTTCGTACACAAGCACACAATTAGCCATGATTATAGCAACTTATATGTCTTTTATTCCGATGGTGTCAGACTACCATATTGGAGCGTCAACTTTTTTGTCTGTGCCATCTGAGTACGCAGTTATATTGGCTGGATTGAAGCCACATGTTCCAACAACGATGCTGATTCGAGTAAGCGTGAACAGTGATTGATCGGTAGGCTGATAAACTCGATACAGCTCAAGTTTTTGAACGACCAGTTGCAGCGACAGAAAATCCAACGACACACGAATGAGACTGCTACGACCTACCTGTTGCTATAACAAGCGCTCAATCATATGGTCTCCGACGAACCAACCCATATTTAGGCGAATGTTAACGGATATCGAGAGAGCTCGCAGTATGACGAGCTACACTAAAAAATTTCATTCAAACCCACAAGTGGCGAAGGGCGAAGGCGCCGTTACAGTGAGGGACGTCCTAACAAGTCCATAGTGTTTTTTTGACGAACATTACTCATAAGATTGTTGAAACTGATGCACCAACATATGACGCTGTTGTCAGTTCTAGCGCACTCGCAGTTTATTTGAAAACAATTGAAAACATTCGCCATCCACCCTTTTCTCTTCTCTGAGGTGGCCACGTTTTCTGTCATGGAATAATTTCTTACGGCGTTTCTGTCAATTTTAACGCCTTGTGAGGCACCGCGCATCAGGCTGAGACTAGCAAGCCATCTTTAGATTTTGATGGTATGTTACAGTCATAGTTCAGAAGGTTTGAAAGGGTCAAATGAACTTAATTTGCTGACATCAACCAGTCTACATGCACTGTGCGCTCTCTCACTCGTATTTACAGTACACCAGCTACCATCTGGGCGGCCAGCTGGTCATCTTGGTTTTGAATCTGAAGAGTATGGAGGATTATTTTCAGGTTACTGATTTCTGTGAGTAGTATATTTGTTAAGATAACGGCCACGTGTCGCCCCTAGGTCCGTGGGTGGCACTAGCACCGACTATGGGTACCTTGTTACAGGCATTTCACTACATCAAGCAGTAAATCCACCCCCCCCTGACAAAGTTTATGGTTGGCAACATTTTTCAGTAATGAATCTCTAGCGGGTTTTTTCGGTGAGGGTGAGTACACTTGACTTTGTTGAGTTCGGTTCCATCAGTTGCAGTATCATGACCTATTCCCACGAAATGTTGGCCCAAACACTTCATGCCGCGGAACTTTATCATTGATGCGTTAGATTGTTACGTTCATGACCATCGCCTTGATCAGCGCTATTGCTAGACTTCTACGTGTTTGTCAAATATCTTCTATGTCTTACCTTCCAAAAGATGCAGAGCCCGACCCCTTATGTCATGCGGTTATCCCATACAGTACGCTCTGTAGCGAGAGTACTGTTCAAGACGTCAAATTTTAATGAAAATCTCTGCTCTGTTCGCAGTATTAATCCTCATACTTCAAACAGCAATCAGTGGTCCTATTCCTGCCCTTTTTCTGTGCATAAAGCATGTGACTTGATCAAGAACTATCTCATGATGCGGAATTATGCTCAGGGTACCATAAGTCGAAGGCTATAGGCTCTGAACAGCGAACTAAACGACTCACAGATCACGGAAGTTATCCCAGCATAGCAGACTAGGACAATATGGTTTAATAGTGAGAGTCCGCTGGGTCATTCGGCTTAGCACAGAATTGTTTGTGAGTGAGCGGAACTGTCAGTCTAGGATTAAGTTAACAGAGGGTTGTTGACGAAATCAACCAGTCAAGAGGAATCGTCTCATATTTTTATTTCCTTAACCTGGTTTATTTCCAAAACAACCGCATGGTGGAGATAAGAGATCTGACATAGCGCAACGGATGTTATGTGAGGTAACTAATCAAATAGTAAATATCAGCAAGCTGAAGTATGTAATGAAGCCGGTCTGCGTAAGAACAGCACAATGGCTATTACAAAGCAAATCTGATATTCAGGTGCGCGGACAAGATGCACCCACAACCGAATAAAATGAACATAGAAGAGCACAGTTTGACACCAACGAGTGGTAGTCAAAACGACGTGCTGTGTTACTGGTGCGGGTATCTCTTCTGATTTTGGTCATATTACTATGCCTGTCAGAGGGTCCGCGAACGAATAGAAACTCCCGTCAACGACGTTGAGTGGGACTGCTATGACGTGCACCTTTCATCGTGCCTTTTGCGACAATTTACTCGTATAATAAGCAACCGTAGTGTTCATTATAGTTCAGAGAAGGGAGTACGCAAGTAATTCGTACGGAGTAAAAATGCCACTTTGGGAGTCTCCGTGAGCAGCAGAAACAGCATTTTATTTTTTGCACGTGGAGATGACGCCAAGAATATGTCCAAGATTTCGCAGGTACTTTTATCCATAAAGGGTTCTTCTGATTGTTATTTTTTGGATATTGGCAGATGTGAGGAAGGCTATCCAGTATGTTTACTATGGTGTGCTATTCTTATAATATTAGGTGGCCTTGGTTGAAAGTAACTGCAAATCATCCCACTCGATAACTCAACTGTTAGTACTCAACTGTTGATTGTACATAAAAGTCCGGATATGTTGCCTCTCAATGGTGCCGCGGTGGTAAGAGAATTCAGTTAAGGTAACTTGAGCTCCATTCTGGAGGGCTACACATGCTGGAACTACAAACTGCGCGAATAAGCGCTCCGGCGCATGGACGGTATATGCCGAAATAGCATGACGCACGGAAGCTCTCTTGGACAGATTGGAAAACGCGTTAACTTTTATCAGGCCATAGTGTACAATAGAGAAGCCTGTGATCTGATTAAGACGGAGGCCATGTCAGCCTTAGTCAGGGACGATTTTCAAAAATGGAACAAGATTCACAAGCCAGAGCAAAGTACGTCATCTATTCACGTTTTTACCGATTTTTAGCCGTCAGACACAGCTGAATGTCCCCGCTGCCCTGCCCGTCATATCCGAATGTTAGCGGAGTAGATACTACATTAGTTCAGTCCTTAATAAGTTGGGAATAATGACGTTGTCTAACAAGACAAACTGAACTGCGATTAGCAGCATGACTATCACGGGTATATTCAGTCACTATTGCATTTTAGTCTGATCTCTTGAAACAGTAGTTTATTCGATTGCAGCTACTTTACCAGGATCATAATAACGTTGCAACATTCCAACGACCAATTTGAGTTAATTCACCTAAAGTAATCAAAGTTCATATGCATCCATACCATTTCCTTCACCAAGAAGCCTTCTGCAAATGTTAAGACTGATGTCCGAATGGGAGAATAACAAGGAGGGCGCTTTGGCATACAGCACATTATCACACAGCGTCGTATCATTTAGCGGACAAAGTATAGCTGATGCGCATTATAAAGTACAAAGTAATCTCATTGAATACATAATCTATTAAGTTACGCTCCTCGATGAGTACCGGTACGTGGGAAGTTCCGAAATTGAGGAAAGTGTCGATTTCCGAAAGTGCGCCATTTCGACTATTTTTTTGCAAGCGAACCTTTAAAAGCGGTGCTTGATGCTAATGGACCTCTAGTGATCTGTTTAGGCCTACGGAAGTTTTCTTCAACAACGATCAGCTTTCTCAGCTCTTCTGGCAGCAGCAACTGGAGCTATCAGATCCATATTGCCACACACCTGAGCGCTTCCGACTGTTCTAGTTCGTCAGGTTCTGCATGTAAAACGTGTGTGAAATGACGTGATGCCTGGTGTGTAGAGAATATCAACAACAGAGAATGCTGGATTCCTGGTTTCTTAGTCCCATCGGAACAGGAGCAACCTTGCGAATTGGCTTTAGGCAGCTAAGCAATTAGTAAACAGTTGGAAAACAGGGTAGCCATGTATTGCATAAAGATGTAGCCTTTGAATCTAGTTTGTGCCAAGTAACGGTGGAATGTGAGATGTTCCGAGTGCTTTAGTATGACGAAATGGTAATTTTCAATGCAAATAAATGAACTGATAGTGTTTTTTCCAAAAGACTGAAAATATGTAGCCCCTAATCAAATTTCAGCGTCACCTGGAACCATCTTTACAATGATGACGCTCATTTCCAGTTTCTTTGAGCACAGCTTTTGAATGCATTCTGGGATGACAGATCCTCCATTACAAGCAATCAATCAGTTACTCTTATCCGTTCTGACCACATATTTGATATTGATGTACAAGACACCAATCAACATGGTTTCTGGAGACTGTTGGACGTCTGGTTGATCCTGCCATAATTTAGGGTGGATAGTGTAACTGAGTCATGATTCTTGTCTTATCTACTCGAGTTGCATTTAGCATTCTACGTTAGGCCCTTGGTGAAACCAGGAGAGCCTTTCTCCAATTAGGCAGTTACAAGTTACTGGACACGAAAGTAAACGCACATAGTTTTTAAAAACCGAACGTTCTCACGCGTCTTCTTGAGCTTTCATGGATATTACCCAATTATAAACGAACACTGTAAAGCGGTTCCACACTTCCTTAATAAACTTCACCTTCCATTAGACGCCTGGTGGAACTTCTACATGACCACAGACTACTCGCATGACTCATCAATATTATTCGCCATTGCAATAAATTTTGAGGTTTGGTATGGTAAGTTGTCTAAAGATAGTACGCAGAGACTTCAGATGCCTAATCAGATTTCTCTTGCCTGCGTACCTTTGAAAGCTGGGGCTGGCAATGAAGACGAATGATCTGGAACGCTTGCTCATGATCTCGTCTGGGTTAAAGCACTTCAGAGGTACGGTTTTTCCGGCCCGTGAACGAACTGCATGTTGATTTTTCATTTCGATTTTAGAGCATTGGAGCAAAACATAAGGAGCTGTGTTCATAGAAAATATACCGTTTATTTCAGGTGGAAATTTTCCGTATTTTGGACAGCATACATTTCCAACGTTGACTGTACTTCAATGGCCCATTGGTCACAGCAGGAATCGCATTACGGCTGCTTCACCAAGATGTCCATCACACTGAATATGCTGCAAATATCACACAAGTGATACGGTTATCTAGGATCTAGTTATCCGAATTATTGCGGTCAATCTCTGGAAAGCATTTAAGTAAATAATTAAGCAGCAGTAAAAATGTGAGAATAAATAAGTTAATTTGTCATCTTGGAACAGGCGCCCTCGACATCAGAAGACGATAAATTTAACCCTCTTGCGAGACTTCTTGGCTCCTGTTGGCTCGTCAGCGTCACGATGAAGTCAAAGACGCAAACTCACCACATGCGCAATAAAATTTTGTACTTGATGATGAGTTGACTAGATACAGCCTGTTTACTTGTCGAACACAGTGAACAAGTTGTCCGTCCAAACTCTCAGTTGGTATCCGGTCAAATTCGGAGCTCAATTCCACCCAACAAACTGGAAAACCAAACATTATAATTAATATGAAAGGGAGTGTCTTGTCATTTGTTAAAGTTGAAAGCTGTTCTTGTATAAATCAGTGAATAGTTTCTAGTAGGTAATCGGTCTAAGGTAGACTTCGTGTCCTCAACTCACTTGATATATGACCTGGCATAAGGGCGTAGAAGAGATTACGAATAGTTTGGTGCGGTCCGTCTTCCAGGACGGAGTATCCACGACCCACTTGCGCTCTGTTGGAAATGTTGCAAGGAATGGTAGCTAATCAATATCATTGGAGCCAATGCTGTCAGTTTCTCTACAGAATGCTCCATTGAGCGTTTGTGGAGCAGGAATCTCAGTAGCTTTCCCAGAGAATGGAAGACAGACTGATTCTTGTAGGAAGATTGCATACCCATTGGTGGTTTGTCCAAGCTTTTCTCATAAACAGAGAACCTGATGTGAATCCTTTACGCACTGGTCGATGTCATTCCTTTCGTCACTCCAATTTTTACGTCTTCATGTAGCGCTAAATGGTTGAAAATATCGACCATACATTAAAGCATAGAGGTTACGAATGTATAATTGCATATCTGTTTATGTACTATTTTTTTGTATATCGTTGATATACGCGTCGTCTTCAAGAACTTGTCACTATTTGCTCGCTGACGATCCTCCATAGCGAGCACGACTCACCTGCTATGAGCATAGCACTGGTGTGAGTACATGGGTATTGACTGTACAGTAGACTGTCGTCTGCTGGTAGTCTGCCTCCAGTTAAGGACGAGAGACCTCAACATTTTTTGGATGCAGCCAATGCTTTCCTGGTTACCCTGCTGTGGGATAAACTACAAACGGACACTTCCATTGAAATATTTTTATTCTGACTGCACACATTACTGGAGTGATTAAGCAGTCATTTAGCCATTTTAGACCCAAACGTGTAGTTCAGTAATGACACCTTTTCAACTACCTAACCGATGTAGTGCATTCCACTCTGTTTTATTCTGTTTCAAACATATACGCGAAGTTTCATCCATCTCCCTTTTGGTCGGCAAATATCTCCCCATTCTCCTGAATTCCCACCTTCACTAATGATATATCAGCATGCACGCTTTCCGGTTAGTTGTCGCTCATAATGAAGTCAATCCAAACTGATCAGGCAACACTGTGAACACGCCTCTTCTGCCCAAAATGTGAACGTGAAACTGATTGGAATGATTTCTTTTTTGTTAATACGTGACAACGAACGCCACTTTTATGTATCAGTTGATCCTTCTTATTGCTCTGTTTGTCTTGTTTACGAGGCTTGCTGTCACTTGACTTTCGTGTTGTCAGTTTCTTTCCAGGTTGTCTGATTGAGCGCCTGGAGGTGTTGGCATCTCACAATGTTTAACATAGTCCAGCGCTACGTTCCCTTCCTCACCCACCCTTTTTTCCTTTTTTCACTCCGAGGGTGTGAATGTACTTAGATGAGCTCTACGGTAGTGAAGCATCAGTTTCAAAACTGATGTTGCTGTTTCTGAAGATGATAATGATGGTTCCGAGTTAATGCTAGGAAAATGCGGGATTTCCTTCTTGGTAAATACGAGTTTAAAATGCTTAATTAAAGAGACAATAAATAAGGGTCCTATCAAAATACTAACCAGAGTGAGGAAGTAATCGCGGATCAGGCGAACTATTCACCAACATTGCAACAGCTCACCCCCTTAGGTGATAACACTGTACCAAGGCTTTTCAGTGCATCCCTGTCCAGCTACAAGTAATTTGAAATGTGGCAGCTTATGTCAAATTTCTAAACTTGGAAACTTCCCTTCTGAGTATTGCTACCGTCGGGTTAGACGTAGTCGTTCTAGACTCCATGTTATGGATTCGTGGACGTTTCTCCCCAAGCAATTTAAGCCTGACCAACTCCGAAAAATGGCTTAACTTAAAATATTTTGAAGCCCCTAACATCTTTCCAGGCAGCCGACAATTTGTTGCCTGGTTGACAAATATGTTTCTTTTTTTACAGTACCTTAAGTGTGAGGAGAGACCCAGCCTGCGGTAAGTTGAAGCGAATATATCAGACAAAATTAGCCGAAGTTTCAACACCATCCTCACTGTGTCAGTTTTGTAGTGACAAACACTATTTAACCTCAGACTTGCGGTGTAAGTAAAAACTTAGTTTTATTCGCCCACTTCCAAAGGTTGTCCAGAACAAGGTCACCGTCGGGATGATTGACGATGCACACTATTGTGGATCAGTTAAAGAAGGCAGCCAAATAGGGTTGAAACCCGTCTCTCAGAAAAACTCAAATGGGATTAATGAACTTTACTAATCGGTCAGCTGTTTAAGATGGCACTCATCCAGTGTACAAACTTGCTAAATTGTGATCATATGGCACGGCCTTAGTATGTAAAATCAAAACTACCGTTTTCAAGCTTCGTTTTTGATATCTCTTCTGCTCTTCTAACAGAAAACAGCTTGTCAAGATTTCGTCCTGTAAGTGAAGCCAGTCTCTGCTGAAAAGCCGAGAAGCACTGTACAGCTGTTTCATCCTTATTGGAAATCATAAGCAGTGCGCATCTCACGGAAGGAAATTAAACCAAACGGCTTGTTTGGTTGAATTTACTCAAGAGAATATCACACTACACCAAAGTCTAAATTCAGAGTTTATTGACAGAGGAGGGTTCCATTGACCAACTGCCAAAGGCTTTTTTGGGACAATTTATTCGGCCACCCTCCAACTTATTGAAACAACTTTACGCGGTTAAGAATTCATAATAGTTTGGAACTGTGTACAGACAACCACTGTTAGGCGCTGTTGATCGACAATTGCTTCGGGCATACAAATCCTCTGTGTACTGCATTTAAACAAGTTGACAATTAGTGAAAAGGGTGATGTGGGTTCGTCGTGCACGTCTTGAAAAGTACACGCTCAATCGTTTTGAAAGTGCACGAGAAATACTCTGCTATTTTAGTAAACATTTCTAAAGCACCAGCCTCTTGTAATTTAGTTGTAGTTTTGGAAGTAGATAGTTTTTATGTGCTCAAAAACTACCATCAAAGTAAAATCGACGAAAGATAGCGATTTGTGCGCTTCTTTCAAATTCCGTATTGTAATACAGAGACATAAGCGTCTGCTTACCAACCTTCTTCTTGAAGGCTCCTATATCGATAGTTTTGAGGCCAGATATTGAGCAAAGAATGAAACTTACTCAATCCACAACATACTGATAATGTATTCAGCTTCTAGTGAGTTTGGGCAATAAGACCGTAATTTTAATAAGTCTTTCATACTAATGATGCATGATATGCCAGTATCTAGAGGCCACGTATGTGATGTTGTATGAAGAAAGATCAAATGGGTTCCTAACAACTTGATTATTTCCACAGACTGTACAAAGGGGTGCTCAAAATCAGCTTGATATTTCTGTTGTATAGCGAGCAATAATTATTCCCCTTATTATATTGTAACAACAGTTAACAAAGAATTAGATTTATTAACCTGACCGGCACTCCACCGTTATCAACATTTCACAAAAATATATTCCATTATGGAATCCGAATAACCTGTCTTTGTGAAGGGCTGAATTACGAAGTGCTTTTAGGGTGCTTATCAAATGTTATTTGTTAACTTTCTCCGCGAAAGTAAATTTTTTAATGTGCGATTCACTGATTCTTAAGAGTTATTAGGAGCCACTCATACAGAAGACTTATTTCGAACTTCAGAGCCACTCTGAAAATGCATGTATCTATGGTGAGAGCTAAAGAATATGCAGTCACTGCAGTGAAAAAAATCAGCGAGGAAAAGATACCTCATGATTTCTGTTGAAAGAACGATGTACTTAGCGGTGCACTATTGTTTTCGCAAGCTCCGATCCTGTCCTAGGATTGATGATGTTTGAGCCAAATCTTAGGCTCTCCAATGAGCTAATGTTAAACTGGATAACTGCGACAGCAGACCGAGGAAAAAGCTGTATTTTATGCGTTCATTTAGAAGACAGACGATCATTTTGAACTTTGATTGGGCGCAAAATGCACAATTCTCATTCGATGCAGATTAAAATTTCTGTTATTCTACGGGGTGATACGACTCCGGATAAATTTAAAAGAATCATAAAATCGCCTATCTCAACAATGTAGTGACCGTTAAAACCAACTGCTGTGCACGCGAAAATAAAATAAAAAATCTACTGATTGTTTGCCAAGCCCTTCTGAAACGAACTACTTAGCATGCGCTTCAACTAGAAATCTGGAACATCAATGAATACCAACGGTAGTAGGCTGAGTAACAAATATTTCAGAAAAATGGTAGAATGGGCTAATTAAAAGTTGCATTAGTTCTGATTGTAGTTTGACAGTTGAAATCGGTACAGGAATCAGTAATGATCAAGTTGCGTTTGCTAATCTGTGGCAAATTGGTGTATCGCTGAATCTCAAGGGACGTGTGTATCAAGCTACAGTGCGAGCTGTTTTTTGTCTGGCTGATACTTAGCCTGTCCAAGTAGTGGAGACGTCTTCAGATGTTCGAAAATCGTTGTCTCAAAACCATAGTTCCTGTGGCTCGGTATCGGTGAAAACGCAATACGAACTTCCATTAAAGCATGTGTTCAGAACCAGAAACTGCACTGGTTAAGCCATCTATTGCGCATACCGAACCATCATTTGCCAAAGAGAGTGTTGTATTTTTTCCCAGTTCACAGTAACGGAAGCAAGGTGGTGACAAGCTCTTGACCTGACAGAAGGGTGTGAAAGATATTACGAAACTCTTGGGTGTTGTCGGTGCTACTCGCCCACCAGGATGGGGACCGCTTGAACCTCAATTAGCCCTGTTAGAGACGTTGCAAGATAAGGCTACTAGTCGAGGTCCATGGCGTTTATGTTGTCAATTTCTATCCAGATTACCTGAATGAGTGTTTGGAGATGTAGGCACCTCGAACTGATTGCGGTAAGGTAGCACTAAGTCCCTCTCCCTCTCATCTTTATTCTTTTATTCACAGTGTACCTTTCAAATAAATCATGGTTGTATGGCAGAAAAGCATCACCGTTGAATACTGATGCCATGCTGCCCATGATGATGATGATTAAAACAAGTAGCCGTTGGTAAATACCCAAATATGCAATAAAACAAGTGAAACTTGAAAATAAGTGGCTCTCTTGAAACATATGAAAACTGAAACCAGTTGAGGTGCAAAAAATCCATTTCTCCTAGTCCTTTGGATAATATGACTCGTGTTCACATATAAGGCCTTCATTTGTCAGTGGGGGCTTCCATGTCCTGTCGCAGGTGTGATATACAAACCGGGGAAAGGAGATTTTGGCGAGATCTGATCCCGTGTTACTTTTGCTTTCTAAAAACATGCCAAGAAAATTGCGTGGCGGAAGCCGAATGGTCCTTTGATGGTTGGGCTCTTCCAGTTGCAATAAGTCTCTTATGCTCTTCGTGATAATCTGTGGGGGAGTAACAGTGATTTCCGCAATTCTACCTGAATGTGTTCAAACTTCGTTATTCCCATTTGGGGCAGTGCTGATGCCTGCAGCTGAATCAGCTTTTTTCCATCAATAAAGTTTTCTGACATGCAGTCCTGGAATTTGCAGTGGTGTAAACCAACCTAAAGATTTGAAATTTACTTTGTAGTACGGGAATCCCAGGTCAGAAATCCATTGGCACACATTGTCCATAGTCCAGGTGCTTGCGTTTGGGATTGTTGTTGAAAGACAAACGTCATATATGTGGCTCAGGTCGCCCATTTTTCTTGAAATGGGATATGCTTCAGAGACAAATCTGCAATTTCAAAAAGTAAACAGTTGCACAGAAAACTCATCCATCAAATAGTACGTACTTGTGTGGCATGGTGTCTGTGGCTAGGTCAATTTTTCATTGTATACGCTGTATGCACACCAGAATGTTGGTGATTGTACCACAGTGAGTTTCTTTAATGCACGCTCTTCTCCGCATTTTCATGTCTGAGTGTTTTCATAGCACGACTTCACACCTGTGAAATTTATGCTGCCCCTCTCCCAATTCGCCCTAAGTTTACCATAGAAATTATTAAGGTTGTATAAGTTATTATTCTACAAAGAGGCAATATTAACGATTTTTGGTTATATTCAGCCTTCCAGAATGATATTTGTATACTATTATTGATTCCTGTCGCTTTCTAGATGAGGTACTGGCAGATTGATTAGTTTGTACCACTGTCGAGTTTATGGGTACTTGCGTTCACAGGAAATTTCTATAATGCAAACACAGTATACATACACAGCACCAGTTAAACTGTTGATCATAATGGTAGATCCATGCCACAGTTAAGCTTTTCCTTGATATTTTTGTCCTACCTAACCATTATGCTATATAGAGCCCCTCAGAAATATGAACATTTGTCTCACCAAGCTAAAATGTGAGAGTCTCGGAGAACATATCATTTTTAAGCTGAACTACGGCGTATTTGAAAGAAAGTGAGTGGACGCATGGAGGACAAAAGTTCCTAATGATTTTTCTAAAGTCAGGCGTGCAAAAATAACGAAAAACTATCATTATGCTGAGATTCTGTGTTGTATAAGAGGTTTTGGCTTTCCCGGTCTAGGTGGCTCTCCGTTCCTAAAAGACCTTTTAGGAACAAGTCAGGAAGCTGTTCGATGTGTATTACTTGGAGTTGTGTCAACAACTGTGTAACACGTGTTTAGTCGTATTTTCGTTGCAATTTCATTTGGCTGACTTATCGATAGGAAATCAACGAAGGACTTCCTGGATACTGGTAACCCATTTCAGTTAAGATATTAAACATGGTCGATCCGAGGAAGGAGACTTCTGTATGGTACGTCTGTTTAAAATGCTGGCCATATATCTGTAGGAGAAGAACCTTCGGTTGAAAAGCAACTGGATGGTATGTCATAGAAACCAAAAGAGTTCTGAAATATAAACATGAAGTTTATCGAGTTCTATCCATCTCAAAAAAGAAACGAGGTCACCTATGGTTAAGTAAAGTATCCTCATATAAACAAGCTCCTACTAATTTAACGGGGCCCGAATTATTTCAAACTTGTGTAAACAACTGTGCTGTATAAAATCTTCTAAAAAAATTCCTCCAGAATAGCTAGATTTCTAAGTTTAATCAACCTGTAAACATTGACACATCATCTCATCATGATGACAGTGTTGACAATACCAATAATAACATTCATTTTCCTAAGTCTATTGTGCCAAAAGTAGTGGTGGTTTAGTTTCCATATGACTCAACGAAAATCAGTTTCACTAGATCCATAGGTGTTCCGTTAAATTTTGTGTTCACTTGCGTAGAAATCTTAGGTGATTTTTAGTTTGTGCAAAATAAAAAGCCTTTGTTGCCTACCGGAAATAACCTGGCCAAAGTCTCAACGTATGTGCCTTGTAAATTAAAACAATTAGCAGATGCATGTGCATGAGAGGAGACATGCTAGGGAATTACCGCGGATAAGCTCTCCCGGAAAGTTCTACACTGAAAAGCAAGTATGAGGTGACGATACGAAACTTTGATTAAGATATAATGAAAAGAAAAACGGGGTTATAAAAAAGAGGAGAACAGTGATCCAGCGGAGACGTCCATTCCTGTCCTCAAGCTCGGATGATAACTGTGTTTAGTTATTATAGAGGAGAGTATTTACAAGCCTAAAGAACAGGCTCACTTGTGCTCCACATGGTCGAGTGTGACTATCCGAGACGGTATATATTCTAAGGGAACAGTTAACGTCTCATCAGAAAACAACAAGCAGACAAGTAAAGTTATCCATTTTTCCTGTTTAATCAAGCAAATGTTAGTAACGGTCACTGGTGTATGCTAAGTACCTCAACGGTTCCGAAAAGGTTAGAAGCTCAAAACGGATTGTGAAAAAAACTAAGATTATGGTGTACGGGAGTTTTTCAGTATAAATAGAAAATAACATGGTCGTCCATGGGTAACACTCTTTTGGTGCCTAGCTGCTATTCTACCCGATGAAAGTACGAGGGCTAAGATGCTGATGAGTGACCCGAGCCTAGACAGGCGCAATTCAAAGTAAAACAAAGTAGTATGCTCGATTTGGTCAAAATATTTGCTGAAGTCTACGAGAACAACATACGTAAACATATGTGGACAACAAACCTTCTAGCCTACTCTCCTTTAGTCTTCAGCTGGTTGGTGGCACTATCGCCAACCGTGTTTTTGCTTGATAAAATACTGCGAGCTGAGTATCATCCTCACTTTCCACTCGAATCTCGAAGTTAGGCAACTTGCTTGATAGTCACCACTGATAGAGTGACTATACAAACTAGCTTTGATATAAAATGAAGCACAAATTTCCTCCTCCGAGTGCAAATCCGGTGCACCTGAAAATAGTTTCCACGCTGGATACCGTCCCCATAGAAACGCCTTTACACTGTAACCACCTCTCCGTAGACCTCCCTTTGTCTCATCGAAATTAGTGAACAAAACCCATAAAGTATGGTTTTAAGCAGTCTGAAAGTAACAAGCTTGACCATTTTGCTGAAGTCGTAAGTACTACCTGCCGCTTTCACATAATCGCTGTGCCATTCGCCATTTCTGACCATGAATCTACCAGCCTGAAAACAATTAGTTCATCTGTAGCACTATTTTGATGCGTAAGTGCCATTGTTTTTGCCCCCGTATTCGTTACTTTGGTCCTTGTGCACTGCTAGTATTTGATGTGCCAGATTTTTAGGGGAGCCCTACAACAAGACATAACCGGCCTTATTCTAAGTGAGTAAGTTATAGTTTGTCCTAAATATTCTATAGAGCATTTGCAGCGGAATAACTCAATGCTGCAGAAACCGCATATGAAATTTGACGCTTTAAATCTACAAGCAATTCGGAACCAAATAATATTATTTGGTTATTGAACAGTTATTTAACCGAACTATAACCGAAAAAACACGGTTATTTGACAGTTATTTAACCGAGCAATAACCGGAAATCTCGGTTATTTGACGGTTAACTTGGTGCAAATAACCATCTGGTAACCATAAAAGGTGGTTATTTGGCGGTTATATAACCGTCGTATAACCGGAAAACTCGGTTATTTTGGACTGCGTGTGCTGGTAGGGATGATCTTTCTCATCGTTGTCATTAAAGGATGAATCGGACAGGTACGAAGAAGGTGGCCCTTGGTATTCACTCTCGATGACTGTCGGTCTGAGTCACGATAATGGATTTCAAAAAGGTACAAATGTGACTCGCGTAGGTCTCCAGCGAGGTATGATAGCATATAACGAACACACACGCACATTGGCGTCAAGACTCGCTATACTTCCTTATTAGTGGAGCTGGTCTATGGTTTTATTTGTTAGTAGTTCATTGTTATTTTATCCTCCTTTACTTTAAACAAGTGATTGGATGAGCATTCACAACTATTTTCTTTCATTCCAGACGCGTTAACCAGAAAGCTTTCCAACACAAATGTAAGAAACATCAAGAGAATCGTTGATCGCAGGCTAGAAAACAAAAGACAAAAAGTTTGGAACGCCTTAAGGCTACCCAGAATTACAGATGAAATGATGTTCATTAGATTTTTTCTATCTCATTTATATATACACTTGAAACCCTTTGCTTATATCCAGGGAGGTCAAATGCTGAGAACGTGTGAGGTTAGTTAGGTCATCACGCCATGGTAGCATAATGTTTAGAAAGTTAGCGAATTGTACCGGGGAAGAAAAAAATCATATAATGGACTGAATTCGCGAGCCGGAGGATTTTTTGCTAGGTCCGAACTAGTTGCATAAATTCCGGAATTTCGGAATTTCCGCACTATTTCTGCACCCAGATGGGGGGAGAACGTCCTATGTGTTTCAATCATCGGCAGAAAACACAATTTACGAGGCACTACATTACATGCATCGGCTTCGAATAGCTAAAGCATTTTTCATCATCGACAGCCTTTGCGAAAATCCACACAAAATACTTCCGTAAGTTGCACCTGTTTTTTTAAAACCAGCCTGGGTCAAACGAACATACGGCAATTCTCTTTGGCCGTGCGCCGTTCACATTGTCTCGAACGTTACTCATACCTTCTTGATGTTCAGCTGCTCGAATTTTACGTACCTGTACTATATTCGTACCATGTACTATATTCGGATTGTATGCAACGCAGTGGTAATAACGTCGCAAAATTCAACCACCTCTGGCAACTTGTGGTCATGTGGTTACTAGACTGTTTCGGAGAGACAGAGGTCCGTCTCTCAGCACCGCAAATGTGCTCGGTTTGAAGGAAATGATCTCCCCCTACGATTTCGACATTTACCGCGTTAAATCTTGCGTCACCACATGCTCACTCATACCGATGATCGCAGTCGCTCACCACTTTATGAGCCACTTAAGTGGCTCACCTAACTTACCATATCACTATTACCACAACTTTTCGACTTTTCATTTTTGTGACTTATGAGAAGTTTATTAAAGGCTCCGTAAGGTTTTAATAAATAGAACCTTAATTTGGTTTATTTGCACTGCAACAGCGTTTTCAAGGGTTTGTTCCAGTCGCTTTCCGTCTTTGCCCAAGGTGTAAGGCTTTTTTAAATATAATCCTCGGCGACTTACACGGTCTCTACATGCATGTGATGGTGTTGTTGAGACAAATCAGTGATACCTAAAGCGCCATTCAGCGACTACTTATAACTATACAGTCGAACATGAGGTATTTATCGCGCAGGTCCAATTTGTATGGGACGAACTGACGATAAATTGTATCAAAGTGTGTGGAAATAGCATCAGCTCCTAAGTTAGATCTCTTTTAGGGAATTCACACCACTGGTAGGTCACTTTTCAAAATCTTCACTCGGATAGCTCACCTATTTTCTGATAGAGATATTACCCGAAATCAGGCTGGTGTTACTTTCCGAATTATTTCGAACTATTTCTTCAGAAAAATTTTAATCTGACAGCCAAGTGAGAGTTTAAAGGCACGTTCGAGCGCATCATTTTTATTTTCTGTAAGATACACCGTATCATCTTACAAGGAGAACTTTTGTTCACCTTGCTGCCCTACGGTTTGCGGGCTGCACAAAACTGAGTATTGAAACCGACCCACTCGATGCAACTATGTAGACGGAAAATTTAGGAATTCAAACAACTGCAAGGTCAGTCAGCCGGACTGAATCCAGCACAATCACATCTCCGCACCAGCTTATGCTCAGCAGATATGAAAGGTGCCCTTACGCGACTCCGGAAATAACCCTAATCAAGATCCATATTGGTTGCAAAACACTCATGCAGAGCTAGAACCGCACGTCGAATAAGTGATTCCGTTTTCGATGTTCAGTTGGGAGACAATTTTCCAATCAAAATAATCTATTACCATCTGTGTCTGTGACGGACAGATTTCGGATGAAATGAAGATACCAGGACTTTGAGGTAGTACTTCATGTTCATGTTGTGGCTTTGGGTGAAATGGATTCCAGCTAGAAGTATTACAGAAACAGACATTCTAGGTAATCCTAGTCGCATATTCGCACCAACGACGCCGCCATTATGAGCGAGCTCACGCACCAACCTTTAGCTCACAGCAAGCAAGCTGCCGCGCATGGATTTATGTCATTAGCTCCAATCGCTATCGTACACCCCTCCGTTTCTCTTGTTAGAGTAAGGAGACGATTTTCAAAGAACAGAGGTACGTTCGAAATCGGTTTCGCTTTTTGCTCGTGCAAATTTTTGAAAGAATTCCTTCGTTGTTTAGTCTGTTTGCAGAGTTAACATGTGTCATTACATGGGATTTTCCACTCTAACTCTACCCTGGTGTGTAAACCCGTGTCGGATTGCACTTCACCTATGCGGTGCGCCCACCTTCACTAATTGCAAGCTGCTCTCCTCTACGGATATCGGCGATACGGACGAAATAGATGCACATCAAATACCAGAATAGGAACGCAGTGTCAAGCCTGCCAGACCCGGTGGCGTTTTTAATGCACGGGTCCCCAGGGCGACTAGATAAGCCGATTATCCAATTCTTCTAACCCGTTCATCCACGCCAGCTGCCTCTACATTGTGGGTGCAATGCTTTCTACAACAAACAGAACAACTGCCAAAAAACGAAACCAGTCATTCACTTCTGAAAGAGAAAGACCAGTACAGATAATCCGTTTTAATCGGAATGCTCGAAAAAAACTGATTCCTCTTTCCAAAGCTCTGGAAGACACGAACACAGAACTGAGCGGCCTGAACGCAGGTCGACAACGAACTTTCCCGCTTTAAAAAGTACCTAGCACCATCCATTCCGGGTCCGTTTGCTGCAACGAAGGTCATTTACCTTTCTGATGCCGCAAGGAAGACCACCACGGCGTCTCTAGTGAACAGGCGCATGGAGAGCATGCTTATCATTTGGGGGCGTTCTCCAAAACGAGCACGCCGACAAAATTAGCACGGTTGCTCCTTGGTGGGTTTGTCATATAACCTGAAATGAATATCTTCACTCAGAGTAGCGGAAAAGAGTGCAAACGAATATTATTCTTCTAGTCACCCTTTCCTCGCCAAATTTCGTACATAGTGTCTTGGATCGGACTATCAGAATTTAAGAGGCCTACATGGAGCTCAAGTACATATCCAAGAATCGACCTCTAGAGCCACAAAAATTGAGCCAAATATTCCTAGAGGGGAGGCGCGGAACAAAAATCCGCTTGGTGACATTCCAACCAACCCCAAAATTATGGCAAACCCGATGGTAGGTACATACCGTTGCACTTTTAATGCACACCGTTGCAACCGATCGCGACGCCGCGTTGCAGTTTACACTCAACCACCACAGACCCCCTTCGCATCACACGAGACGGATGCTTATGGATGCAGCGTCTAACGTAAATGAAATTATCATCACTTATTTCTTTGCCGGATGACAAGGGCGCGGTGATAAACTGAACACCTAATTCACAAGTTCTAAGCTGTGTGGAGACTGAAGTGGGGTCTACAGACAAGTCGAACACAAGCATTGACTTCGACGTTTTTGACTGTTGCGGGAGCCCCACAACCACAGAAATTGCAACAACATTGGCTTCCAGCTGTGTTCCTTCAGCAGCGGCCTTTTGGATTGTGGGCACAATCCACACTTACGAACCAGATAGTCAAAGCCATAGACCCGAAAACAGTGTAGCAAAAATTCCTACAAACGCCGAGCTGGCCATGCCGATCACGGAAAACCTGAGGGCCCACACAAGCACATAATGAGAGTAACTGCCGTCGAACAAGCTACGTAAGCCTCGTCCCACTGAAAACCTTCAGACCAGATTCGAGGTGAAGTCGTCCGCGAAAACGAGCCTCTTGGGGGTGCCACCACAGAAAAACGTCTCAGTAGCTCCATCCGGATACATGCGAACTGAAACAGTTTCACAGAGGAATCTTACCGGACACATCATGCCAAAATGACTGACCAACCAAACGGACGTGTTCTCCACCGCAATTTTTTGAGCAAAAACAAATCCAAACGCTCAAAGTTGGCACAACACGGGTTACACGGATCACGCAGAGTAATTTTAAACCACTAGGGGAAAACCACGTACTCCATAGGCAAAGGCCTCGCACCAACGAAACTCTCGGAGGTAGAATCTCACCTCGCTAGCGAGGAGTACTTCTCGGAAAAATCAATATGGAAGGCAGATAAGCACGCTTCAGAGGACCCTTGGAACATCGGACTCAGCTCCGGCCTACAGCTAATAAATCTGCCGTCCTCCTGGTAGCACACATCTCAGCCTCAGCAGAGATAGTATTGGAGTATTTACACTATTGTTTATTCTCGAACTGTGGGTGGGTATGATAATAAGGTTACAGTCAGGATAAGAGAATGACTGGCGGAGATCGTGGTTACAGAGGGTTTCTGGAAAAGGGACGGCGTCATTGGCGGTGGGCTCCAACCGATGTAGACATGGTTATCACTAAACTAGCATGAGTAGGGAAGCACAGCTGCAATGCTTTTTTTGAAGGTAACATCAGGATTTGCAGGTGACGGGCTAAAACAAAACGAGGGAGTGCAAAACAAGAAGCTTCATGCTTGATGTACTGCAAGAAAAGTGTAAAATGCAGGAATTGAGAAACCAGAGCATCAGATTTAGTGAAGCGGCAGCTTTGGCGTCCTCTAGCCGGTCAAATTGAGCTGAGACCTGAAGCCACTGCTGAGGCGTCTTGGCCCCGTATTGTTGGGCTCATGGCCAGGGTCACAAAAAGCGTAAGCGTGGATGATGAAGTGGATGGATTAGCAAAGCGGATAGATGGTCACAGGAATCTTGGTAACCTGGTATACAATGAAACTGCAGAGACTCACTGGTGTCACGGCTTTGGGGTCGAGCATAATAGTTCCTTGGGAGAGTGAGAGGATGGCAACACACGAGCAAGCCTGACCATTAAACACTTAACGAATCATAAGCAGGCGCATGCCTATTCAACTTATCGCAAAAGTTAGCTTTGATTCCCCCTGTGAATCAACACTGAACCGCGATAAATTTCCGTTATCTGACTGCTCATTAGTAACGTGACTTACACCTGTTTATTATGACCCCGTTTTGTTTCCCTACTTTTAGTTTCCCCACAGTTTCGTTCCTACTTACGGTCTGCTTACTCCTCAGTAACTGGTGTTAACATTTTGCTGCCTCCTGTAATTGCCTACAAGTTCGTCTTGGTTGCACCTATCTTCGGGTGTCCACTGCGACGAAAATGTGGACCGACTGGGTATCGAACCCAGAACCTCCGGACGGCAGGCGAACGCGCCATCCACTACACCACCATGACGCCCGGAACAGCTTATCATTTTGTGTAACCCATGTACCGCACCTGTCAGATTGCCTTTGCCAAGATTTGTTTTAAACGGACAAAACCGCGTAATCTGACTTGCCATGTGGCACGAGCTGCCGCGTCGCGCAGCCGACCGAAAGACAGTCCCTCATCCCGAGCGTACTGATTCCTGCACCGCTATCCCCCTATACAACTGTAGTGGTCTGGCTACCCAATAAGTTAGTTTACCATGAGTGTGTGCCAAAGAAATAAAAATAATGACCCTAGGTTGGGTATACAAAAATAAAGAAATCAAATGGAACAGACTCACTAACAATTGTTCTCTTTAAAATAGTTCATCGTTGGCCCGGGTCAGCTAATAAACACTAATCCAATCATGTTGGTCCAGAGGTCTTCTTCTGAACAGTTCCCACATATAATAGATTCCGAAGATGTCTGAAATGTTTTAGTACCAGCGTTAGTACATGAGACTCGCGAATGACCGCTGCAAGCGCGAGCGAAATCAGAAGAGGATCGAAACACGTGACCACGCTTGTATTATATGAAATTGTACAAGTGCGCGTTTTTTGTAGTTTTTCGTATTCAAACAAAAAACGATTATGCAATTGATGAAATACGTAGTGTTATAATGGAAGTAAAATAAAGGTACAAAACGCCACACAACCAACCCACACTGTCAGACTGCCCCCTATGTATGTTTGTACATCATGTGGTGCTTACCTCCTGCTGTTTCTAGAAACCCCTACTGCGTCAGTGAATATCCTACGCTCCTGCTGATTGCGTCACTATTGATTGTACGCTTGCTTAATTCGTGATGCTTACTAACCCGTTAGTCTGTAGAATCAGTTCCTGTCAGTCCTCAATATATCATCTGCTGTGCATGTCTGATTGCTCCTATTGACCACTGGCTACGAACAGCGTATAATCTAATAGCCGCAATCGTCCTGTGATCTCCATAGCCACCCAGATCTTAAAGTTAGTATTAAAGACGCAAAAGCGACCCAACAATAAACACCTGCACTTTAAGTATACCTCACTAGATGTCCCTGATGGGGACCTTGATGGACAGCTGCACCATTATCCGAGCTGACTCGAAATGCGGGGGAGCGGTTTATATAGCTTGACACTTACATGCGACCCTGCCTATTCCAATCGTCCAATCGAACAAAACGGCCACATCCTTTTGCGACTCAAATCCAAATGCGTGAAACCTATTCTCTTCTCGGTGTGGTCTACCGTCGCCATTGCAATCTGACCAATTCCCCATGCGAAAACTTGAAGCACTCTCCTCCATATGCCACCTCACACATTTACTGCTATTAAGTGATTTCAACGCCCCCTAGTTCTCCCGGATGGATTTTAAGTGCACCGGGTCTGCCGGGCAATTGAAGTCGGCGCTGACCGAAGTCGTTTTACAGAACGCTTGGGCTCAGCATGTCATCGCATCCACTATATGACGCGCAGGTCAACAAACATCCCTACTGGATTTAATTATTGCCTATGAAACACACCTTTTTGGTCAAATGGTAATAAAGGCTCCACAAGAACATAGCGTTAACTGTATGTCGACATTTGTTTTGTTCTGCTACTGGGCCGGAAATTCTGAACCTCAGACGCGGATTCAAAACTTCTGCCACGCAGACTTCCCACAAATGATGAGCTTTCTTGAGTAAATTGAACAGGACCAGCTCAAATGGAAGAGGTGTACAGGACCACCCTTGTGAAGATCAATGGGGTGGCGTAATGTTCGAGCCCAAAGTACAGCCCGCATCCGGATGGACCGATACTTACCTAAGGAGAGTTTGGTGTCTTCTAAAACACAGGTAAAAATCTATTTATCAGAAAGATAACTGCAGGAGACACACGGGACAAGACCTGACACTTCGTAAAACGCGGGAGTGCTCTGACAAGGAAGTCCGCCAACGAAATATATGGGAACGGGCAAAGATGCTGAAACTTGCCCGTTAAAACATAATTTTGCTGCTTGAGTACAGAGGACACCGCCGGAGATAAAGCCAGCAGCCTGCCCTTTGAGGGACGGAAACGAAATCGAAGAGCAACCCAATAGTGGTACCTGGAGCGTTCGTTCGGCCCCAGTAAACGTGTTACATCTAGTCTTGTCAAACCTCGATCACGATGACTGGCGTGGTCCTCACTGAGGAGGACGTTTGTCAACTCTTACACTAGACAAATATCTTGAGCGCGTTGGGGCCAGCGGGTTCCATCCGGTGATCCCGGAGAAGACCTTGCGTGCACTGGTAAAGCATTTGTACATGATGCCTCGTCAGTCGCTTGAAGAAGGCAACATTTCTCTTGCCTGTGGGGAAACTTTTGACACACCAATTTACAAAACTAACGACCGACTTTAGCCCGGCAGCTACAGGAATATTAGCCTAACTAGCGTACCGTGCAAGATGATGGAACGAATCCTAAAGTGGGCCATCCTACATCACTTCAGTTCTAACAACTTCATATCCCCAGGGCTACACGCTCAAACCGTTCTAGCATGTCAACCGTGCTCCTGTTTAGGAACAGCTTGGCTCAGACTCGAGAGGAGTGGCTCATAACAGATGTATTGTTTCCGACCTCTTAGAGGCATTTGCTAGGGTTATACACGTTTTGTTGCTCCACAAACTCTAATTTTACGGGATTTAACTGCAAATTCTACGCTGGATTGAGGAATTTATTTTGGGCAGAACATTCCATGCGAAAAGGGGCTCAACCTACTCTTCTCAAGTGCCGGCACCCTCGGAGTTTCTCGAGCCTCTGGTTCCAGGTGACTTCTGTCTCTTATCTACGTAAGCGAACTTCCAGATGTTTCCTCAAACCCACGTTTACTTTCCGCGAACGACCTGAAACCCCGGGGTTCAACTGCTAGCACAATCCAACTGGATCTAGGCGCTGAAAGGAAGTGGTCGTTAGGCTGGCACCTTCCCCTTAATAACGAGAGGTACGTCTATACGTCATTCGGAGGATGCTCAGAGAGCGCCTTGGAGGTACATCGTGAAAATGGATCAGAAAACAATGAACACCTAATAGGGTTTGGAGTCATGGCTCTCTTAAAAATTCCCCCGCTCACTCGACCATGGAAACTCGATTCATGGACGTATCCATTCTATGCATTAAGCCTGTGTCTGCAATCTGTCGGGATTGAATTCACCGACCGACGCGGCGAAGGAATACCTGATCGTTGTTGACATTTATGGTATTGCTGGTTCTCCTGGAAACCGACTGCTTAGAAGCCCGATGACAACCGACCTTCAAGGACAGCCTTTATTTTGTTCTCCGCCCATCGCACTTATGTGGCCTTCAGTAAGTCAGGCGTTTTGACAACCCTAATCTTTCCCGTTTTTTACATTCCTTTCTGCGCTTTTAAAGTGGTTAGGTATTATTATTTCGACACCCCATCCTTCCAAACTCTGACGTATCTTGCCTGATCACCTTACACAATGGCCTGATTTAAAACCTTGTGCTTACCACTGAGGGCGACTTTAACGTGGAAATCTTATATTGCGTGCGCTAGACTGAAGGTCTTAGGCTCCTACACCTTGCGGAGTCAAACGCCATAACGCCTGTTGTAAAAATTAATCATTCACTGGGGGCCGCGTTTGTCTTCATGACCCTGACAGCTCATTTTTTGTTTAGTGTTCCTTGATGCCACCTTGAAACGTTGAATTCCTGAAGGGAACATGAGTAACTTCACTTTAACCCTTCAAAACTCCCGAAGAATTTTATTGCTTCCATAATACTGGAAAGCGCTTTTGGTAGTTTCCGTTTCAAAATTGCAACGTGTATTATGAGAGCCTGGGACCAATCCCACGTACAGCTGTTGGGGTGGGGACGCACGGCCAATTCTGTTATCCTGGTCTACTGCATTTATTATTTGAAGGAGAGCTGGTTCACTTCTGCGGATTCAGAAGCGCAATGTCACTTGATTCAGAAACAACATCGGATGAAGAATCCCAGGCCCCTTTTGATAACATATTTTATGGCGCGGTTAAGAATGGTACAAATTTTAGTTCGTAGATCAGGTTCTATTGAAATAACAGGCAGCACTTAGTCTGTCCTAGTGGAAAATCCCAACCTTACACCCATTGTGCTAATCGGTCTGGATCACAGTGGGGGCGAAGTTAAATTGGGTATGCAGGCCATGGTTGCATCTTTTGCCCGCAGCACAAATAGTAAAAGGAAAACGACAGTGCACTTCGGAACCTTGCAAAATGTCTCCGGTCCAGCCTGGCTTATAGGCGAAAATTTGATCCACCGGAAAACAATGTCTGGCAGAGATAAATTTTCGTCTCGTTCGAGTCGATCAACGATTAGGCTTAAAAACCGGGATTTTTGCAAGACAGCATTGCTTCTACGAAAGCTGTTGGTGGGCCTTGGCTTTGCTAACAAGCGACCGCTTCTAATAATAATAATGATAAAAATAAGATTTGGCTGGATTTTCCGTTCGGACATTTTCTGTGCGTGAAAAACTGGTGGACTGCATCCACTTGTTCATTACAACAGGCCTGAGTTTGAGGGGCTGATTCCCGCTAAAACTGTAGGAGAACCATCACGGATGTGGACGAACCGGATGTCCACCGAGTGTACCACGTAGACTGTAATATCGTACTTGCCATCTCTGGTGGATTTTCAAGTGTATACGTTTGAGGGATGACTAGATAATGTTAATAATAATATAAATACTGTCTATTCCAAACTACTATATAACACCGCCAGGCATGATCATACCGATGCGCTTGGAATAAAACGCACACAAAATGCTACGAGCAGTATGTCACCGGAAGGTACGAATGAACTCGACTAACTTTCCGCTAAAGTCACAACTTCGAAAACCCTATAGTTTCGGCGAAAATAATTTAGGTGTGCAAATAGCCAGCAGCGGGGAGATAAGATCAGATGGCTAAGATTTGAAGGCGGCGGGAAAAATGAGGAAGGGTGAAACAACAGGCAGCCTCTCTGGCACGCAAAAACTTCGAACTGCAGAAATGAGAAACCAGAACAATAGGCCTGGTGAAGCAGCACAATTGTTGCGATTTGGCCGGTCACTTTGAACTAAAGCTCAAGACGAACGCTGGGACCTGGCACGCACAAGCCAGCACTGTGATTGTGCGCAAGCGCGCACGTTCAAGTTGCATTTGTCCACAAGCCAAGAAAAAAGCGAGTTAAATGGTTGGAGCGCTTAAAGATGGACTATTTGTGCAAGCGAGAAAATATGAAGCAATTTTGTTAATTTATTGCAGGAGACCTCTGCTTCTCCACGTGAAATATGTGCAACAGGTCGTTTAATAAATGAGTCTTAATATCACAGGAAGTACCAACGGACCCTAACGTATCCATCGACCTGCCTTTCTTACACAACCTTTTTCTGACTACCCACATAACTTCTAATGAATGCTTGGAGGGAACTCGACATTCGTGTTTTCGGAAATCTCGACTCAACCAACTACAGTCAGCGATGTGTATACACATTTACGACGTCGCACTCGGAACATCAAGTTGCCTTTAGCTTAGTTAATCATATTTTTATGTTATATATGACTCAGCAAAAGCAGTAGCATTCTATGAAGTAACATGGTAACCGTGAAAGTCGGAAATAAGTGGGGTGACGTCGCCCGGACTTGAAACTTGAATCACCGGCGCCGCCCCCAAGCTTACCCCCCTCGGCAAACGAGCCGCGGGGCCTCGTGTGTAGTGTTTGTATGTTTTGGTATGGATCACGTGAATAGGACCATCCAATCATTTGCTTCAGTTCGGATTGTGCATGAATCGGCTTTCCTGAGACCTTGGACTTTTGGGCTTACGACCAGGGTCACGAAATGCGCAAGTAAGGATGATACAGCGGAGGAATTAGCGATCTGGATAATTGGTGGCAGGAATATCAGAACCACGGTGTACAGGAAACTGTAGAGACTCACTGGTGCCACTGTTGGAGTTCGAAAAACAGGAGCTTACTATTTGGATACATGAGACCACCGAAGAAATAAGCAAGGGACAGAAACGGAAAACCCACGGGTGACCCGCTGGTGGTGTATGAAGCCTTTATGGAACACTATACAGGTCCGTATTCTATCCCAGTGAACACATCACATCCACCCATGGAAAGTGACAACAACAATTTGTTTCCTACAAATTGGGGTTTCACCGAGGAGAAGTTTCGTCAACCTTGCACCGCTTCGGGGTCATATGAGACGCATCCGGGTATTCTAAAGGTGAAGTTGCTCACTGGACAGATCGCCCCCATTTAACGCTTTACCGGTCACCAGACGAGAACAACCTCCTTTGCCTCGAAGGAAACGGGCTAACGACAACGTACGAGTCCGGTAACCCTTATCCTCCATCGGCTACAAGCCTATTAGCCTCACTAGCATAACGTGCAAGGTAATGAAACGGATTCTGTGGTTTGCCACTTTGAATCGCTTCACGGCAAACAATTCGATATCCCCAGGGATTTCTCTTTTGCGTGACGAATATGTTTGTAGTTATGAAATAGTTTAACTCAAGCCGAAAATGGAGGACCCACGTCAGATGTCTCGTTCTTCGACCAGTTAGAACTTCCGAATCGGGTTCCACAAGTCTTGCCACTCTGCGGATTTGAATCTTTTGGAATTCAGAGGGGAGTTCTACTCTAGAATAAAATCCTCTCATCGGATAACACACTCCGAATGAAAGTCGGCTCTACCTGCCATTCGTCTGCATCAGTGTCCATTTGAGTTGCTCAGGCCTCGGTCTTGGGTGCACTCGTGTTTTTAATCAGGGTGTGCTTTCAGTTCCGTTTGTACTTTTTATGGACGGACTAAAGTCCTGGAAGTCCATCACCAACGCCTTCTAAATGGATGCCGGTGATGAAAATCAATGGTCACTGGACTGGCATTTAGCTATGAATAACGAAAACTCCTTCCATATTTTGTTTAAGGGATACCCGAGTTTCGTTAAAAAAAGTAGTTGATGCAATTTTTGTCGTTTTACAGGCGATTTGGCGCACCTTCCCCAACTTACTCTTATAGACTTCTTAAATACGCCAACTAAATTGCCGTAAGGGGGGATGTGATGTTTATTGAGTGTCACCAACAAGCCTCCAAAGATGGTTTCTGGGCGAAAAGCTGCCGACTGTGTTTACACTGTACTTTAGGAGTATCGTCATATCCTAGTCGACCTGATATTTACTTACGCTCCGTCTGACCAAGGTTTGGTCGACAAGTATTTCACCGTTGATATATTGAATGTGCGGCAATGGTACGGTAAAAAGAGCCTCAAGTATGTGCATTAATATCGTTCATTTTAGAACAGCCATCCTTACGCGTCGGCGCATTCATTCCGGTGAGTTCACGCCAACAAAAAGAGCACAGGATTGGGTTTTGATCTTATTGGGAATAATCCACAATAAATATCTTTGGCCGCCCTGAGGGTCAAACTTCACACATGACTTGTGAGCTGAGCATGTCTCAACTACTAACAGGCAAACGTTGAACGCAACTGAATGTTCACGTTTAAACACACGCGTTCACGCTTGAGTGATGCGCGGTATACCGGACTACCCAAAAGACAACTCGGTAACTGTCTTGGTTGTGTTGATATATTTACCCGCCCATCAGGAATTCTTAGTGAGGTAGCACCGTAGACGATGGAACCACTGGATTACATGTGATTTTGTTGTGGGTGTTTGCGAACGTGTGTGTGGGTGGTTGAAAATGACCTCTTATGCTGTTGTAATTACTTCGGCGGGCCCACACAAAAGAGGGGAACATTAGACCGAAAGACCAAGCGCGACACGGGAAGGTAAGTCGAAAACTCGGATCCAGCGTATCAGTCTCTAAATCCGTGGATGCCCGTGTGCTGGGCCAAACGAGTGCCGCATATAAAATCGTTGAGTTTATTGACAGAGTAGGCTGAAAGTCGCTCAGAACACTGGCACAATCAAGTTCAAGGAGAATTTTTATTTTCATAATATGGAGTTTTTTAATCGCAGGTAAGTCTGGCAGGATGGGTATTTGGGGTCATGGAGAGAATATTTGCGGTATGCCATCACATTGGGCACGGCAGTGGCGTGCCATTATTGTATTGAGATACTTTGGCTTCTGGACAGCCCTGTGACCGATGTCATCTTTGAGACAACTGAGCAAGAGACGTGTATTTCTTTGACGAGAAGGTTTTTGATTGACCAGCAACACAGAAGTAGTTGTAACACAGGCATAATATGCACTGGTGAACCACAAGAAACTGGCTGCTAGGGCTGTAGTCTTCGGTATCTCAATGCCTCTAAACTCGAAAGGATCCCTTGAGTTTTTTAAAAACCAGATAGTCACGTTTTACATCATCAGTTATGTTTTATGTTCTGCCTTGACTGTTCTATCCAGTCAAAACCGGAAGATAAGTTTGCCAGCCATAGGCTTGTCGAGGTTTTTGCGCACACTTGTAGTTAGAAACCGTCGGCATCGCGATTCGCCCGAATACCACTGTTGACTGTCGAGGTTAGCTTACGGACCGTTTACATTCATCAGGTCCAATGAGTCTATCCGTCTCACCGTATCCTAGACTTTTTTAATGAAAACCCTCCCTCTATCTTAATTGCACACGAAATGTTCATATTCTTCACTTCATTTGTTGACCGCGCTGTTTCACGTTCGTAGTGTGGTTATGTCCAATTGTTCCTCTGTACTGAAAGTCCTGTCGGGCAACAGGAAAACCATAATAAATGAAGATGTGTTTGTAATGAACGCGTGAGAAACCTTGTTATCCAAAAAAGCCCTTGAAGACCTACTGGGTATCTGACAAATTTGAGCAGGACAACTAAGTTGCGTTGCCGTCAGCTGGAGAGCGGTTATCACGAATTAGGAATATATAAATCAGTGCTAACCATCGGTCGGAGTTCTGTTGGTGAGCCGTCATCACCGAAGACTTTTCTTAGTATCTGGTAATACGACCCACAAACTCGGTTTCCGGTTGTGCAGCACAAATTTTCTGGCTGCCGTGCATCTAAATGCCTAGGCTGGAGGCGTTATTGGGAGAACGGTGATCTCCACAAGGTTTCCAATCACCTTGAGATTTGTTGGGTACCATATGTAGGGGTGACGACCAGTGACTCGATGGAGTGCGGATGATGCCGAGTTCCGGCATGTGTTCGAACTCATGTTTTGAGATCTGGAGCTTATGCGGATAAATTCGATGGGGATTGATATGGAGAGGTAAACCTCTCGTCTGGATGCAGTGAACCACGGAATGAGTGACCGGTTGTGTGTGCCGACATGGATAAGTTGGAGTTGGAGAATCCCCAAGTATGCCAGCAAAATGGGAACCAGGTAAGGTAACTCGGATATATGTGGATGAAGTTGGGGCAATAACTACGTTGACTGAGAGGGAAGTTAGCATGTTCAAGAGACTTTTGTATCGAAAATAGACGGATGAGTAGTTCTGGATCAGGAAGTCTGCACCAATGATGGGTGTTTGGACATCGACCAAAAGGAAGATCCGCTTGAACGCACGTCGCCATCCGAAGTCAAGCGTGAGGAAACGCTAGCCGTATGTAGAGATGCGGGTACCGTTAGCGGCTTGTAACGAATAAGAGGCAGAATGGGGAAGTGGATTCTAATGTGGTAGCACACCAACTCCAGCTCCCGCTTCTACGAGGAAACGTAGACCACTTGAATGATCGGTGATGTGGAATAAGCGACTAGTGCGAGGAGGGCCACAGACAGTCATCACCGTTACTGACTGGCCTGAGTGTTTAAAAGACTGTTAGAATGCGACTTAAAGTGACAAGGACCGAAAGATTGGTGATACCAGCACCAAGAAGGACGGGTATGAGACAACGATCGATATTGTGAACGTGGTCGATATTTGTTGACCTCCAGCCGTTGTAGGTGATCGGTCAATTATAAAATCTAGCTTGTAGTTAAGAAATGGAAGCGAGAATTCCATCCGAAGTAGATGTGGTGGGTGTGGAGCGGAAGACGCAGTTAACGGGTTGACTTGGGTACGTCTAGTGTATTTTGTTCCGCTTTTGGGCTAGTTGCTCCCAACTGAGGTCACCAACGAAAGCACTGATGACGCAAAACATGGAGGGTGGAAATTTATCGAGCCATAGTTGTGCCAAGATTTCCACCGCTAGCTTACGGCCGAAGAGGTGACTGCGCATATGGCGAAGCAGTTGTGACGGCGACCTGTCACCTAGTTCAACTGTGGTGAATAAATTCCGTAGCATCTTGTTTTCGGACTTTCCTGTCCTATTGATGACGGCCGCTCGAAGAGCGTCATGGGGATTTGCCTTGCGGATATCTTCCAACAGATCTTCTCCTATTATACATCACAAGGGAGATGCTGGACGACATAGGAAAAATGGGTGGCTTATAAGTGAAACATCTGGTAGTAAAAACAGACTTGACCTGGTGGAGCCAGCCTGATAGCCGTGGTATCCGAGATGGTCTCTGGCATTGTTCTGCCCAGGATGAGCGGTTTTCAAGACACCGAATCATGAGAATCAAGCTGAGATTTGCCCTGCCCAGGATTCATCTGCTATAACCTTGCCTTGGGACTACGCCTTCAAACATACTACGTTGATTGTTCTTTTTGATCTGGGAGCTGCCCTTGATTTTGTCCATCTCCAGGAACTTTGGTGGTCTCCAGCGGTCAGGGGTGTCTCTTCCGAGATAGTACTCTACTTGAACTTGTGGATGGGTACGTGCACACGGCGAACTTCTCGCTGAGTTCATCACGTACAGTGTTGTTAGATAAGCCTACCTCATCTCGCCTTTCCTCTTTAGCTTTGTTATTGATGTGCTGCTTGAGGTTTCTTCGCCTGCCTCCGAGACCTCGGGGTGTTTGAAGTGCTCTCAAAAAACTTGGTTACAGACATTGAGTATGCGGACGGTATTGCTCTTATTGGTTTGGATCCTTCAAAAATTCAAACCATTTTAAGTAACTCCAAAAAATCTAACACACCGCTTAACATGCCCTTGCCAGCTGAAAAGTGCAAACCGCTGATACGGGACTGGGTGCGATCAAACTTAAATCTCATACTTGCAGATTTCCAATAAGGTGGTAGGTAGGTTTGTTCACTTGGACAGTTGTGCAGGTTATTGTAGGCTGGCTGAATGCGAAACCACTTCTAAAATGAAGCAGCTTCTGCCAATTTTGGTCACCTGTGACTTTGTTGTGAGATCATTTCCTGTTAAGGGAAGAGTTTTCATCGCGACATTGCGACCCATACTGCTTTATGGATGAAAACGCGACTGCTATGCACAAAACATACGAAATCAGTACCAATGTCTCCCAATTATTGGTTGGGTCTGGTGATAATGTGAGGTTAGCAGTGCTCAGGTACGCCAAATGGTTCTAGAGAAGGGGAACCCTCTCCTGACGGGTGAATTACTTATGCTTCTTAGGTTAACCTGTATAAGACGTGCGCTCTGCACATCAGAGGACTGCCTGTTCCATAGAGCTGTTTTTCTCAGGTCTGTGTCGCCTAGAAGCGACTGAAAGGTAGACAGTTTATGACCTGAGTAGGATGTATGGAAACACTACCCAGTAAACTGATTTGGGTCGACAGCTACCGCCTACCTGAATAAGAACCCAAGGACTCGACTTACCAATGGACAATAAAGCTGGCACCAATAGTCCGATCGCGCATTTGGTGGCGATCATATATTTAAGCTACCGACTGTGATGTCTAGCCACCCAATTAAAGAACCAAAATAACACACTATCGCTTCGAATGCTTGGCCGTAGTTCCCACGCTGTCTCACTCTCAAGTGAGCACAACTGTAGCAACTGGTTCTATCGTACATGAGGCACTTGTAAACTGCTCTTTTTCATGCTCAGTATCACCTTTTCCCCCATCATTATCAGTCACATCGCTGTATAAAAGTCTGTTTTACTGAAGTACAACCGCTCCCGCCCGCTTTTGGCTCCAACGTGACTTTGAGGCTTTTGCTGAGTGACTGTTGTTGTGACCGCTGGTTGGCTATAATTGACTGCTACTAACACTAAACGTGAACAAACATTTTAGCTACAAACACTGGACTAATACATTCACACTTGTGGATTGATATTTCGATCACCGGAGATCTGGAATACCAGGAAGATAGAACTATTCTTGGTGTGGTGGTTTAACGGAATACGGAACTACGGAATCTCCTATTTTGAACTGCGAGTCAAGATTTACTTGGATTTTTCTCCTTGTGACTTTGTATCTGGCTTACATTAGTAATTTGTTCTGTGAACTAGAGACTCCATAGGGCTGTTAGCCACTACATACATGGTGAATAAATGATAAATCGAAAATACTTAAAACCATTCGTCTGTGCGACGGCGCTTCCCTGATGGGACCCTGTACGACAACAAGAAATTGGCGCCAATCGAATCACTCACTGGGGTATCCTACTGCCGGGCGTTTCGTTAGTCACCGCAGCGACCAGTCTCCAGCTTTGCAAAGCGACGTACCTGCTCTATCGTTTTGGCTTTGCGCTTGCTCGTCAACCCACACCTATGGTAACCACAAGGTTTCCTACCATTGTTAGCCCATTGCGTCGCTCTCAGAGTGTGCTCCATACGCACTAAGCAGAATCTCAGTTGTACCATGTTTTGATAGGCCTGCTTGTACTATGTTAGCAATTTATTGTTGATTTAAGCCAGTCCATGGTTTCTTGGTTAGTCAATGTAACTTCTACTTAGGCTCAGTTAGCGACCTGTAGTCATGAATTCTGGCCACCCAGTCAGGTGTACCTCTGTCGTCACTTGCTGAGACGGCAGATAAGATTCACGAATGCTTCGCCGACCGTTTGATAACCTCAACCTCACAACAGCCCATTCAGCGTAACGACAACCATGTTATGGCACGCCTCAATCCAATGCAGGCGCAAATCGATCAACTGGTGGCCACGGTAAACAAGGTAGTCACAACAGCGGCGCGGACTAATACGTCACGCAAGTCTCGACGGGTTCACGTAAACTGACCTCTCCATCTCGTAACCCCAGCCGATTTTGCCAGTATCACACAGAATTCAAGGAAAAGTCTCTACGTTGCACACCCCCATGCGCCTACGTCCCTGACCAGGGCAACCCGCTGGCCAGCCAGTAGTTGCGACACCTGCCACTGGCGAGTCACCTAGTCGCCTCTACTACGTTACGGATAGAACCATCGGAATGCAGTTCCTTGTCGACACCGGTGCAGAACTCAGCGTTATTCCTGCCGGAAACTCGAAACGCTACACTTCTAGCCCGCTAACGACACTACAGGCGGCTAACTGCACGCGAATAGCTATTTCTGGGTAGAAGTCACTGACGCTCGACCTGGGTCTTCGCTGTTCTTTGCCCTGGACTTTCACTGTCGCCGATGTACATGCCCCAATCATCGGTGCGGACTTCTTGACCAACTTCTTGTTGGCCGTCGATATTAGGCGGCAAAAGCTTCTGGATCCTTTAACGTCGCTTTCCGTTCCGTCAGTCCGGGGCCACGCTTCGTCATACCCACTCGGTATTCACGTTGCCCTTATTCTGAACATTCCGGTTTTCAACGATTTGATCAAAATTTTTCCAAGTTTGCTTAAGCCTTCATATTTGGTCTCGAGTGCGCCACATAAAGAACACAGGTCCTTCAGTTCACTCTCGTGCACGACGACTACGCCATGAGAAGCCGCGAATCGCCAAAGCCGAGTTTAACCATATGCTGCAACTCGGAATCATTCGGCCTTCAAATTCATGTTGGGCTTCTCCTCTACGTTTGGTCCCCAAGAAATTCATTGGTGATTGGCGACCGTGCGGTGATTACCGAGCACTCAGTTGTCGTACCGTACCTGACCGCTACCCAATACTGCATATCCACGATTTTGGACTGCAATTACAGGGCAAGACTGCTTTCTCCAAAATCGACCTCGTCCGAGCGTATTACCATATACCGGTTGCCCCCGACGACATCCCCAAAACGGCGATCACCACAACGTTTGGTCTATTTGAATTCACACGCGTGCCCTTTGGTCTTCGGAACGCCACTCAAACGTTCCAATGCTTCATAGATCAGGTACTGCGTGGTCTAGATCACGTTTTCGCTTACATTGACGACGTGTTGGTGGCAAACAAAACGATTGAAGAACACAAATTACACTTACAAGGCGTCTTCAAACGTTTCCAACAATATGGTATTATAATCAATCCAGATAAGTGTGTTTTCGCAGCACACCAGCCTGAATTCCTCGGCCATCGCATTAACTCCGAAAGAATCCGGCCGCTGCCAGATAAAACCACTGCCATTTCGGCCTACCCATTACCTCAGCCAACACAAAGCCTGCAGCGATTTTTGGGTATGGTCAACTGTTACGACAGATTCATTCCACGCTGCGCAGAGATCCTCGCACCGCTAACCGACCTGCTCAAAGCAAACAACAAACGGTTACAATTCAATGACCAAGCTACCACTGCTTTCGACGCCATTGAAACCGCTCTTTTGGAAATCACCACCCTGGGTCATTTGAACCCCACTCCTGATTGCCGACTCATACTAAAAACGGACGGATCACAGACCGCTGTTGGTGTGGTCCTTCAGCAGGTAGTGAACGACAGCACTCAGACCCTCTGTTTCTTCTCTCGCAAACTGCAACCCGCAAAAACGCGCTACAGAACCTTTGGTAGAAAGCTCCTAGCGATCTATTTAGCGGTCAAGCATTTTCGATACATACTCGAAGGAAGAAACTTCGCTATCTACACGGACCATAGACCTATCGTTTTTGCCTTGAAAACATCTCAAGACAAACACTCATCGCGAGAGAAACGACATCTGGATTTCATTGCTCAGTTTGCAACTGACATACGCTACATTGAAGGTTCGGAAAACGTCGTTTCAGACGCCCTCTCCCGCAATGACATAAACAACAGCAACGATTCCAATCGACCTACAAACCATTGCCTCCGATCAACAATTGGAACCCGAATTCCCTAATGTTTTCCAGCCTTCCATCTCTAAAATTCGTCAAACTACCGCTCCTCAACTCTGACAGTTTCATCGTTTGTTACGTATCCACAGGACACTCAAGACCTTTTGTTCCTGAAAAACATAGACGCTCTGTATTCGACCACTTCCACGCAATTTCCCATCCCAGCATACGAGCGACCGCCAAACTTGCGTCACAAAGATACGTTTGGTCGAATATGCAAAAAGAGATACGCACTTGGGCCAAGCAATGTCTTGACTGTCAGAAGAGCAAGATCCGCCGGCACACCATTTCTCCAACTGGTGTTTTGCAGCTTCCCGATTCACGCTTTCGAAATGCACACATTGACCTGGTTGGACCGTTGCCCCTATCCAGAGGTTTCACAAACATACTCATCTGTGTCCACCGTTTCACACGCTGGCCCATTGCCATTCCGATCAACGATACCTCTGCCGAAAACGTTGCTAGGACGTTTGTCGATAGCTGGATCGCTACATTCGGGGATACTACTGATCGGGAGGCACGCGAGTACTATGTGTTGTTTGTAGAATTTCGCTTTGCGTCGATTGAAAAATGGAATTCTTTTGCGGAATTCGTGGGGCCACTTTGTAACATTTGCTTTTATTTGACCGACGAATGATTGGGGGCAATGAATCCCCAGGAAGACTCGTTTGGGAGAAGATCTGTATCCAGTTTTTGTAACTAAGATGCAGATTAGAGTTTGGTTCCCTGTTCAATGGTCTGTAACCGGTCAGTTGGCATTTCCGAATAAATAACTCCGCAGCGAATGCCTTCTTCCTTTCATTTGGTGCCGTGACCAGGATAAGGATGAAGATCCCGCGGCCGCAACCCTTTCAGGATGGGGATTTTCGGACCTTCCTGAAGCACTTTGAGGAGGTGGCGGTACCTGCCGGGCTGGAGACCGACCAGGGTAATTTGGCGGCGCTGAAGACCCTCCTCAAGGGCCAGGCGAAGGCGGCCCTGGATGCGGCCAGAAGAGGCCCTCGGATGATGGACTGGTCCGCCGCGAAGGAAATCCTTGAAGCGGAGTTCGATACGCCGGTCGACCGCCAGGGAGCTATTAGGCGGTTCAAGAAGGCCAGGATGGCACCCGGATCTGACCCGACCGTGTTCTTCGCCGGCCTGCAGCAGTTGCTGAATTGCGCTTTGCCTACGCTGGACGGAGTGTCGCGACACCAGTTGCTGTCTGACCAGTTCGTCGAAGGTGTGCAGCCTGCGCTTGGTGCCCGGTTGCGGTTGGCACGAGCAACCGGCCAGTTGAGTGTGGAGGAGCTGGTGAGTCTGGCCCGGGAGCTGCCCCAGGAACCACTGGCCACGTTGCAGTCGCAGGAGAACAGGGATGCTGCATCAGTGGAGGAACCGCAGAACAGGGTGGACCAACTCACCGAACAGCTGGCAGCCGTGAAGACGGAATCGCGGAGGCACGCTCGTACCAGCCGGTGCTACATGTGTGGCAAGCCTGGCCACTGGAAGAACCAGTGTCCCCGTAACCGATCGCTTGTACACAGTAAAACTTTAGAGTACTCCTCTTCTCCTGGGTGGGTCGCGATTTGCGCAATGACACAAGCTACCGTGCAAGCAATTGTGGAATTAGACGGGAAAAAGGAGTTATGTTTGATTGATACCGGAGCAGGCCTTTCGCTGAGGCAAAGAGGGAACCAAGCTGAACACAGACCGTGCGCGCTAGCCGTGAGAGCTGTTGGCGGATATCGATTGAAGTTTGATGGACTGTTTACGCACCCGATACGCCTAGGCGACAAGTTTGTACAGCTACGCACCCGGCCTAGGCGACAAGTTTGTACAGCACGCGTTCGTGATCAGTCCAGACGTAGAGCAGACAATATTGGGGGCTGATTTTCTCTCTCACACAGATGCCGTGATTGACTTAAAGCAGGGAAGGCTGGTGACAAAGTATGGCGCAATCAAGCTTGAAGGTTATCCAGGCACTGTC
>NW_008751671.1:585546-637094 GCF_000715545.1 Opisthorchis viverrini
CTGTGTCGACCGTTTCACACGCTGGCCCATGGCCATTCCGATCAACGACACCTCTGCCGAAAACGTTGCTAGGACGTTTGTCGATAGCTGGATCGCTACATTCGGGGATACTACTGATCGGGAGGCACGCGAGTACTATGTGTTGTTTGTAGAATTTCGCTTTGCGTCGATTGAAAAATGGAATTCTTTTGCGGAATTCGTGGGGCCACTTTGTAACATTTGCTTTTATTTGACCGACGAATGATTGGGGGCAATGAATCCCCAGGAAGACTCGTTTGGGAGAAGATCTGTATCCAGTTTTTGTAACTAAGATGCAGATTAGAGTTTGGTTCCCTGTTCAATGGTCTGTAACCGGTCAGTTGGCATTTCCGAATAAATAACTCCGCAGCGAATGCCTTCTTCCGTTCACCAGTACCACTGAACGAGGTCCACAATTCACTTCAACACTTTTTCATGACCTCAAACGGCTATTTGGTACGGATCACTTCCGAACAACTGCGTAGCATCCAACTGCCAACGGCATGGTCGAACGCTTCCATCAACAACTTAAGACATCGCTGATAGCCTCTAGCTGGTCGGAACGCCTCTCACTCATTCTTCTGAGTATACGCAATACTGTTAGAAGACTTGGGCTGCACCGCCGCTGAACTCGTCTTCGACACTGCCTTACGTCTTCAACAACTGGTGAAACGGACCCTAATTCCTTCGTTTCCCAGCTTCGCCAACACATGCGTGACATCCGTCCTTCACCTACTCGACAATCTTCCAAGCCTATCCAGGTACGTCCCGATCTTGCTACATGTGAATATGATTTGTGCGTGTCGATGCGGTCAGAAAACCCTTACAAACGCCATATGAAGGCCTTTCAGAGTCATTTCTCGGAAAGACAAAACTTTTGTCATTGATTGTAACGGCCGCAAAGACACTGTTAGCATCGACCGACTAAAAGTTGCTTACATGCACACACGACCAACCTCCGAGGATGAGCATACTACGACCCCCTCCGTCGCACAACCACACAGTAGCACGATCCCTCCTTCGGCCAGTGACACCACCAATACCACACACACACCATCACTCACAAGATCTGGTCGAAATTGCAGACTTCCTGTTCGTTTCAAAGACTAACTGTCGTGACGCATTTCGTTTTCGAGCGTCTTGCTCACACATTTGACGCTCTAGGGGGAAGTTCTGTAGCGATTGTAAACTGCTCTTTTTCATGCTCAGTATCACCTTTTCCCCCATCATTATCAGTCACATCGCTGTATAAAAGTCTGTTTTACTGAAGTACAACCGCTCCTGCCCGCTTTTGGCTCCAACGTGACTTTGAGACTTTTGCTGAGTGACTGTTGTTGTGACCGCTGGTTGGCTATAATTGACTGCTACTAACACTAAACGTGAACAAACATTTTAGCTACAAACACTGGACTAATACATTCACACTTGTGGATTGATATTTCGATCACCGGAGATCTGGAATACCAGGAAGATAGAACTATTCTTGGTGTGGTGGTTTAACGGAATACGGAACTACGGAATCTCCTATTTTGAACTGCGAGTCAAGATTTACTTGGATTTTTCTCCTTGTGACTTTGTATCTGGCTTACATTAGTAATTTGTTCTGTGAACTAGAGACTCCATAGGGCTGTTAGCCACTACATACATGGTGAATAAATGATAAATCGAAAATACTTAAAACCATTCGTCTGTGCGACGGCGCTTCCCTGATGGGACCCTGTACGACAACAAGAAATTGGCGCCAATCGAATCACTCACTGGGGTATCCTACTGCCGGGCGTTTCGTTAGTCACCGCAGCGACCAGTCTCCAGCTTTGCAAAGCGACGTACCTGCTCTATCGTTTTGGCTTTGCGCTTGCTCGTCAACCCACACCTATGGTAACCACAAGGTTTCCTACCATTGTTAGCCCATTGCGTCGCTCTCAGAGTGTGCTCCATACGCACTAAGCAGAATCTCAGTTGTACCATGTTTTGATAGGCCTGCTTGTACTATGTTAGCAATTTATTGTTGATTTAAGCCAGTCCATGGTTTCTTGGTTAGTCAATGTAACTTCTACTTAGGCTCAGTTAGCGACCTGTAGTCATTTCCCTAGTTAATCTTGTGGCGGTTACTCACTGGATCACGTGCTACAAACGCTCAAACCATGTAACAATTCCTGTTCCACTTGCAACCTTAGCATACAGCATGTCTATGCGGCTGCCACCTGCGTCACGCGCCAGGCTTACGAACAGCAACACATCAGGTCAAGTTGTATTCATGTTCGTGCAAGTATCAAACACGAAGACACCTCTCTCTTCCCACTGCACCCAATAAACAGGCATATAACTCAGCCCAACTCACACACACGCTCACTTACACAAGACAGGAAAGTAAGAGAGCTCCACAAGTCTCCACGTGTAGTAGCTATACTGTAGAGAAGACCAGTTCCGCGTCCAAAATTTCACTCAGGAACTCTCAACAAGCGTCCTGAAACAATAAATCACTTTTTGGCTTAATAGACTTTTCGAATGGCATCTATATTTATCAGAGTGCACCTAATTATGTATTCATCATCATTCTAGTGAAAACAGACATTTGCTAGTGCTTGTCACCTGATAATCAACCTAATAACATTATAACCAGAGCACTGACAAACTAAGCTGGTAACTTTCCCGATAAATCACACATCTTATCGTATTCATTCTTTCTTTGGCGTCCCTATCTTCAGTGGTAGCTGCTCCAAACGAGTCATTTGATCTTTATCCACAGCGATTTAATAAATAATAATAATAATAATAATAATAATAATGTCGGTATGCACCTCCAACGGAATCAAAATTACCCGGCTATCGACAAACTCTAAGTTCGCTAGCCGCAAAAATGTACACTCCTCGTACAGTTATCTGTTACTGGGCTCTCCAGAAACCGAAGTGTCCGTGGAATGGTCGCATGGCGTTGCCATGCCACTCCTAAGTATTCTCTTCATACTCCCGATTATTCTTTATCACCTCCTTACTTGCAAATAAGAACGAACTCCTGATCTTGACACTTACGCCGCTGGCATGTGATTTACACGAAAGTCAGTTGAGGCCACTTGCAAACGAAAACGGCAACGATTTAGACACACATTAAGTTTAGAAAAATTAGATATGAGCAATTAAACCACCCGGAAAATTATCCGGCGCAATTTTCGAGGTACACTTGAAGAGATTTCAAGGTAAGTTGCATGTTATACGGATTGCCCATTATTATCACTTTGCAAATCTACCAGAAAAGTAGCATTCCATTTATCAGTATACACTCATTTGCACACCAGTTTGTTTTCATGGGAGACCCAAGTGAATCTTTGATCCACAAAATATGCAGTAAATTTTGCGTCCGGGCGAGAAAGTTTGCGAGTGGAGACATCACAATATCGTAAGTTGGGCGGTTTCCTTTGCTTCTGAAACTAGTGTGCTCTCGTGTTCATCAAATGAAGACCATTCTTATGAAATACAACGGTATGGTTTGCATCGCTAACCGATGGAACATACGAAGTATTAAATTTTCCCGGTGTTGAAATGCCCACTTGCTCGTGAAAAATCAACCGTTTACCCAACCTGTTACCTTACAAACCCATACCTGATGCATTCCATTTTGGCTTGTTCTAATTCCTGTCATAAAACCTTACTTCGTATTGATGCTTCAGCTTAAGTACATGAGGAAATCTTTCTGCACTTCGTCAAAGACACTGAAATTAAGAGTCCGATCATGTGGTGCATTCTGCGTTATGAAACAATGTTCTTTACGATTGGCATAAACGTGTTGGCAAAATGTTTCGTTTGGCAAGAAAACCTAAAACCTGTCGAGGACGTCGGAGCTAGTTGTCTAATGACCTGCATTTCATTGATTAATTCAGTGACGTTTCTTTCCCTGTTGCTGACATAGTGAAACTTCTACGCCCAACCTGTTAGCTACCTTTTTATTACTTTTTCATGATGTGACTCAAACAGCATTTATGTTGGTTTCCTAGCCAGCATACATGTTGGTCCCAAATGACTTTGGTTAAACATATGTCTTTCTTTGCTTAAGTTTCTCTCAGTGATAACAACACTCCGAAGATGTTCTCAGGAGGTGTAAGACCATCAGGAACATAGCTACATTTGTCAGAACGAGCAGACAAAGCTTATGGAAGTCTTCTTTGTAAGGTAATTTATTTTGCGATAACCGCGATCACGTAGTGACCCATTTGGAAAACTGTAAAGAATTAGCACCTGCCCGACTGCCTTAGCAGAATGATTTATTTTGCTGCTCGCTGTTCTAGTGTTTTTTCCGTCATAGTTATCAAGATGCTCACCTGGGATGGTCAAGCGGGACTTCATGGTTACGTGCGTCTTTGTTAGACCGACACTACTAACAAGGTTGCTTAAAACCCTTCGGCAACCCACAACAGATTTCATCCTTCCTGTTGATCATCAGGTAGACGAATTTTTATAGTTTTATTCGACTTATGTTCTTTCCTAAACACAAAACCACAGGCAGGTAGGCTGGTATACTCATTAATTTGAAATTGACTGAATGTCGACTGAAGCTGTCATGCATTTACTATGCCCCTGATCTCAACCTAACTTCGACCCCTAGGAGTGACTGTGCGTAAAGCAGACCGGAGAGATTTTACTTCTCATGAAGACTGACATTCGTTACTTTGTAGTAAGGTACCTGACCGCATGACTTCCTTTAATTTACGGTGATCTATATCGTTATCGCATGCACAGCAGGTAGCTGATACTGAAGCAGCGCTAGTGCACTCAAAAAATGAGCAAAGACTTTATTGTGCAGGCACAGTTGATAAACGATGCAGCATAAGGAAACAGCGGGGAATGTGCGGTTAATCAAACGCCTGTTATGCTCTGTACATCTAGTGAGTTGTTCCTGTGGAAGTTGCTTTTATCCCTTAGGCTGTCATATGAAGGGCGTTTATTCTGGAAGTGGACAAAATAAAAATTCGGCCATACAGTGCCTATCCAAAAACTTAGGCACCAGAGCTCTGTCAGTACAGTGTGACCCTGATTACACCACCAGGCCACGTTGGTCACGTGTTGTGTTCATGAGGTGGGCATAAAAACTTGGTGAACCTCACAACAGAAGTCATAAAGTTAAATGGAGAAAAATGAAACGTTAATCAACGAAAGGTGATAGTGATGCACGTGATTTGCACATACTTTTAATAAGCGTAAATATAAACACCGCGCAGTCGGAGCCTTCACTTTGGCACTGGTACTCGATGAAGATTCCTTAAACGAACGCATGAGCTTCCGAAGTTTGTAATTTATGGTACCACCAGAAAATTCCTTCTAGTCGTTTGATGTGAGTTCCAGGCGTTGAAATTAAAGCGAACAAGTCGAATAAACTGACCGCGTATCCTTCAGATGTGACGAAGTCAGGGGCAGCTTCAACGAGCGCCTGGGGGTCTGGGTGACCGTACGGGTTTATCTTATGCAGAAATAGCGCCAGTTAGGGAAGTCAGGACTGCGAACTAAATGTGAGAACCAGCTCATCTGTTTGGTGGAAACTCACTACTGATGGAGTCGTCAGCAGTATGTGTGTAACAAGAAGTTTGGAATTTTCTCTAAAACGAGCAAATTGAGAGCTCCTGGTAGTGGTGATATTCAATATAGCCGAACCAAGCTGATGAAAGATGACGATTTTTCGCAAGATCTGGTATACTTTGATGGGGTTTTGCATAGTTGTCATGGCTGGTAAGGCATAATTTATCGAAAGGCAGAACTCGAAAGCAGCAAAATTGCTCACTCTTTGGGATTTCATTTACTTCGCCGGTGATGTGGCAAGTTTAGGTTGTTTACGATGCCAAAAAAGAACTTTCCCTTTCACAAGACGTGTTTTCAATTCGAATCAACAGTCGAAACTACTCTGCCTTCTCGTATGTCAAACGTGTGATTAGGCCTACAATGCTTCTGTTTGTTATACATGTCAAAATACTACCTACTGACTTCCCCTTGAATTATGCTTGAAGGGGAAATGGAAGATTACTGCAGATGTGATCAAGCGCCCAGAGAGAGAAATTTCATGTTTGGAGTCAGCTCTGAGAGACCATTTCTTATTGGTGAATTGGGCTGGGAACGCCTTATCATATATGGCCGCTTTTCAAAAAGTTACATCAGGGTAATCAGTATAATAGAGTGCTGTTTGAGAGAACCCACAGATTTGTAACATCTGGATAGAGAAATCAGAGGAACGCGCTCCTACCGCAACGTAATTCATACTGAACGTCCTGATACCCAATCTCCGGAGGACCAACTTTCACGAGGCGTGCGACGTTACCGAACGGATCTCGAGGGATCGTTCAGAGAGAGGTAATATTCAGTCCCCGTGGGACCATTTTCAAACAAACCTGTAAACTGTCTGTGAAAGAAGAGAAGGACAGTAACTACGACTAGAGGAGCCACTTGGATAGGAATTGGGATAAAAACACGGCTACAAGCAAGACCTCGACCAGTGTATGAGTAGCAGGAGACCATGGTGGACACGGAAATTGTGGAGCCAGGAGAATCAGCCTGAAGAACCAGGCAATGGGCCTACAAATTCATATTTATTGAGAATAACAAGAAACAGCGCTTAAACACAGTACTCCATTTATTCGACACCAAAACCTCTCATGATATAGTAGCGCGTGAATGCAGTTAATGACTGTACCCGAAGTTACTCAACCCCTCGTAACCAGTAGTAAGACGTAGAGCTTCTGGACTTGCTGGGTTTCAGCCGCTCCTAATGCCAAACGGCAACTATTTCGATTTCAGTCCTTGCCGCTATTTTCAGCTAACCATTGAGAGGAGACAATATTCTGTGGCAAAGGAAGGAAGCTATCATAAAATAATCCACCACTTTTTGGCTCGTCAGATTGTCACATCAAAACAAGAGCCTTGTGAGCACCAGTATTTGTGTTTGATGGATCCGGAATTATGAAACTACTGAAAGCCAAACCTGGAGCAGGCCAACATAACAAAGCCATTAGATGAACGCCGTATTAAACATAAATAGAGTACAACACAACACTACTAGCCCTGTGACAGAAGTAAAATTTCTGCCACCTTTTATATGCTGAACAGCCGATTTTCTAAGAGGCCGTCACTACAGGTTCATGGTGACTGGATGGGTTTCTGAATGACCTGTCACAGGGATCGGTACTTGGAAGTACTCTGTCCAGAATTTGTGTGAATCGGTGAACCTGCAAGCTGGAGCAAAACGATGCAATGCTTGCTGATATCTTGCAGACTTATTTACTTCCGCAGCCGAGGATGAAACATTCCCCCCTAAAATGCTTTGGACAAACTAGGAGACTGGCGATGAGATTACAACAACCGATGGACACAATTAACTGTTTTACAATGTGGGCAGTCAGCGAGAGATATGTTTGCCTGGCGCTGTCACAACATCTGAATCAAATCTGGTTTTTGAGCCATGCGGCGACATGCGACGAAGTACGGTCACTAGTTTTTCCGGCTTCTCAGACGAGTCTCTTGCTCTTCGACTGAATTCGCTGCACAAAGGCCGCCTCGTGTTTCACTTGGCACAATATTCCTGACATTGCTCAGGTTGCTGCCAGAACGTTGAGCAATCTTTTAGATGTTGTGCCTTTCTATGCTTAAGAGTGCCAGATATAGAAACAAAAATGATTTACCATGAACTGAGTTAGCAGACATCCACACGTTCCATGCTGTACATTCTGGCTTGCATTAAGATGGAATTTGAATATGCATATATTCTAGGCAAAACACTACTTACAAGGGTTCTGAAGATTCCATGACAGTCTAAACTGTTTTCGTCTTTCTCGGGGATCACCAAATAGGCTCAATCGCGGAGTTTCATTCAACCTGCATTGCACGAAATTCGCGGAACGTACTCACTAGGTGAGTTGAATTTAACTGAATTTCTCGTTCATGATGAAGATAATCATAAATAGGAAATTTGTCCGAATCCACCTGGATTCAGCTGGATTCCTCTGTTAAAACCAAAGTGGTGTGCAGCAGAGGATCGAATGCTTCCATTCTGTTCCCGTCTGTATTCCCATAATTTATAATTTGTCATTCATAAGTAATGCAAGCAATCATATTTGAACTGTCGACGAAGTGGCGGATTGTGTGGCATGGACAAAAATTCTCTTAACCTGTTTGAAGTAATCAGCGTAACTTGTTTCAAGATTGTACAAAATAAAAATGTCACCAAAAGGACGGTGAAATTCGGACCGAACAGAGCGCAGTCATTAGGCGATTGGTAAAGTTTTGCGCCGACCTTCATCAAGTACGACTGACTGGCACCAAACATCCTCATGGAAGCCTATATATGTAATGTACTGCTCATAAGGTTGCCGAGAATCCATCGACAGCCCACGACCGGTTTCGCCCTTTTTGTGGCTCATCAGGTGGGCGCGGTTCCCGGTTTCCGTCAACCTTATGTTCTACTTGAAATTAGCGAATATACACTCATTTGCAAAATAATTTGTTTTTTTCGAGGGACTCACCTAAAACCCAGTTTAACCTCTCGTTTGTGATATTTCCAGGTAACTGAATGTGCTGCACCTGCCTAAAAACATCACAAACGGGAGGTTCAGCTGGGTTCTAGGTGAGTCTCTCGGAAAAAAACAAATTACTTTGCAAATGAGGGTATATTCGCTAATTATCATGGAAGCATTTAACCTGGGATAGGACTTGGAGAAAACCTCTTTTTTTGCAGGAATCCCAAAGCCAACCTGTAGGAAATCAACACAGTACTTACAACGTCAGTCTTTTTAAAATATTAGGCTAATATCACATATGTGGTCTCATCACAAGGCTTCCAATTACCATTTCTTAACTGTGTCCAAATTGATAGAAATCAGAACAATCTGCATCGATTATGGGAAAATTTAAATAAGATGTTCAGAGGATGGGAGCTTTTGGTATCCTCAGCTACTTTTTATGTGGCTGCCTATGTTCAAAGTAGTAATTTTGAGTGATGGTCAGTTATCGTGAGATAGAAAACTGCACTTTTCCAGGCGCTCTTAGACACAGCTACTAAGCACATTTTGAGTGAGGCTTGAAGTTGAATGAGTAATTTGGATAGATTTTCTCAATGGTAGGAATTTCTGTGGGGCTTACTTTAAACACTGAGAGAAAGCATCTAGAATGAAAAAAATTTCCATGCTTACCATTGAAAAACACCTACCCAAAGGATCTTTCTGTGATTACAACAGGAAAGACATATAGAGGAAAATGCCGGTAGCTCAAGTAGCGTAGATGGTCGTTGGCTTGTTCGCTGAGCTGGGCGATTTGATTGCAAACGTTTCATCTATAATTGAGGTGACATCATCAATGCGTTATCGGGGAGCGTGGAGGTGCGTAGCGGTGGATTAGTGGCTGTGCTTTGAGTAGTGTTGCGTGTGTGTTGATATACATGCTGGTAGCCGGGGATGACCTTTGACCGCGATTAGTTGTTCGGTCGAGCGGTTTCATTGGTTGTTCTGTTATCCCGCGTCCTCATTCACCGATGGAAAGACATCATGGAGGCAGATGTCCACGAACAAGATTTACAGGGACACTTTCCAGCAGGGTGTAAAACCTTGTTCTGCAAAACTAACACTGACAAGTCTGGATAGCTTTATGAATCTATGTACCGAAGTAGAAAAAAGGTGGGTTAAAACTTGGGGAGTACATTTGCCAGATAGACCCTAAGAAAGGTTGAATCACTAGTGGGTTGTTGGAGTGTTACCAGGAATTCAAGAACAGCCGTCTTGCTAACCTTATGGTCATCACCAAGCTTCTATGAATCCATTAGCATTGGGAGAAATTGGCACTTAACAAGCACACTGACGCACATCTTTATTTTTATACTCATGCACGAATATGGTGTGGATGAATGTGCGCCATCCAAAATCCCAAGAATTCTTGGCATCACTGTGAGCCACTGGTTGTGTAGGGTGTGATCTTTGTTAAACTTAGTGATTTTAAACGACCACATACTTGGGTTGGACGCGAATGTGACAATAAAAAGAAAAAAGCTCCAATTTTCAGAATCCTCATGATTTTGGCACATGTTTCGGAAGTTGCCATTGTCAAGATGAAATTAGTAAAAAAAACGAAGCATCAAACATTTGTATTTTTCTAAAAAGCACGCTTACAAATTGTTGAGCGCATCCGGCAGTTATCTCCAGTTATCGGGGGTGGATGGGGATTTTGGAGGACGTAGCAACTGCTTGTTAGGTGGTATTTTTCTTAGTCATTCAGCTGTCTTTCTCTGATAGCTGAAACACAACCCTACAATCCTTGATCTATTTTCTTGATCATAGTATGTCCACCACCACAGTTTACACTATGGAAATATTGAGCCCCAAAATTCTACTCTATTCACCACATGCAGTTGAGAATTCTCAGAATAGTTCTAAATTGGAGGCTACCTAATTTGGTGGATTACAGTCAAAATCAAGCAAACCCATCCGAAGCGTTTTTCTTGTAATGAAAGTAATATTTCTATGAAAAGTGCTTCATTTCAAACTAATTCTCGGTCCCTCTGGAGCTTTTTCTGAAGAAAACAAACAGCTGAACGCAATTTCGGATATCACAGAAGCTCGCCGTGGAAGTTCGAAGTTTGTAGGTATTTTTACAACCTACATGGAACCAAGATCAAAGTTCAAGGAACTATTATCGATGCCCCTCAGTCTGCCTTCCACGTTGTCACCAAGCCTGACAATCCGCATATTTTTAAATTGTGTTGCCTGAGAGTGAACATCTTCTGGAGTCATTAGAAAAGGAGCAATAATATCTGCCGTTTACGTTTTATTTGGCATAGCAGATTTGATCTGAGGCACACTAAATACTATTCGATTATACAGGCAACTGAATTACTTTCCCGTCCTCATTCACCGATGGAAAGACATCATGGAGGCAGATGTCCACGAACAAGATTTACAGGGACACTTTCCAGCAGGGTGTAAAACCTTGTTCTGCAAAACTAACACTGACAAGTCTGGATAGCTTTATGAATCTATGTACCGAAGTAGAAAAAAGGTGGGTTAAAACTTGGGGAGTACATTTGCCAGATAGACCCTAAGAAAGGTTGAATCACTAGTGGGTTGTTGGAGTGTTACCAGGAATTCAAGAACAGCCGTCTTGCTAACCTTATGGTCATCACCAAGCTTCTATGAATCCATTAGCATTGGGAGAAATTGGCACTTAACAAGCACACTGACGCACATCTTTATTTTTATACTCATGCACGAATATGGTGTGGATGAATGTGCGCCATCCAAAATCCCAAGAATTCTTGGCATCACTGTGAGCCACTGGTTGTGTAGGGTGTGATCTTTGTTAAACTTAGTGATTTTAAACGACCACATACTTGGGTTGGACGCGAATGTGACAATAAAAAGAAAAAAGCTCCAATTTTCAGAATCCTCATGATTTTGGCACATGTTTCGGAAGTTGCCATTGTCAAGATGAAATTAGTAAAAAAAACGAAGCATCAAACATTTGTATTTTTCTAAAAAGCACGCTTACAAATTGTTGAGCGCATCCGGCAGTTATCTCCAGTTATCGGGGGTGGATGGGGATTTTGGAGGACGTAGCAACTGCTTGTTAGGTGGTATTTTTCTTAGTCATTCAGCTGTCTTTCTCTGATAGCTGAAACACAACCCTACAATCCTTGATCTATTTTCTTGATCATAGTATGTCCACCACCACAGTTTACACTATGGAAATATTGAGCCCCAAAATTCTACTCTATTCACCACATGCAGTTGAGAATTCTCAGAATAGTTCTAAATTGGAGGCTACCTAATTTGGTGGATTACAGTCAAAATCAAGCAAACCCATCCGAAGCGTTTTTCTTGTAATGAAAGTAATATTTCTATGAAAAGTGCTTCATTTCAAACTAATTCTCGGTCCCTCTGGAGCTTTTTCTGAAGAAAACAAACAGCTGAACGCAATTTCGGATATCACAGAAGCTCGCCGTGGAAGTTCGAAGTTTGTAGGTATTTTTACAACCTACATGGAACCAAGATCAAAGTTCAAGGAACTATTATCGATGCCCCTCAGTCTGCCTTCCACGTTGTCACCAAGCCTGACAATCCGCATATTTTTAAATTGTGTTGCCTGAGAGTGAACATCTTCTGGAGTCATTAGAAAAGGAGCAATAATATCTGCCGTTTACGTTTTATTTGGCATAGCAGATTTGATCTGAGGCACACTAAATACTATTCGATTATACAGGCAACTGAATTACTTTCCCAACATCGCCCATCAATGCATAACTGTTTCTAAAATTGATCAAATTGTGCAACATCTAAACATGTTTAATGGTATCTCCTTAAACGCTTCAAGTTCTTGTAGAACGCATTGTTGGACTTGAATTCTATACGCGCTGCAAACTGGTGCAGAAGAAACTTCCGGGGTTTGCATAATGATGTATCTGTATTCACGGGCTGCGGCAAACAGGTGAACTTCAACGGAGAAACCAGTGCAATATGATGCGGGGTGTAGGTGCCATATCATGAACATCTATCCGTTGTAAAGTTGTTGGTTTTTTCGCCTCTTTTAACTAGTCACGGAGTAACTAGGAATTCGCTATCTTGAGTTATCGGGAGTGTGGAGAAATTTGACTTCCCGGGAGAGAGCCACCTTACTAATACGAGGAAATCCAGATTGAATTTCCAAAACTTATGCTGTCGACGAACTACGAGCAATTCAGGAGGAAGAATAACTTCCATGGATAACAAGCATGTCATCTGAGAAATCGTTACTCGAGAGACGCATGGTGTGAATACTCTGATTGAAGTGTGAGTGACGCTACTTTCCAGCTAATTGTGAGCTATACACAATGCTGAGCAGCCGCTCGTGGCCAAACAGTATCGTCATCTGCTAATGGCCGGGATATGAAGAATCCGAATCTCCTTGGAAATTCATGACATGCGCATTGCTGCCGATTCCTAACAAGCTTGAAGCTACTATAAAATATCCCTCTGATATTCGGCATGGACTGAATTTTTTTGCAGGTGGACGATTTCTGTTGTTGTTTTTTCACCGCGACTTACATGTCAGCTGCAAACGTTTCGTTTCCGTTTCGTCCCACTGGGTGGGTCACGGGGTCTGAGAAATGAAGAAGATTGCCTGCATAATGGTCCATCAAAGTGGCTGGGTTTGTTTTAACTTAGTCTTCTTAATCCGGCTAAATAAATGTATTGTGATCAATCCATAAGGCTTCCATCCAATCGACGTTTGGACCGCTAGTGTTTGTCAGAAGCACAGAAAAGTCTCGTTTTTACGTTCTGTTACGCTGCATTGTTTACACACTCCATTAACAGTTCAGTAACATACAACTTCCTTTTTTCACTGGACTCTCTCATGCAATAGGTTTATATTCATTCATGAGACAGCGCAAACCACCATAGCTACACCACAAGCGTGTCCGCAGATTTTAGCATGAAAGATTTATGGGCGGCGAAGATTCGACGCAAGCCATTTCAATACTTCACCGAACAATATGTTTGCTTTTTCTACGAAAAATGGAAATTTCATAACAAAGTTTAAAATTACCCTTTCTTGCTTGAGATTGCAACAGGGGTTTGTACAAAAATAAGGAACAATACACAAATATATTTCATTCGGCAGGCGTCATTATTGTCACCAGAAATACACCTGAAGCGAATACTGGTGTTTAATAGTCATAAAACAGTGAGGAGAATGGGAAGAACACGGAAGTTGCGGGCTTTATTTCCGTATGGAAAACAACCAAGACCAGTGTTCTGCATCTCGGAACAACAGCTAGGGTAGCGTGTTTGTGCAGCACATTGAAGCAGCACGTCAGTAGTACTGCCCCGAAGTTACTGGCGAAACTTACCCGACAAGAGCTAGGTAAAATTTAGCTGCGCAGGGGCTGACATCACGCTCATCACTGAGATCAGTTAAGCGTTATGTCCAGTAAAGGGTTTTGAGCAAGTGCGAGGCGAATCACATGGACAACAACGAGAAAGGTGCGTGGATTCCACAGCTATTAGTTTGAGAGTAACTACTTTCATTTTGCGTTGCAATTCGCCAACAGAACTTCTGAGTAGAACACAATGCTTTCTTTGGTGGATGATGGTTGCAAATGCCAGCGCAGTTCCAGATCACCTTACCCCAGATGAACCCTACTTGCTTGTTTAATGAAACTGGTCCATTTTTGGCACAAATTCATCAAAACGACCCCGTGGCTACCTAATCCCTGCTACGTTATGAAGATAACGATGATAAACGCGCAAATCAAAATAAGTTTCCCCGAGCACAAAGGACAAACATCGAAACCACAAAGGAAAACTGCCCCCAAAATTTGCGAAATCGAATTTGCAAACTAATTTGATGTTAACGAGAGGACCTGCTGAATCCCAACTGAATCTCTCGTTTATGACATTCTCAAAGTCTTTTTTGTACACGAGGTCCTTCAGCTACATTGAATTGTATTTCTAATATCATAGGTAATTTCGCACTTGTTGGTCAAATTCTTCAAGATTGTAAAAACGTGAAACTGTTCAGGTACATAAACGTCGGAAAACTCAGTTTCACCTTTGTAAAATTTTAGAGGGACATACGGTACTGAAAATCGTAATGCAATTGAGGAACCCATACAGCAACAAGATATTACATCCGAAATTCTCTTAAGGTAAACTTTTCGGACTGACCATCGTCCGATAGCAGGAAAAGATCATCCATATAATTCAGGTTCACTATGAAACTAAGCAGAATGGGGACACGGTAGTATTGCATAACCCTACTAATTAGAGGAAGAAGGCTTTCGCTGCGGAGTTATCTATTAGAAAATGCCAACTGACCAGTTACAGACTATTGGACAGGAAAGCAAAGCTCTCATATGCATCTTAATTATATAAACTGAACATCCATCTTCTCTTGAACGCTTCTTCCTGAACTGAGTGTTGCTCAAGTCCAAGAAAATGTTACAAATCGAGTCCACAAATCCGCAGAGATCTTCCCTTTACAAGAACAAAAAACATACTACTCGCATGCCTCCCACAGGACAAGAAGTGGAGTAGTGGAGAACACCGGGGTAGATATATATTCTGGAAAACTACAGAAGCCAACTGTCAACTGAGTCACGTCGGCTGAACTCAGTGGATTTCAAACTCAAGTGTGCATTGGTATGATCAACAGATAACTAAATTGGAACAGTCTACATATATCTTTTTTTGGGTGTTCCGATACACACATACGCGATAACTTGACAATTAACATGTTTTCTTCTAGAGATCAGTGTATTTTTAAGAGGGTCGTACATACCAATTGTAGATCAACCGAGTGGAGATTTGCTTTTACTTCACGCTTCTCACATTTTGTGTATATCCACTTGGTTCGAAGTCGACAGATAAATTTGCATTCAATCTCTGCGCATTTTTTCCGAACAAAAAGTAAGGTCATTTACAGTGTTTAAACCTATGCCTAATTGCTTATCGATTTGTCCAGCTGAAACCACCAGTTCACGGCAAAAGTATCGCAGCTGGGAATGTGCACTTACCACAAGCCGGAAAGTATCTCCGGACAAAACAACTGCTTCATCCGCTGTCCGTTTTGTTTTTCATCCATTTCGGCTGGCTGGCAACCATCAGACAGCTTGAACAATCGGGGTAAATTTGAAGTCAAGGAAACCAGTAGACAAGGTAGAAAGTATGTTCGCTTCTCGTTTTTCTGCCAATGGGACGAGCACAGAGATTTAGACAAACTGTGATAAATGTGGAGGAACAACTGTTATCCGGAAAGGATAAACTTAGTGTCTGCGATTCTGTGCGACGTGACAGTGTGCCATCTAGTTTTTCTCCAATAGGACAGCGAAAATTGAGCGTCGGGTGGGGATGAGTATGAGGTAATTTCAGGATGTTTACTCCACAATGGTTCCTTCACTTCTAACCACAATTTTCGGCGGATACTATCAGTATCGCAATCAAAAATTGGTAGATTGCCAAAAGAACAATAACCAAAAACCGATGCTTTGAAATTATATAATTCCCTTTATAAAATCCAGTCCGACTCGGACTTATTGGTCGGAAAATTTTGTTGTGCATCAGTCTTCTCTGTGATTACGGTATTGAGCTACTTTCACACCTGACCGTAGATTTGTCAGTAAAAGTTTGTGTGCCTAGTGAACAGTGGAGAAAAAAATGCTCACTTTGTTAAAGCACATATATACAGTCCGTATCCCATATTGAACCATATTTCCCATTAGGTTAATTTGGAGGCTACCGACTCAGTCTTATTCGCCATCACCTAGCCCGCACTAGTTGAGCTACACTCAGCTAGTAAATATAAAATAAGGTAGTGGATGAACTAGAGCAAAATTCAAAATGCTCCCGACAACCTGTCAATAAGCCATAATACGTAACTTTGGTAGTTTCACACAGACTACTATCGGGTGCGTTCATTATGACATTTGTTTCATGGCGAAGTCGGCGATCTATGTTGTTACTGATTTTAAGATGAACAAAGCTCTGTGCCTTTTTAGTTTATTGCTCTAAGGTATTCGCTAGGCGTGGATCATTTGCCCCAGTGGTGGTTGCTAAGAAGGACATTGATTCAGGTAAAATGAACACATCAAATGTCCTGCTGAATCTTGTGAAATCGCATCTCCGGAGGCGTATGTATCCTCCATTGGTTGGCAAATGGCAGTTTATGGTATCCTGGTAGCCAGCCGATTGGTGAGTTTGAATCACTGGATGTTATCCGATAGTCGATGAGAAATTCGACTCTTAGTGTGTTTATTATTGTCATGCGAATTAACAGAGGATAATCAGGCGAAGCACTGCAGTGATTCATAAATAACTGTCTTGCCTTTTGTCCTTTAAAGAGATGCTTTGGATCACCTATCGTGTGGTCATGTGATATCATATGCCTCTAGACTGTATTGGTAGCTGTTGTGATACCGCGATAAATGTGATCTGCGTAGGAGAATTTGTGGACTTCACGTTGACGGCTTGAAGCTGAATTCGGGCCCAAGCACTTCCGAAATTCACTTTCATTAGTTCATCACTGGAAATTTCAGAATTAGCCTGGAATTAAAGTTCACGGATTTATTAAGAAATGGTAATAGCCCGCGGACCACTCAACAGGACAGTACTGTTGTTTGGTTTTATAGTACGTTGAAGCTTCTGTGAATTCTACATTGTGTTTTGAGGTTCCTGGCAAAATGTGTTGTCGTCTACTCGAGTAATACACTCGTCTGCACACCGATTTGTCTTTACAGAAGACTTAACTGGAGCGCACCGGACTCTTGTTTGTGATGCTCTCTTGTTTGACCTAAGGCATGGTGACGATATGGATGTCTGTCGCATTCCGTACGATGCGCATGTGAACAAGTGACACGCAAGTATGCAAGAAGTGAATATGAAATCTGGATAGGTGGATGTGTGCTTCTCGTTCTGCAGCCCATACAACTGCTTCATATCATGCCCGAAACCCCAAAAGATAAGGCACGGAGCAAGTTGTGGCTACCAGGATCATTGAATTTCGTAGTCACATTAAATGTTCCTCAGAGGAACTTAAATTGTAAGCGCAGGTGGCTAAGGTGCGTGGTATGACCTTGAGACTATCTTTCCGATCGGTCAATGGAAATGGCCGAGGTATCTTTATTTGTTAAATGGCTTCTTGGATTTCACTCGTAGGCTGAGGGATATCCATGCTTATTATATAGAATACGTGTGCAATAAGCGAATAAAATTCCTGTAAAAATGTTCAACTTACACCCATTGATACATTATTTGTTGGGACACAGTGAGGAATCTTTGCGACACATAATAATTGGGCCCATTGAGTCACACAGACCATTTTGCTATTTTTAAGAGTTTGCGATAACTGCTGCATTAATATTCTTGAGAATATTAGACCACGATGCCTCGTTCAGAACAGCTTTACTGAAGATTTTTATGGTAATGTAAATATCTGAACACTTATCGTACGTTGATTGACGCACGCGCCCGTGTACCATCCCACTGCTCAGGGCGTGCAGATAAAATATTATGTCTAATTTGATCACAAATTAAAATAATAATTAACCGAAAGCTACTTGCCAACGGCGTAAATTGCTGGGTAGGTTTAAGGCGTTCGTTGTTTCACATCAGAGAAAAGATCTGCGAGACTGGTCATCGTTTGGTAAAAACAGGACAATTATAGGTCATTGTTTGAGTATTAGAGCCAGTCACATACAAGGTAAGAGAAATACAACCTCCGTGCGTCGGTAATTTGCTGCCGCCATCCTCTCTTTCCCAGACGGACGGTACACATATGTATCAGCAAATACGTTCACTGGTACGATTCCCACATGCTTTGTACTCGGAGGGTAGTACCTTCAGACTAGTCACTGTTTGCAAGTCCAAAATAAACCAGCCAACTGGGTAAAAACATTCTTCCGGGTTTCACCGTAAAACCTGAGTTGTTCGAGTCATCATGGTGATTTCATCCATGTTTTCTTGTTATATCATATCCCAGCAATTCCAATTACCCGGCTGTGTCATCCCAAAAACAGTCACAATCTTAATGAGGGATGAAATATGTCGATCAGAACAGGATGAACGCTTCACTCGGGTAGTGCGGATTTAGCTCTGAGACTGAAGGCGACAAAGACAATTATGTATGCAAATTTCACAAGCAGACGATCGATAAATCCGACGATCGTTTTAGCTCCCGACATAGCCAGCTTTCCTTCTTCTAATAAACATACGGTTAGTTGGTTGACAAATTTCTGTCAAGCTCCAGTTGTGGTATAACTGTTCTTATCAAAAGTCATTTGAAACTTTAGCTAAATATATACTAATGTGACTTAACTACAGCGCAGCAAGCAGTGTTGTTTTATAAGGCTGCCTAATCGCGCTGAAAATCCATGTGATAGACAGTAATATGTAATCACTGTGAAGCTTCGTTCACAACAGTCAAGCCAAAGCTTAAAAGAAACGTTTAAAAGAAACATGGATTGTTTGAATGGAACGATAAATGAAGATCGGTATTACAGAAACCCAACTTTCATGGAATGTTTTTGGCTTCTGCACAAATCTGTCAGAGCATTTGTGTGCTGAAAAGCAATTTGTCGTGACCTCCAAGCCGCCCTGGGCTATTGGTGTGACAGGCCATATTTTTGGTGTAACTGACTGACACGATAGACTCATACTCATGTGATTATTTGTGTTCTGTAAATCGTTATAGGGCAAGTTCTTTCCAAGTATCAGCCTTGGTACTAGCAAGACAGTATAGTCTTTGCATGTTCCTATTCAAAATTTTGTTATGCAGAAATCTAACTTTTATTCTACGGATTTGAGTGAATCTTCGAAACGGAGTAAATCGACATCACTAGACCATAATAGGATGAAACCACAATGAGGTGAAAGAGTACATTCAAAATCAGCCCCCAAAATCACTGACCACAATGTCTAACCACGTTTTGCTCACTCGTTCTGTTGTTAACCCAGTCTGTGTAATGTGGAAAGAGAAAATTGTGAAGACTGTGTTGTCAACCACCCATGTATGTGCCCAAAAGCAGCTTATAACTGACTTTGAACTGATTCGCAGAATCAAAGCACACTGCTCAGGTATACAATCGAATGATTTGGATATTATTTTTAATCCTACGTTTCCCGGTTGTGTGCCTTGTATATTCAGTTGAAAACGACCATCCCAACCAGGCTGATGACAAGCTTGTTATTCCCCAATCTTTGAGGTGATTACGGTGTTTGCTGAACCACCTACTTTGGCCAAGTTAATATACTGAGCTAGCACAATTTTGTGGCGTGAATTTTGCAAGTTGTGCGTAGCGCAACGCACAACTACGCACTGATGATGTCACCTCGATTGGTGATGAAACGTTCGCAATCTAATTGCCCAGCTCAGCGAACAAGCCAACAAACACCATCTACGCTACCTGAGCTACCAACATTTTCCTCTATAGTCCTGATAGCCCTCAGTATATATATATATATATGTCCAAATTGTGTAGTTGGTACAAGATGCTGTTAGTAGTCTCCTCACAAATGCCTCATAGCAACTAGCCGACCACAAATTCGTTTGGTTTCGTGGGTTTACCTAGGTAAGCTATTCCACTCAATGGATGATATCCGTCAGAATTACATGGCATAAGTACCGATCGGCCCGTTGGCTGCTGTGATCACCTAGAGAGTTGGTATATCTATTTGTGTCAGTGGACTGAAACCAGAGGCTAAGCAACAGTCAAGAGTGACATGTTCAGTTGGCACCTGCACTCCTTTTTAGCACAAGCTATATTTTCGAACGCTTTTACTTGCAATATTTATTTTACACTGATTTAGTGCTGGTGATTTTTTTCAAACACCGTGGTGGTTAATCTTTCCCGCAGTTTGACGAGCCCATTATCTGGAACTCGGTAATTTATCCCATATCAACGATGAACAAATAATTGGGAATTTTAGCCAGGTGCGTTTTGTCGGGTTTAGGCGACAGATAGTTTCTTTCTGTTTATCACATTGTTTGAAATGATATAATCATGTGCTCTCCAAACCAGTCGCCTTGCAGCCAAATAATCATGACAAGGGTGTCTCGCTTGCAAAGTGTTACCAAAAAACGAAGAAAAATGACCCTTCACCACTGGAAATAAGTGTATTGCGTAAGAAGCTGGGGTTTCACCTGATTGGTGGAGAAAACAAAAGTTTTCCTAATACGTATGCGTTCATATTTTTATATTTTGTTGTGTTGCACTTGTGTAACCAAACTCTGCCACATCTTCCATAAGAATGGGCACCTAGACAATATCTGACGTTTCGTTCATAAATATCAGTCACAAGGAATCTCGGTGGTCAGGAAAAATGGGTTTTGTGTCATGCCAGCGTAAGCTGATGCTTCGTCCGTTTTTCTTCGTTCGTTTGGCAACAGCTTGGATTTGGCTGGGCAAAACGAATAAATTATCTTTCGTGCGTGACGTACGAAAGGGTTCTAAATAAAACAGCAGAAAATTGCTTTGCTCGAAATGCATACAAAGCAGTAAAGCGGATTACAAACAAATCATGACCATACGTGCCGTCTTTTTGGGTAAGCTTGATCGGTCCATTTCAACGGCGGCTAGGTTCCCATTTCATGCGCGCCCAGTTGATGTCACGCCCCATTTACTGACCTGCCTTTCAAATCCACAAACTGTTGGTGAATTTTTCGTTCAGGCACAACATACAGTGGTTGTGCAGAAAGTGAAATGTGATAATCCATTGTGTGCACGCTTCAACCGTCCAGATTTAGCGTATAAGTAAAAAGAGACATACCACAACCATTCATGTTAAAGCCCGGTTTGCAACCATCTTCTGCGCACCTTTGAGATTAGTGTGACGTAGGTTCCGAATCGCGTCAGGGAAATTGGTCAACATTGGTGGTCAGAAATCGACTGATTCTAGATTTACTAGCTTTAGGTATCCAGATGCAATGGCCTTATCCAGTATGATGATATGAATCTTGCTTCCTTCACTACTGAGTAACTAGGCATTTTATTGTGAAAGGTGTTCAAGGAGAGTTTCGCAACTTTGTCAGGGCGTTTCATCAGTAGTTTTCACTTAGGTTGTTCCATAGAGTTATTAAAATGTACCAAACAGAAAGGTTGGAAAACTGTTCTCAAACTCTTGTGGCGCTTTACTAAATTAACCTTAGTGGGCCCACAGAAATTTAGGTCGTTCGTCATCCGAAGTTATGACACTACCCAACCAGAAATAGTTAATTTGCCACTCATCTGACATTCACTTAATTTTATCGGCACATGACATGCGGAGTAACAAGGTTAAAACAACAGGGCTGTTTGTACTCCAGTCGATGATAATAAAAACGGAACTCACGGGACTGGTACAGGCGTAACCAAGATTACAACAGTTCCATTAACATGACTCTGAACAAAGGCTTGTTGCACGACATCAAAAAACGTCATTTCAACAACTTTGACTTAACCATGGTGCCGAAGTCCTTTTGTGCTTTTCAGAACTGCAAGACCATAGATTGTTTAAAAGAAACGTTCATCATTTAGATGTGAAGCACTGAAGAGTTTGATTCCCTATCGAGTCCGTTAGACATACCAGCACAAACGCAAAAGTAGGGCAATGCTTCTTAGAGCAGCACATAAAAGTGTGGGTTGTGGTTTCCCTCACATTTTGGATAGTATACTTCCAGTATATACTTGAAACTAGGGCAGTTTTTGATAGTACGCTTGATGTCAAGGAACAAACTTCTCAACTCGATTTGGATTCAGCACAGATAAGCACCCATTTTTCTGCATCCACACTTCAAGCTTTTCATAACTACGCCTTTCTTATCTTGAGAGGCGTAAATAGAACTAATCTAGTTAAAGGTGGTCCATTTTTATTCGTTTCCCACCAATGAGTGCTTTTCTCTAGGTCCTCTTGAAACGGAAGGCAAAAAACAGAACAGGAAAACGAGTTGGAAATTTTGGCTCTACAAAACTCCATCTGTTTCACAAAACAAAAATAATAAACGCTTTTGGCAAAGAAGTCAAATTATTCGTATCCAAACACAGCAAGGATGTTTTAAAGTTAAGTTTATCCTACTGGTTATCCCCGGTGTGCATTTCTGAAAATTTCTAACGAGCTTGACAAGCGAAGTTCCCACAGACAGATTTTGTCCCATGGCTAATGCAACAAAGCGTGAAATTTAACGTACAGTATGATCGTAGTTTTTTAGCTAATAAACACACTTAAGATGGCCACCGTCAAGAGATAAAAACCAGTCGCGTGAGGAGATGTTTAACTAAATGCCCTAGATCCGTAGGTATGTTCTTAGAAGGTCAAATTAAGGTCGTTGGGTTCTGTTGAAAACAGGCCACGGGATATTGCTTGGCTAAAATTAAGCTGTCAACAGTTGTCAGTGAAACGGCTACAGTATCGTCGAAACCACAGGTCTTATCACTTGCTGTTTCTTGTACATACCTTCACAGACCACATACCTAAATTGCACTGGTTGTAGCCGGGTAGATTCTGTGCCCCAAATTGCAAAGCGTAGTTTAGACAAATTTGACTTAGGCAATTTCTACCGTAAATGAGTAGTTACGTATTAAGACCGGTCAGCAGTTAGACTATGTAAGGTAAAGGCTAATCGATTGCTGAAGCGATTCAAGTGTGAAAGATCACCTAGATGCCAAGAATTTTGTCTAGATTCAACCAGCGCGAGACACCGACCATGCTTTTAATGAGCATGGATGAATATACTGTGAAAGTTTTTCTTGCCTTAATCGGAGGTAATTACTGACCGAAGAGGCCGCCAACTTTTTCTAGTTTACCGCAGATTCTTCTTCTTAGGTGACAGTTATCAAAAGCAAGGGTGAACGCCGAATAACCGGTAAAAGAAGAACAGAGGAAACTTGGAACGGAAGCTATTTCAGTCAGTGGGATTTCGCATACATATTTAGCCTTAAGCTGCCTGAAGAAATTCAATATTTATTGTCCGTTATGTGAAAACTGTATGTCGGATGGAATACAATAGTCAAGGTGATTATTTTTGTTTTATTCACTAAACATTCTAGCAGCGAAATGGGGTATTATCAACTGAGGTGACTTGATCAGTGCGTAGCAAATTAGCGGCGCATGATGTTGCTTCAGCTTATAGGATTTACTTTTCTAATAGTACTAAAAAGCTTAATCACCAAGTTCCCTGTGTATAGCGGAAATCAGCTGAGTGTAACGCGTTCACAACAGGCAGGCGAATAATTGGTAAATGAAGCAGAAGAAACATAACCTACAGAAACATAAGTTTAAGGCGACGGGGCCGTATGCCGCACACGTCTTCTGCCAAAAGAAGTACCGCTTCCCTTTCATAATCACAGATGAAGGCATTTTACGAGGCAAAATTAAAGCTGTCGGTTCCGTGGAATCTTACCGCCATTTCGGATGGGACTCTCACTGTTGTTCAGTTCGGGAACGGTGAAACCCCACTTGTATGACAAAATTGTCCTCAATGACAGGCATACCGTTACTGCCTATCTTGCAACCTAGTTGGTGTATGTCACTCATTTTGTGGTGAAACCGTGTTAGGGAGTGTACACAACCAATGCTAGAACAATCTTATCGATACAGAATCATTCCAACGTGATCCGGTAAGCTTAGTTTAATGCCGTTTTAAGACGCAAATTCGCTGTTTTCGGTTGCTTTGCATAACGGTATAAGAATACGTTTACTCCACCTATCTATCTTCTTCTGCATGGTTAGATATAATTTAACCGTCAGTATTTAGTATTGCCACTAGTGATGATGCTTCCATCGAACGTCGTATCATTGTGTTACATCACACCAGTTCGGTACGCTCAAAAGCATACGCGGCCAACTCCATAGCCACACGCCACATGGTCGGGTTCCATTGACGATTTTTCAAAATGCACTGAAGTAAACGGGTAAGTAGTAAATACCTATGATGTATATCCAGCATTTTCTATCACATTTGTGTGACCGAAAAGTAGTTTGAATACAGTAATCTTCTAGATGGCAGTGAAATGCTACTTATATTCTACCGATTTAACTACTTCTTGGATCTAACCAGGATGACTTAATGTTTAGGTTTGGTCCCTACTGGGGGTTTTCAGCTCCACAAATGTAGACGGATACATCAACTTACACTGAGTCTCTTAATTATCAAGCGGCAATATTGCCATGGACAGGAAGGCTCATTTAGGATTCTCGCAAAGACGCGCAACAGTTGGAGTTGGAGTGACGACCTGAAGTGTGCCCTGGTATATTATCTAGCCCTCATTTAAGCATACATGTAACATGGGTTAGAAGAATCCAGAAGATCATTCACGCCGAAGATGTTACCACCTGTTACGGCATACTAAAAACTAATGGTCAGTGTTCCTTTGAGCGTATACGAAGGTAATCAATTTTGCAAAAATTGGAACTTATCTTATATCACAAACGCCGCCCTGATAACTTTTGACCAAAATGCGAGTGCAACTAATGTCATTGTAGTTTGAAAACTACTTTAGAAAACCCGATTATTGTTTTGATGATTTACTTTACGGAAGAAGCACACAGCGCAATCGCGCTTTATCAATGTGCGTAACTAATTCCGCTAAAATGCACAAGTGGCTGCATCAAGGGAACGAAGCAAAAGCCAAAACTTATTGTCATCAATCGTTTCTTTTGGGCACACGGATAATGAAGTATTCTGCGAGCTGTCATAGGGTAACCTAGAATGGTTGACTTAGAGTGTGATCCTTCCGGTCCATCTAACGGCTAATTACATAAAATAGGCCACTGTCATTTGACGCAGGCTTGAGCATATTGGACAAAACATTTCTGCTCGGGTAAGTGCCTCTATTATTATTACATAACAAAAATTAGGTTGCTCATAGGATAATATGTTATGCCTTGGCATGAAATTAACCCTAAGTAAACACGTTTGTTTGACCAGTGATTACACAGTGTCTGGCCACATCAACGAACCCTCAGGGAGTATTGGCACCGCTAAAACTGATATGCCGGATTACGATCAAATGTATAACACTTATTTCAAAATCGGTGTTATTTAGAAAGCTGAATGAAATTAATGCAGATCGTGAGGCTGTGTAGTCATTCCCAAGCGCCAAGTCATTCACTTGCAACTTCCGTCCAGCGCAGGCGGTTTGCAATCAAGAACAAGAAAGGAGGTCAAAAGAGCTACTGGGTTCATAATCGTAGATGGATGAACCAGAAACTCCACAGGCTTGCGTGTAAAATCAGCTCTAACATCTGAAAAATCATGTTTCAGAAATGAACACGTTGGCTGTGAAGGTTGCACCCGTTTTGAACCAGAGGAGTGTTACAGCAAGCAAACCTGAAAATACTGTTATGCTAGTCGCGCGTAGACGTAAGCTCTTGCATCCACTCACGTAAGCATTTATTCGCAGTCCACATGTTCAGGGTAACTGATCTCAATCAGTTTGTCTAACATGCCACCATACTTGTATCTTGTTAAATTGGTTGAATGTTCGCATCGAAATGTTTCACCGCCTGCTGCATCTTGTTTATGACCATATTTATACTTCACACAGGAGGCATACACCCAGATCACCTACATAATTCAGGTGCATTGGTTTCTTATATAATGGATAACCCAAAATCCAAAACGGATTGCACAGACTGATCTTTAGTTTCTTCAATTATTGTGAAGGCTCACTATGCATATCTTATTACCAACCAACTGTTCCAGGTTACAGGTGAATTTGAGACTGCTCAAGTCCAAGTCTGACGTTTACACAAACAGGGTGATAGTTTCAATCGACCTCGCATTTGAAATCTTTTCTTCCGTAACCTCGTACGATTCAACAACACAGTTACCGGTATTGGTGTGTTTTGAGACTGTTGCGGTGAGTAAGTGCCAGTTCCAGCTCGTCTATGAGTGATCTTCTACCGGGAATCTCGTTTCCGTGAACTCATAACCTCACTTTTTGACAAATAAGCATTTATCAAAGTTAACCTGTGAGACTCAAGGCTGGAATGTAGTAGATACTCCGATAAAATCTACCGAGACGTTTACGGATAATGCTGTTTGGAGGGAAACCTGTAGGAATTGAAACTGTGCGTTGGAAAGATGTAAGACGGAACAAATGGCATTAATATTATCACTGTCACAGAGGCAGAAGTAACCAAACTTGACCTCATGGATTCCGACGTACTACTTGCAACCCCAAAAGTTTTCGCTTGATGAAGAATCTATTAGATAGTCTCTTATGTTTTGGTTTCACATTCAACAAGCGTCAAACTTTTTTCTAAAATACTCTTTCTGGAGTCAAAAAAAGATTTAATCAGTGTTGGCTGTTCATAATTATGTTTCTAAAGATATTTTGGTCATCGATTGTCACCACAACTGTTAAAGTCTATCCTGCACGTAAATAGCACATTAGTTGTCTGCAACCTTCGAAACGACTTGTTTCCACTTGCTAATATATCAATGTCCTAGTTCCGCATACCAATCCAAAACTATTGACAAGACCGTGATATTAGAACTGAGTTAGCCATTTTTCAACATGGTTATCGATTCACTGGTTATGCTACGCAGAAATGATGTCTTTGCGTGACTGATGTACATCAGCAGAATGGTAGACTAGAACAGAGTGGAGTGATAATTATATTTTTGTAGAGCAAAATGCAGTTGACGTGTCGAGTGAAGTTACGTCGAACCCGCTTGAACTGCTGAGTAGTGCACAACTTGAGGGTTAGGAAGCTGTTGTGTTCTATTAGGCATGGATGTGCTTTGGTTCCGAAGTTAGGCTTTGCTTAGATGCACATCGGGTATAATCGCAAAAGCGATGGACGGAGTTTCATCCACACGGCGTTGCTTTCATATGGTATTAGTAGCACAAAAGTGCACCGACTATTTGTGTATCATATAAAATGAGCATAACATTAGCTGTTAGTATCTTCTGTAAATTATACGCCCTTTCACACAAAGTTGTCTCCTTGCAATCCCGGCGGCAAAATTTCGAGAAAAATGTGACGTTTTTTGCAGGAAAATAATTACGTTAATTGGAAAAGTAAGTAGTGGGGCTCAAACCAGAAGATACAGCAAGAAGGTCGTACACAAAGCTTTCTTCGCTGTTGGTAAATCTTCACCTAATAAGGTGTGAATTTGTAATTTATCAGCTTTGCTATCACCTATCGAAGAAATTTGAGGGACGAGGAAGTTTAAGAAAGCCATGTTGAGTTTATTTAAGTGAGTCTAATTCCACGATCGGCCTATCCATTTGAGAAAACCACTCCTCTACTCTACTACTCCGGATTGTGATACTTTTGAAGAGAAACAAAAGGGGTTAAAAAGTGGTTTTGGTCAAATGTTGTTTCACTATCACTCCTAATCCCAAAATCCAAGCAACTCAAGAAATCCAATTCGTATACTGTCCAGAATTCTTATACTTCCAGATCTGCCAGTGTTTCCTCCACTGCTAATGGTTCACAATAACGCTGAAACAGATTTGTAATACTCCTTTTAGCTGCATCACCATACCTAGTAAACCAATAAACAATGTGAATAATTGCTAGATGTTTTTTATAGGCATTTCTCTGTAGTTCCATAGCAGGTCCTAGTTACTTTCAGAAGTAAAAAGTCTTCTGGATATTTTCTCCGATTCAGCTGTGCCCAGAGGACGACAATGTCTGTCAAACCTAATCGTGTGCGCAAATTTCAGTGGGTACTTCTTAATACACTTCTTTCCATGTCTCTTGAAAACTCTCTTTTGCTTTCTCCATGTGTTTTACTCTCCTCTGACCACGCAAAGTGCAATAGTGTGTACTATTTCGGACGGTCAGACTCCTATTTTCGCTCAAAACTGGGTTTCAAATGTCCAGTGCGCTTCACATACACGCGAAGTCCATTAATTTATATAAGGCTCACCAATAAGCACCCCCGAACAACGTTCCCTCAAGCAGCACCCACACAGGCAACCTTGAGATTGAACGTATCATAGGACCGTATGGCTTCTCATGGGCCATATATGTAACAATGTGCCAGGCTGAAAATTCGGTTGCTGGATTGTGTTGGTAATTGAACTACCGTTCTGAGTGCCTTATTTGTCATTTTTGTGAGTTCTTTGCTTTACCCAGCTTTACCTCGGCCTCCGTTTCCACCTGGAAATCACCTGCTTTTAAGGCGACCAATCACATAACCTAACGTCACCAAGCTTGGAAGAAAGGGGAAGCCGTATAGAGGTAATTAAGCTGTTACCCATAAGCGACTGATAAAAGTCGGTGTCACCTGGAGCAGTTTCTAGGGCTAGAAAGGCTTTCAGTGATGTATGAAAGAAGTTAAGGTAACTGTTCCCCTTGTTTCTGTATTTTAGGTGGAGCTGTCCACGTACTGTACGGCCAAACTAATCTGAACGACCCAGATGCCATGAGCTAAACTTCGGCTGTCAACATAGCTGCCGTTTTTTCCACCACTTTCAAGGAACCTGAGTACCGGAGGTCACTACATGTGACACGATTCTCAGAGGAAATCGTGAAATCTCCCAGTGCACCACAGCTATCTTCCCAACTATTTTTTTGTCAGCCACAGCGAACCAAATCGTGGGGAGAAGGCCACCTGTGACGTGACTATATCCATTCCCTGAATTTGATATGAGACGCGATAAACACAAGAAGAAATACTTAAATATGTGCTATAGGATACCAATGTTCTTTGACAGCCGAACAGAACCCAGTATCTTTGTAACCGGAGGTCTATGTACATCAAGGAATTTATGAGTTCACGAGTAACAAGCTTCGCGTGACTGCCACTTTGTAGTTTGGCTTAGCTGAAGCGGATAAGATGTGCTAATGAGAACGCATCCAGCCAAAACTCATTTGTTTAAACTGCATGAACATTCCCCAAAGCAGCCTCTTCGCATGATTCCACAACGGCCGTCTTCAAGGTTCGTGTGTACCAAAGCGTTGAGTAATTTTTAGTAAACACACACAACAAACCTTCCAAGGTATCCGTTAAAGTATTTTTGGTGACGGATAAGGGAACTATTAGCATACCCCTGTAAATAGTACATTGCCAAAAAGGGGAGAGAAATAGATATAATGAGTCCTTCGTGAGTACGCACCTAAAAACATAGATAACAGTTCTGGCGGATCAACAGAACTTTTACTGTTATCTGTGGCATTCTACTGTGAGGGTGGACACCAGCCAGAGTGATCCGAAACACATATGCCACATACTAATATCATGTTGTTGCTTATCTTCCTTGAAGCTAGTGAGGTCGAGCAATCCTTAGGTAAATGTGTACAGCATGTAGTGAAATAAAATTTTGGTCACCTTTCGACAAAATGTTCACATGTAATGATAGAGAATGAATGCATGTGGTGAGCTGGTGGTTGACAAGTAACATTCAGAGAAATACACCTCAGAGATGGCGTAAATGCAACAAATATTGGGGGCACTGCGACAAAGGATGCCCACGTACATTGCCAATATTTCTTGTTGATTTGCCCCTTTGGTTTGAATGGGTTAATTAAGTAAGGGGGCGTGACAAACGGGCGATGACGGACGGCTACAAATCCATTTGGTATGTACACTGTCGTCTGTGAGAGCTATGTTGTGCGTGAGAATAAATTTTCATTTAATTCCACCGATTCATGCTACAACTGACCTGATTCTCTCCCAAATAGTGATGAAGCAAATTGAAGGTGCATTTCAGACTGAACAGCACTTTCAAATGGGATACAGGCAGTGAAAAAAATCTATTGTATCGGAGATTTTATCAGAGTCACTGGTCGTCACGCTCAAGATGGAGGCGGAATTTTCCGAAGAGACACAACAAAGCTTTTGCTCTTTCCGGAAACTTAACCGGACCGACAAATCTACATTCCTACTATCACTCCGACTAAGCAGCGCTGTGCCAAAATGGAGGAGATAAAGTGTACCAAAATAAACATTTTCAAGTTCTGAATCCAGATGAGTGATTACTCCATAGTCAGAGCAGTGAAAATTGTTATCATGTCAAGAGGTCACCTACATCAAACGTCGCAGACCAAATCATAGAGATGCTGAGGCGAAATGAGCGAATTATGTCATTTGAAGCCATCCCATTTGCACAGTACCCTGGAAGGGGGGTCCTACACATTTTCGTCTGCTCCAGATTTCCAATACTGGCATATTCTCTTTTCTCCAGAGGACCTTACTGGAAGGTATGTATTTTGTCAACTAACGACAGCGTTTCGCCGCAATTGGTTAAGTAGGTTTTAATTGGTGGCTGAAAACGTGAGTACATTGATCTCTGGTGTTCATTACTCACGGACGATCGAATACCCTTATACTAACGTGATGGTCGGTTACACGCAAATAAATAAAAGTTAAATTAGAGCGCACGTGTCGCATGTGCCCAGTTTGTTTTATGATTGGACAAACATCATTTAACTTTTTTCCATTGATAAAAACGCCAAGTTTTATAAAATGTTTTATTTCGGGTTTCACGCACCTGATGTTTTATTTTTGCGGCTACATGCCACTACTTTGGTCGTGCACAAAAAGTAATATTTTTCTTTTAGCAAATAAGAATAGTATTCTTCTTGTGTGCTAATGTCAATGGAAAATTGACAAAACACGCCAACCGCCAGTCTCACGCCGTCTAATACACGCGATTTAGGTGTAGTACAGTCCTTCAATCCTACTGGAACACTCATTAACAAATGCATTGCACTTATACTTGGTTCCGATTTTTGGGTGATTAGTGATAGGTAATTAGTTAGGAGTGGTTTACACTAGTTTGCCATGTAGTTGAATAATAAGTGCTAAATATTACTCCTGTCCGAAGAGTGTGCACCCAGAAAATCGGTTGAAGTGGCACCTTCGTCGGAAACCAATTTTTCAAGGCGAAAGGTTGTACCTCCTGGTTCTAGGTTTTCTATTTTCAGCAACAGAGGAGATGACAATCAAACAGGCCGAAGTTTCGACTGGGTTAGTTCAGAGCAAATGCAATGAAAAAACAGAATGGATTGAAATTTATGTCCGAACTTTTTGAATCCGTGATGATGACCTTAATAAAATAACGTTCATAGCAACAGGAATTTCCGGTCAAATAAGAGATGACAGTTGTTAAGATATCGTGTAGCTAAATGCTACCTCTGCATGACTTTCAATTTTCAGTGTAAATTTTTTCTCTGCTAGAAAATCCATGATTTCAAAGGTTGACTCCAGACAGCTCGTTTTCGAAACAAGTGGTGCATAGGTATTCCATCCACCAATCCTGTTGGCGACATGATCGATCGTTTGCTCTTTAATGTTTGATGTGCGCAGTCTAAGAAATTCGTTTATAGAACTCTATTTGTACCATATTTACCATCCCAATGCGGTCCACTTGAAGGGGCGAAATGCTGCCCACAATTTCAGGTGAGATCTTACAATCAGCAAAAGTGATGAGCAACGACCAGCTGCGAAAAATTCACGGTATTCCCGCCTTCATTATTTAATTGATGGGACAGACTCATGATCGCTTCAATCTCAAAAGTCTAGCTACGTTGAACGGATACGGAAGAATATGGATAGCGCTGAACACAAGTACTATTGGTAGGACTGAGATCATTTTGACAGATATATAGAGCTGCGCAACGCTACTAATGAGTGAACACGACACCTACCAAACTGCTATAGTGGCCGGACGGCCAAATTATGTCTCCCCTAGCAATCACACAAACAGTCTTGTCATAGCAAGCAAACGGCGTTTTCTGCCATGCGCCTGTTTTGAGGAGAAATCCATCTCTCGTAATAAAAAGGAATTCAGGACTGGGAAAAGACGTTCCCTCCTCGTTAAGCCCTAGAATTCACTCAGAAATGGACTCACCAAAGCGAGAGTTAAACTAAAATTGACCGTCTTCAATGTCGAATTCCGCAAACGGAGTCTCCTATTTTCCCTGAATAAGTGTAAGGTATTGATGCGAGATGTGTAATCTTCAAGAGAAGACTACAAAAATAATCGAAATATCGGTTAACACTGAATTTCTGAAAGCAAGGACTGTATGCGTTGTTCATTTAAAAAAAAGTTGGACTCAAAAGGATACGTTGAGAGACGGATTTAGCCTTTTCCGACTCTGAGAATGTCTGCCTGTATCTCACACGTAATCCTACACATCGGATGTACGGTTTGTTTGCCCTCTACTAGACAAGTTGCTCAACATTTGTAACAGTGATTAGGCTGAACGTAGAATGTACCAACTCACATTAAAAATAGTTTCAAGTTCAAACTAGGGTAATAAACTACTTTCGTTGCCGTCTTTTAGGGCATGGGATTACTTTTCACATTGTATAATGTGAGTCATTGTTTCTACAACACGTTTTGTCATTTTGTATATTACGGTATCAATACCTGCCTAGTCGGTGCAGGAAAACTTGCTCATTGGGGACTAAACGCTTTTCAACTTACGATTGGCTGTTTTTAACACGAGTGTCCACTTGACCAAATCGGCCATACTTGCATCCTCATCCTAAGTAAAAACGAATGTCAAATCGCCTTTTGTTTATTGGTATCAAAGGATAACGTATATTAGACATTATTATAATGCCAGATAAAGGAAAATATAAATGAATTTTGCATCCAAAAGAAACTTGTGCGACCTCTGAACTTGAACTGGCCTACGAAACATCTGGTCCCACAAGTCTGTCTGACATTGACGTCATGACCCATTGACCTACCCCTCACCCAACCCCCTTCCTTTGACTTCTATTTTTCTAAAGTGTAGCCCCGATCTTAACCTTTTCCACGTGATTTCTGCTACCATATAAATTTGTGATGTATTAGCCAAGATGAACAATCACAGAAAACAAGCTTTGTTCGCTACCTTCTTCGTTCTCATGAGTTTGATGGACTCGGCATTATTTAAACTGAGGCAAAGCAAAACCATTTTTGTTTCATTGATAAAATACAGTCAGGCCTCCAATCGAAGCACAGTAAAAACCCATGAGGTGCAGTGAATGGGGAAGAACACCCACCTAAAAGTTTTTGGCGTGCTTAATCACATTTTCGCTGAAAACCAAAAAGACTCATTCCCATGTTTACATTGGAAACACCGGGGCATTTAGTTACATATATTTCTCAGTTTCTCGGTATAAATAATGCAAACTTTCGGGAAGGTTTGGAAATCGTTCGGTGGAATAATAGCTAGATAACGTTTTGCTTTTGATAAACAAGCTTTCTAAGGCTGATAGAGTAGGTAACTAGGTGTGCCTATTTTTAAGGCGGATTGAAAACTAAACAGTAAAACCTTTTTCGATTAGCACTCTAGATCAGTATGCTGAGGCGCTAACACAACAACGTTTGTTAGTACAAAATGAATTAGCCTAGACGTCCTCATTCGAATGAGTATCAACCACCAACACTGGTTATTTGGACGTGGACCAACCAATGGGCCGTTTTATTGCATTTTTTCCCATTGGGGAGTGAGTCTGATCCATCAGAATATGCAGCGAGCACATCAAGTGAAAAATCTCTCTTCATTTTGGGAAAAACGACGTGAGGTTTCAGCCTGATTATGTCAGAGTACAACGCAACCAAAATGTGAAGAAATAAGGGCAGAGGCGATTTGGAAGTGAACTACAACAGCAAAGTAGTTTAGGATGAATGGATTAGTCATATTTATCGTTTAAACCTATCACCTCCGGAACCCAGGAGGTCGATTGGGTTGTTTCTTGAAAAATCATTCATCATTCATTTTCCAGTCTGTTTCACTCGGTTGTTTCACGAAAGTGCTCTATATTTTAAGTTTCGTTAACCCTCTTCTGTACACTTACTACTCTGGTCAGCCAATTTAAGCGGACAAACATCTAGACGAATCCAATGAATCTATATAATTTTACAATAATGGCAGACAACCCCGATGAGCTTTTGCATATGTGAGATATGGTGCTGTCACATCCTGACTGATTAATTGCATTGTTAGTAGCAGTCACTCCGTGCGTTTCGTATTAATTTTTCTCCAAAACTCTGTTAATAAAGTGAATCACAGGTGATTGTTTCCACTGCCTTTTGATTCTAATAATCTTCAGTGAGTTGGGAAGGTGCCTGGGTATCACGGAGATTTTCGGGTCAATCTTTCTTTGGAAGAACAAAAGATGGGTTGGATAATGCGCGCCAATGGTCGGGTAAATATTACTGACTGACAATCAGCTTTGCGAGCATCTTTCATTCAAAATAGCTGCCATCTACGGGATGATCATAGTCAAAAGCGAATATTTTCAGCTGTCTTTTGAACTCTTCCCTGGAAGACAAGCTAGAAGTGATCCTAAGAGAGTAAGTTGGAATACATATCACAGTTGGTAATTGATCAGGTGGCTGTTGATCTGTTCGCAGAGCTTGGCCATTGGTTTGCAAACGTTTCGTCACCATTCGAGGAGACATCTTCAGTGCGCTGTTGGTTGGGTAGTTCCTCTCTTCGTGCCCGCGCTTATATAGTCTACAGAGAGCAGCCTTTGCGCTGTAACCTGGATTCTGATTGGCCCGTTCTTGATCTGTATTGCGTCGTGGTCGGCTTCTCTGTTGGTTTGTGGCGTGCCCCCTATTTTTAGTAGCCTGCCGTTCTATTGATTTCTTCTTTGAGTCCTTGTTCGGCCTCGCGTTCTGTGGTTCTGGGTTTCCTTTGTCCTCAGAGGCTGGTAGGCAGGATCAATCTCAATGTGTCTGTTTATTGCTCCACCAGTGGAGTACCACGCCTCCATAAACTCGCGTTCTTTCTTTGTTCTTGCCTGGCCCAGTATTCTGACGTTATTCCAGTCGAAATGGTGTCCTTCCCCATCTTCGTGTGCAGAGATGAGAGAGAATTGTTCATGTCTCTTGGTGACGAGCTTGTGTTCGGTGATTCTGGTTAACAGTTTCCTCCCTGTTTGTCCCACGTAGTGTTTTTCACAATCGTTGCATTGAATTTTGTAGATAACATTTGTCTTTTCTATCGCATTAAATGTCCCCTTTGGTTTTGATAATACTCTTCGCAGCGTGTCAGTCGGTCTGTGGGCCACTTTTATGGCATGCTGTCGTAATATCCTGGCGGTCATCTCCGAAATGTTCTTGATATATGGTAATGTGATTGTTTTGCTTGTGTTTCTGGTTGTCGCGTTGGTTGAATTGCATTTTCTCAGAGATCTCCAGATGAAATTCCTTGGGTAACCGTTCCTTTGAAAGATTCTGTATAGGCGTTTCTCTTCTTTTACTTTAGATTCTACTGTGTTGCAGTGTGTTTCAGTTCGCTTCAATAGTATCCGGATGCAGCTCTGTTTGTGGCACTTTGGGTGGTTGCTGTCGTAGCTCAGAATTTGATCCGTGTGCGTAGCTTTTCTGTGGACTTCCGTTTGCATTTGTCCATTCGACAACCTTGTGACGAGGACATCTAAAACCGCCAGCTTGTTGTTGTTTTCTTCTTCCATGGTGAACTTGATGTCATCGGAGACACTTTTTATCAATTGGATTGCTCGTTGTAGTTCTCTCTTCTTGATGATGACAAAAGTGTCGTCTACAGAACGTACCCGAAGCTTCCGGCTGATGTCCGGCAACACGGTCCTCTCCAGTTTTTGCATTGCGATCTCGGCGATGAACCCTGAAATTGGGAACCCATTGGTGCTGCTTTCAATTGTTCGTAGTATTCACCGTTGAATTCGAAGTACGTGGTCAAACAGAGGCTGAGCAAACCAATTGCCAAGCTGGGCGAACAGATCAACAGCCACCTGATCAATTACCAACCAATACACCCGAGCTACCAATATTCCAACACATTACCAACATATCACAGTGTTTAAAGTAAAAAATACTTACGGAATGATAATTGGCTTCTGACTGAATGAGGAATCTGAAGTGCACACTCGCGGCACTTATGAAGACACCATTTTATCCATGTTGCAGAGGAAATTTCACCTAACGGTGCGTCACACACAAAGATAAAGGCTCCAACTAAACTTTGTAACAAAACTTTCACAAGAATTAAAGTGCTTGCATGCCAAATGACCAGTTATAACAATTTAGTGAGTAGATAGATAGTTGGAGCAGAGGAAATGAGTTTTAAAATCCGAAAGAGTAACTGGGTCCACCACCGTTTTCCTACTTTACCAACCAGTAAGACAATTAAGTGTCGGATTATCTTCAGTTTCTTCATAGATAAAAGCGTGACACAATATTTCCCTGAGATGTACCATTCATTTAGAAGAATGTATGACATTTTGCAACTATTCACCGAATAGTGCACACCCTCTCACGAGGAATCGTTAGGAAATGCAAGATTTATTCTATGCTTTGTTAGGAAGTATGCTATTAAGACTGTCAAATGTATTCGGGTTTGGGGGCATTCTTTCCAGACATAATAATGTACATAACCCAAAAGACTGCTTCAAGTATAAAAAGCCTGAAGAGTGTTTGAAATGTAAGCAGCAATCCCTCTCAAACTGACTGAACAGCACTATGAGATCATTTAGCTGATTGTGTAAAAAATCAGCTGGATAATGTTTTGTTACTTTTCCCTCTGGTTATGGATTACAAGCGCTGTCAGATTAAATGCAAAGAGGGAAGTTCAAAATAGGACTAGAGGGCAATTCTAAAGAGATTCCCAATAGTGCTGATGGTAGGGAATTTAAATAAGATGCCTTCAGATTGCGTGACATGAAACAGCGGCGACTCAAAATGCAAATGTAAAATTGATGATGATCGCCGGCAAGTTAACGGCCGAAACTGCCAAACGTATGGCTCACTATGTGGATGATCCTAAGGGAAGTTACTGCCCCACAATCGTCTAAATTCCAAAGTAGCTCTTTCGACCGACAGTACTTTGAGTTGATTCCTGATATACGTTTGAAAAACGTTTGACTTGATCAGGTCTTCCGTTTCTTTAAAACCAATTCTGTCCTTCTTTTGAAGATTTTCGAGCACCTGTGAAGTTAACACGTTTTCTAAACTTAAGCCGGTAGCAATCAACACTAAGCATCAGAGGCGATTTTCTGAGTGCCATTCAGGTTATCAGCAATTAGTGAATCAAGATTCATGAAAGCGGTAGTCCAAAAAACTCAAACACCAGTAGGAAACTAACAGGGTTCACAGCAATGTCCTGTCCACTATTCACGTGTGTTCCTTTCTGTGGGTGCGTTTACCACTGCTACGGTGTTTAGATGTAAACATCAAAACCGCGTTCTGACAGGCGGCAGATCTGATTGGTTCAAGAGGATACCGACAATTTACGGATTTAGGCAAGTTTCGTGGACCTAGTGAAACCCAATACTCGAAGGAACAATAGTTCCCAAAAGGATTTACAAGAAGGAATCGATGTGAGCTATAGGTACCGTTTTCGTGGGGTGAGGAAGCCTTTAAGCTATGTATGGTGTCACCAAACATCATATGCTGAAGTTCTAAAAGAATGAAGCTTGTTCAGTGGGTCTATTATCTATTCGTTTAGTTGTACACAAAGCAACAAGCAACGAAACGCATACAGCTGGTTTAATGGCACCTTTAACGCAGAGCATCATTGGTTTGTTTCCTTAAAAAATTTCAAATTCGCAGTCAGTAACTCCCTATCATCCATGGGACTAAGCTTGAAAACCAAGTGCTCAATTACATATTTGTAATTTTCATGATACGACTTGTCCCCAACCTTCAGGTACTGTCCTCAAAAACTAATATGACCATGCTTTGTAACCCATAAAAGAAGCCCAATAAACCTGCGGGTAAACATTAAGATTCGTAAGTATCACTGAAATTCTATGATTGATGGACGCATCTACATAGTAAAAGCTTACAATGAGTTTTGGGCGCTGAATCGTAGTTTATTTTTCTCTATGGAGCTAGAGAGCTTAAGTCGACAGAGGTAAGGAAACGAGCCGGTTCAACAGTCTTCCTGAGTGAGACCACGTCTCAAATCTAGCAACCTTTATGAAAGGACTAATCCTTCGTTATTAAAAAATCTACCGCTTCCCTAAAAGTCACAGATTGTGACAAAAGATGAAAGAAACAAAGATCGACGGAAAACGCATCAGGAGCTAGCTCAGCTACGGAGATTGCCAGCAGCCAGGCAAAGATCTTAACACAGGAAAGGCAGCACAAATAAGTCACTGGAATGTTCAACATGTGTTCAGTGATTACTTTTGTGGGGGTAATCCCACCTGGTTTTCACCTGTGCCTGCCCAGTAATTTGCGGTTATCAGTAATCAAACCGCTGAAAAACCAGAAAATTTCACAAATTCAAGTGCATGGAAGGAACTTTTAATAGTGACCCAATTATACTGGTTGAGCTGATAATTCAATAAGTTAAGGAGCGCTCTTATTTGGAGTAAATGAGGCCCAGCATGATCATTTCTTGAAACTATTTTTTACACAAGATTAGGTCACGGCTCTGGAAGCAGCGCAGTGAACGCAACATGAGTACAGTGATTTAAAGTTACTGTTCATATATTCATTTCCTCAATGTGTTCCAATTTTTAGGAAAACTAACACAACGAAATGAAAGTTGTGACCGATGAACGACTTACACTAGCTACGTCATTTAAAGCCGGTGGCTCAAACGTCCATGTGGGCTGATGACTTTACTCGGCATATTGTTGGTCAGTTTGATCCAAGACAAATTATCGACTTCGATTCATCATAAGCAATGTGCATTCTAACTGGACAGTTAGCATCTGCTAACGTGGTATTTGAATGATGGTCACCTTGCTTATCAGATCGACCGGCTCTTCACTAGCTTGAAAGATATCCGCGTGGATACCATACTGAGAAACAGTGACGGAAATGAGGAGTGGGCACAGAGACCTTGCCAATACAAAGGTATATTATTTTGGGGTATAAATGTCATACGCCACAGCCTCAGCTCAAATAGGGTGTAACGTGTCTGTAGGCAACAAGCAGGGTGGAATGCCCTAAAACATTTTAATTGGAGAGGTAAATTGGTGATCCGTATTCAAATTATTTGACCAGCATTCCTATAAGTTTTGTTTTGGTGATATTTGCTACAGACGGCACAAAGGCTTCAGATCATATCAAATGTGCGAAACCTTCAGGTGTTTAGAGGCTGTGTAAGGAGGCTTCTGGATTTCCAAGGTTTGTCCGTTAGCCACTTATTTCTTCATGAAAAACCGTTTATCAATGGCAAAGCGTGGCTCTACACGAGGGAAAACTGAAAAAGCTCGCAAATTTCACTCCACTTTCGATTTTTCTGCGAAAATTGGCTAGTCACTTCAGCCACTTCTACGGTACAGGAACGAAAGCCTGATGAACGATTTCACAAAAAAGCGGTTGGAAGACTAAGCACCAAATCCTGACTTTCTTTAAATACATTTACAGCAATCATCTACGATCAGCCCAACAGAGCAGAAAATATGCCTCGAAACCGCGGAATCTCAAGAAAGTAATAAAATTCCCCTAAGGTATATTATTACTGCCTCTGGACACATCCTAATCGCATGTACGCATTATTTTTCCCACAAGGGATACAGAGGGAAATGTGAAGGAACACGATGACGTGCACTTCGGAGTGGAGAAATGTACAAATAAAAACGCTTTCTTGAAGAAATAACCTATTTCTACTGGTAATACTTCTTCAGATGTCTCAATATAAAACTTCCATATCGCAAAATTATTTCGGTAATATTTGTAAAACTATTTCATCCACAAACATGATGGTCGATGCAGCATAGCGTTGTTTCGCTGCCTCAAACGAATGCGCGAGTCACCTCCGTCGCATTGCAATCAAATACAGTCCACAAAACTTACCGTTCACGGCCTCCTGATTACGGAGCGGCCTTTAGGGATTCATTGAATACGAAGTGATGTCTTACACTCATTTATCGCATGTCGTTTGGACGATAGGAATTTCAACAACGAGTGATTTCCCATCAGTCTTATCGGTGTACACTTGGAATTATTTCCCGCTTGTTTTTTGTCACTTAGTTCAAGTTACGTGATTCTGTTCTTGGAGCAAGAAAGTATCGCTGTCCTTTGGAGTAGCTGGGCATGAGAAAGTGGAATGGTACTTATTTGCTCAGGGCACAGCTGCGAGCCGTGCCCTATTCATGCTCTCTGGAGTACATTCAACAGTAAGCATATCCTCCGGAAAGTGTTTTATGTAGTAACTTGTGATACCCCAACATAGTGAACCACTGGTGAAATGGATGCTTCAGTATTCAGTGAAGTATAGTTTTTAGTTTGAATGTATTAGCCTGCGTCTTCCGATAATCATGTTATGATGAGTGATCGGTTCCATCTCTAAACGGTGAAATAACGACTGCTCAGCCCAGTTAAACTGAAAAATAACCAGGAAGGTTTGGCCAATTGCCGTGAACATGTTCAAGGTAGCTGAAGGAAGCGACATTGTCATTAGAAAATAATGAAGCTACATGATATTTGGCCTGTTTAAAATAAGAGTTTTTGAAAGAATATTCTACCGCTAAGACAAATGATCATTGTTACATACTACCTGCTGAATGGGGAACGAAACTTTGAGGCAAGTGAAACATCCCTCTCGGATTTAAAAAGAAAGGAAGCTATTTTCAGTTTGGTCGGACAATATAAGGCGTAGATCGCTTCATGGTTCTCAAAATACGTTTTACAAATTTTTGACATTCAAAATGAACTTTATCCTGTGGAAGTGAGTATTCAGGAATGAACCATCTGGTCGTTGGCTTGTGCCAAACCACAACCACGAACCCACCGCTACGCACAACTACGCACTGATGATGATGAAACGTTTGCAACCAAATTGCCCAGCTCAGCGAACAAACCAACGACCATCTACGCTACCTGAGCTACCGACATTCTCCTCTATGAACCATCTCATTTCGTAGTAAACTGATGCGTCGCCTCTACGAATAGCGTAGGCCGATGGACGCAAAGCCTTAGAAAACTACAACAGTGCAAATCTCTCAGTGAAGGATTCTTGAATGACAAGTGCTACGTTGAGAACATGGTTTCTGAGACTCCATAATTTTATTTCATTCCAGTTCTCGTAGTTTGTGTGACCTGCACTTTTGGTGCTTATGGCAGATGTAGGATGGATTTTATGCTACCAAACTCAACATCAGCTGCACAGTTGCACCCAACAACAGTCTTACAGACGTTGCTTTATTCTGCCGCGGTATGATCAAACGACTGTATGTTGAGGCCTGTAAATGGACATATGCTGCATTTTCATAGGTGCAGCGATGTTCTGTGGATTAGCTGAACATGGGAATATAGTATAACGTCGACATTCCCATTGGTTTTTACTTATGTCAATGTACGGGCTGTCGGTTTGATCAGAATGTACCTCTACGTGCTGCACAACGCCCCCCATAGTGGTTGTCTGCATTTAGTTCAAACAAGCGTGATTCTGATTGCTGCCTGTGTTGCAAAGAATTTATTAGAGGATACCGTCTTGGGAGTTGAACAACCTAGAAACAACCAACTGATCAATGCGGAAGGACAGAATGCAGAAGAGCAAAAGGCTACAACAGACTGCTTCCGAAAACAAAGAAAAAGTTTGCACGAAATATGCTCGAATCAATTAACTCTCAGCAGGTAATCCGATTTTACTAGCAGATGTGGAAAACCATGCGTAAACGTGTTTCGGATTAAGTCAGGAATACGTAAACCGCATACTTTTCAGGGACACCCAAGTTATTACCGAAATCATGCGGTACCTTCGAACTCCAGCAGACGTCCTTTCCATGGGGACATATTCGGACAGGTCGCACTGGCGGTCATTGTTTGGCGGAATACGTTTCCTTGCTCAAATGTGTGAGATATCTCGGCAAAAATCAGCATAACCCCAATAAACGTACATTATAAAGATAAACCTGTCCTACATTTTCGTAATTTGTAGATTTTTAATAAAGACAGATTTTAGAAAACCACAAAACCAAATGCCTTGTCAAATAGAAGGTTTAATTGGTTGAAACGTACGAAAAACCTAATTCATTTCGCACTTTTTTAAGCAGCCTAGCTCTTCTAGCTTTAGTCATCCGAGTCAAATTCCTTACCATGGGAGACATCTATGGAGTCAACGGAATGGATCAACGGAAAGGCTTCCTTCAGTCCCTACCCTCCTGTTCAGTTAGCTCTGGAGAATGCTCCATACGATGGCAGGATTTATCTCAAGTCGATTCTTGCAATAGGGCATACGTCAACCAGCTGTTTCAGACAATAAATATAGCCGAGATGTAATAAAAACCTCATAAGGTAACTGCTCAAGTGTACGCAACAACAAATGAACCACTTTCATCAGTAACAGACATGTTAGGATACTCATACCTGAGGCATTTTCAGCGGTTTGTATTCTATGGCGGTGTGTTTTGCTCAGAAGTGAACCGTGCTCTTGCCAACGACTCTCATTCAGTCTGGGCTGAATTTAAAAAATTCCTCTATTTTGCGTCATGCAGATATCAGCAGCAGGTCGAATAGCCGCAACATCAAACCTAGACTTCTTGCGGAAATTCATCTCGCCTAAACCAGTTGACTCAATGGCGGGACTGGTAACAAACACAGTCCAGCTCACAAAAGCTAGAAATCGAAATAAAAGCCTCATTGTTTGATTGCAGTAAATTTTTGCATGCTTCTAAGGCTACGCAGGCAATTTCAGAGGGATAAATCCAATAATTATCACCACATACGGAAGAAATTTCTCAAGTAACTAAGGCGACACGGAGAAATAAAACGTGCTGCTCGTTCGAGGATGGGTCTATAAAAGACGACAAGCTATTAGAAAAACATCTGGTCAATAAAAAACGATACTAGAAGACTACAAAGTGTAACGCCTTTCAATACGTATGTAAGCTCTGAGTCGGCCAAGTTGGGGTGACGAAAAATCAGAGAATCTCCACAAAATGGCCTCTGTTTCAGCATTTTTTGATGTTCTGGAAAGCCGAATGAGGAAAATTGCTGTTAACGTCACCAAAACGAACGGTGTGCTTACGTTTTTATGCATCTTAATTGTGGTTAATGTAGTGGAAGTTGAAGCCCAATTAAATTGTACATTCGAACGAGTGAAGGGTTTTGACTGGTTATTTGGATTCTATACCTAAAAGGAGTTGTTGTACTATTTTGCATACCGTTGTCAAAGTTGAGTAAGCTCATGAAAATTCAACCTCACTGGAAAACACAATTCAAAGGTATATTATTGGACGAGCTTGGACACATCTTGGTCAGGTTGCGGGAAAGGTATAGGTGGATTTTTGTCTCTAGGGCTTAGAAAAGCAAGAAATTAAATTGCTATCTGACGTGTTACAACAGCTCGGCAGACGGAGCGTTTTATTTCCCTTCGATTTTTAGGTAGACGACAACCCAGAATAGCAAATCACATTTTATTTTTTCCCGGTGGATGGCTGATTTTTATTCCCTTTTGGGTTGTAAAATGATGGGATCGGGACGCATTGTAACTTTCGGCTTCTCGCAAAGAATCGATTCAGGAGTAAATCAAGCTCAGCACGATAAATTTATTTGAGGGGACTTTGAAACGTTATCTAGTGGGTTATGATTTCAGAGGAACAACAGTTTGATCAGCTTAGGGATAGTATCGTCATAGTATGGGTCTGGGTCTAAATGAAAATATAAGTTGATTGAACACCGTTTTAGAAGTCAACTGACTTGATTCAGCCTGACGTTTTGAAGTAAAACAATGAACATGTGCCGGTTGTTTTAACTAGGCTTGGGCACAGGCATGAAGACATGCAAGTCTCTAAATGCTGGGTTATAAAATCTCTCGTCTCTTGGTCAGACCCAGTCTAATTAACGCGTGTACTTCGCAGATATTGATGAAAAATGGGAAGACTAATAAGATGTCACTTCCAATTTACACCAATCTATCTTATGTAACTTAGGAAAACAAGCGAGATAATGCCGAACACATTGTGTTGAAACATGAAACTTGTCACTTTAGCCCTCGTCAGTAAATTTAACACTTCTTTGCACAGCGAACCAGACATTTGTGCTTCCTAAAAAGTGTACTCATTAATGATACCCATCATACCCAATTATCCCTAGGATGATATACGGACGAGAAATAAGAGCACTCCGCATTTGTTTCATCAACATAAGTCCTGTATATTTCAGTCATTTTCGACTATCCAGCTTGTAGCACCTAAAATGTAGTCCCAACTATCTTAAAGTTACATATTCATACAACCCACCCTCAATTTAGCGGATTTTAAAGCAAATGGACACGGGCTTTTTGTGGCACCAGTCCCAAGAGTTTTATTTTAAATTTGTCCGAAAGCCGAATGAGTAACCATATTTTCTATTCGGTCTTCATTTTTGCGTTTTGCCGTCAGGTCCAATTAAATCACTTGTATGTCATTCAAGCCATCTCTCACGGGAATTTCGATTGAATTTCAGTAATGCGAGACAAATGTCAGTGGAGCAAAGAGTAAGCACACTTGATGAGTGAATTGGGAGGTCTCATTTCCGATTCGCTCTAACTCTGGGAATGGCACGCCACGGGGTAAGGTTTTATGTTATCACAAAATCTTTTTATGCATGATACATTTTTTGTTGCAAAAAACTGTACGTTGACGATGCATTGATGATCGGAATAAAGCTCGTCACATTTGTCATTAACTTCTGAAAGTGTTTCCCGTTAGCGCTTCTTTACAACGTCAGTTCAGAAGGATATCGTTTTAGTTATTTGACCATTTGTTTGCATCAATATACGGGATAGTGCAAAGAGAAGTATTTTCCTACCCTGAGGGATTCGCCACCTTGTTAGGAGAAATTTTTATTAATTCATAGCTGACAAGAGAAAATAGTGTGGTCACTTTAGGGGAGTGGCCTATTTCCATAAAAGCCTCTTCCTGAAGATTGCGGGACTTCCAAATATGCGACCACGACGGCCTTAAAACGATGGCTTCTGGGACCAGAATTTAATTGAAATTCTGATATTTGTTTACTTCACAACAAAACCATAGAGTCCTATTTTGGTGTCTATTCATCCGCTTGGATATCTGAAGTTATCTGTGATGTTTTTGAGCAAATTATCCGTCAACGAGTAGGAACTTGATGCTCCTGCGCGAGCAAAAATTAGTAAAATTCTACTGAGGTGTTACATATCAAATTTGGTTCCAGCAGGTTCCTGGATAAATTGGCATTTCTTTTACTGCAAACCGCTGGCTACCACCACATGGTTTCTAATTACGTTGGGTTCTTTGCAACGTGTTCGTGTGTCACGGAAGTCATTGAAGGCACCAGAATGCGACCAATAATATTTTGAAGCTATCCAGGAAGAACAAACGTTCAGGCAAGTCTATTGCGGCCATTTCTAAGATTTCATGTAGCGTCGATACTTTCTTTCAATATGTTTCCTATGATGTATAAAAGCCTGCACGGCATATGTATGCTGTAAGGTGCAACACGTCAACTGGCAAATGTCACGAAATTCATTGACACCACTGCTTTGAGTGCAGAGGCCAGAAATCTCCTTCTACTTGTTCCGGTCAACCATCAATCGACAGAGTAAACTATGTTGTTCGATTTCGACAGTCGTTTGTTGTACACAGCGATGTTTTTGATTACTTCGGGAATATTATAGGCATGCTAGCGATAGCGCTTCAGTTCAAATTTATTCAATTAGACTTCAGCGTAAAGCGATTTTTATTCAGATTTCAGTCATGCCAGACAAGTTTCATCGCCTCTTCTTTTATTGATAAGCACATGCCTGGAGCTGTTGCTTCAAGGATTATTCTTCAGTGAACTCCGTTTGGCTCAGCAAGCTCACTTGCTGGCCCCCTTTAAATTCATTTGGTAAGTTACATCGTTCCATTCGCAGGAAGTAACCAAATACTGGAAATATCATTCTAATTCATTGAATACAGCACGAAAATTTGCACCGATCTAAATATGGATGTAATCATTTCAGTGGCTAAAAAATACACAAACGCCCGTTCCAAATCTGGCCCATCTGCCCAGTCCTCAGGTCTTTTTTGTTTACCGCAAACTTACGTTGATATCTTTATCAGGTCAATTCTGTCCTTATAAATTTTGCTTGTTAATACTGTAAGAACTGCGTGCTTTGAAAATCACTGTGACTAGCCGAACTGACAAACTGCCTGTTGAAGTTTGTCTGTAGGCAACACCAAGCTTTTGAAAAGCCGAGAAGCATTACATATTGTTACATTCTTGTCAAACGCCGTTAGCAGTTTTCAACTCGAGGCTCGAACGCAACCTCCAGTGGAATTAGTTGGAGATAGGCCATTAACCATGAGCTGCCAACCACACATGTCCATATTGCGCGCTCATTGACTTGATTAAGAAATAATTCTGTGGTGTAGACCTATTGGAGCCCAAATAATTGATAGTGGAAGACTACCACCAAAACTGAACATCTTCAACCAGTTGACCAGTACTGATCGTGGTATTGCACTTGTGTTCTGACTCAGCTTCTGACTGATTCTCAGGTAGCCACTTTCAAAATAGAATCAAACCAAGCAGGACAGATCAGAACAAATTAAAGTCCAGTGACCAACAATACTCCAGTAAGTTAGATAAAATGCACCGAAGTTTCAGCGCCACGCCGGTCTGAATGTTACCATCGCAGTATGAACAATTTCTTAATAGTCGCACTGGCGTAAGCAGAAAACTGGCAGTATACTACGGACTTTGTTCGATACCATCTTTCATAAATCACCATTTACTGAGTAAACGGGACTCAGTTAAAGGAACGGATTGGTGTAATCCTAATGTGCACGGTGATTAGACAGGCGACGAGTGATATTCAACAATTAACTGGGACAGGACGGAAAAACACACGACGCCGTAGGCTTTGAAACACCGTACGAGACCTAACCACGAATACCTATTTATATAAACTTAGTTGAGACTTATGGTTAACATTCCAGTGGAGTAACGCAAAAAGGACGTATATTATTGTAAAAACTTTACATTACGCTGTCAATAATCAAATTTTATCAGTAATACGTTTAATCTTTAAACACGACAAAGTAAGATGCACCCCAAAATGGACATGGGATTTTGGGTGGGAGGAGGTCCAGTATGAAGTAAGTTTAAAGTACAAAATTCGTACTTTACCCTACAATGCACCTCAGCGTACTCTGCTAGGAGTGGTTCGCATAACCTTTGTATCATGGTAACCAAGAAAAAACTGCACCCACCTGACGAATAGGAGTAGAAAAGGGAAATACCTACTTGGAAGCTGGACAACTGCTTTTAATGAACTAACTCAAAGGCTATTTTTTGAATGTACAGTTTCAGGCAGACTGATTTCACCGTTTATTCATAAAAATGATCCATAAGACAATGATCTTTTACGGTTTGTGGCCAAGATCTGCAGTTAAGGTGCGCATATGGTAATATATGTACGGAGAAACCTCCAAAACCCCGGAATCTCAGTCCACAGCCGAAAATGTTTGTACAGGTTTCTTATAACTTACCCTCCTTGGAATAACCAACCGTTTACGAGGAAAAGACAGTGCCTACTTCTCAATACAAAATACCTCGGCAGAAAAGCCCCAATTTTTCATCGAACAAATAGTCGTCTGCCACACTGAACGACTGTCATAAGCGTTCCCCCCACCGACTGTAGAAGTAGGTTTTCTCCTTTATAAGGATAAGGTAATGTTTCAGTTCAGGATCCACGAGCACAAGCACTAATTAGAAAGTATTCAATAAACCGGATGGGTAGAATGAAGCACTCTGTGGTTACCTCTTCTCTGAAACAAGCAAAGTATACTCTGTTATAAACTATTTTTACCTGCGGCTCCCAGAGGCGCTAAGCTATGTGATACGAAACATAAACATTTATTTACATGCAGTAGACTGGAGGTATCCATCATATCATGATAGTATTTCCCGGCTACCGATATCGCCTTTAGAGATCTTCACTCCAAATACATTGAAAATTCCGTCAACACTCAGAAATGTGTATTTAACTATTCAGATACTCCAGAAATTTTAGTCTGTCCGCAAAAAGACTCCAGACAATGATACTGATTGCTTACTATTTCCCGCTGTTAGTCCACTGTTTATACACTGCTTATACAATGTTTGCGCAAAAATGGAATACCCCTAATAGCTATCCTGTAACGGAACGGGTGTATTGACTTCTGCCAGTTTGCCACCTTGCCTATTTGTTTTATTTGGTTTGATATTAGCAATTTTACGGTTGTGATATCCTTTAATACGTGGGCTCACTTCACTCGCAATTAGCCTAACTTCTTTGGATTTACTGTCTGTTAGTTACATGTGATGTTCAGCACCATCTTTATTAGTCGAACACTATCGATAATTAATTGTTAATCTTCGTTACTTGTTCGTAAATAAAAACGTATCGAATTGTCTTGATAGCATGTGTCCGAAAGGAATATATTACGACGTCCTTATTACTCCTCATCTAACCATTTTTGTTTCTCGCTGAAGTTAGCATTCTATTTCCAACTTATTACAAAAGAAACGAAGGATTTTTCCTTTTAGCGTTTCGACAAAACTGGCCAGTTCACTGAAACATGTTGACTGAGTCAGGCGTGTTGGAACGTTCTGTATAAGTAATGCTACAAGCCCCGAAATCAACTGAGACCTGTTGTGCAGGTTGGTCAATCGACAGCTCCCGGACAGCATCTCTGTTGGGAACATCTGATAAATGAAGCAATCATTTTGGCCAGTTTAGACGCGATAATTCGACAAGTCGATTGGCGGTTAAAACCTGGCCTCGAAAGCCAGATTTAGTGTATCTTTGCTTAGCCTTACTGAGAAGAGGAGTCGAATGCTTTGTGGTAGGCTAACTGAGAAATTAAAATAGCCTAGGAAGTAGCCTGCCGACATAAGACTCACGGGAACAAAATCCCATGTATTCCTGCATTTTACACAGTTGAGCGTTTCATTAGGTGGAGACTGAATTGACAAAAATTTCCAACATTCAAACTTAGAATGCTAGCTAGCTCATCTCATTTCTGACTTGCAGTACGTGGACACCAAACGCCTATGAGTGCACGATCTTTGTTTATGTTGGACAAACGTGATTTCAGTATATCATTATATGCCTTGAAGATTGCAGTGCAGTCTTTGCCTCTGCATTCCATCCGATTTCTAGGGGACACGACTAGCGTAATGAAGGCAGATAAGATTTGATTGATATTGTGGAGGGACTTGGGAGTTTTCAACGGAAATTTCGTTCTGTAATTGGAGCCAGTCTACCAGAAAAAGCCGCAACGCAATGTTAGTTGTTTCACCTTCATTTGTCTATCCAAGAAATTCTATGGGTTTCGATTCCACGACCTCTCTTCCAGTACTCTGAACATGTAACCGTTCGGCTAAGAGTGGCTAGTCAGCAGTGCGGTTAACTCGCCTCTGGACAGGATATAGCATCACTAATCATTTCGTCACTGAATCCACTTCACCTGGTCATGTGTTGACTGGTTGCTCAGATGAAAGTTTCGCCGGTCTTGTTAATTCAGTTGTCCTTTGGGTTACTCATAGGTGACTGGTTTTGTGAATAGATTTGGGTTTTTGAATGCAACGCACTTAGCCTTTCGCTCAAACACTCATTTTGAAAGACTGCATGAAAAGCCAGCTTGAGGGTGCTGGTTTACTCAGTTTTTTGCCCCTGACCATGGACCATGTGATAAGTCGGTCCGGATATTCGACATGTATTTATCGGCAGCATAATCCTTAGGTTTGTTTTAAAATCCAAGTGAATTTTCCTCCATTTGATAGGTTTGCTGCCAAAACATATTTCGATACACAAATATCATCATGGTTTGTAGATCAAAAGGTCTTGATTCAGCCAAGTGAAGCAGGCACCATAGCCGGAAAGGAACACTGATTTATTACAAAACCGTAAGTCAAATTTCGCATCCTAAAAGCACAACGCTTAGCGATGCGCAGTGCACACCAGTGCATTCACCTAGCACAACAATAAGCATTTTGTAAAAACCGAAACTTAAGCTCCAAGCGAGAATTACATCAAGTAGTGGAAATGGATAAAAATGACAAAAATATCGATTGCAACTGATAACACAACCACTATTCGACAAGCCTCAGAATCCTGCCAGAAAAATCCTTTCCTGAAAGCAACTTTTAATTTTTTGGTATTAAATGTCATTAAGATGCCACACGATTTATACTTAACGAAACTGTTAAATCGTTTAGGCATTCCAGCAGTTATATGTGAATACCTTGTGGGAAACTAAATGTAGAAAGGCAGTGTAGATATTCGGTTGTTCGGTTACGATATGGACAACCTCCCTATACCTTCGAACTTTTCAAATTTAGAATGAAAACGCTCACATGACTCATTCTTAATATTTGACCGAACACTCACCGTACTGATGCTGTAAAATTATATGTCCATGACAAGCTTGAGGGCTATCAGCAGTTTGGCAAAGATATACTGGTTGGTTGAAATTATAGGGATGATTGTCTACTACTGCCAGCGGGAAATTGTACCAGGAATCGCGAAATCGTCGGATGCTTGCCAAGCGAGTCGTGAGTTGAAATTTCAAACACCCAGCCATTGAATTTCAAAAAGTACACAGAGATATATTCATTGCTGTGTCTTTTGGGTTGGATCAAAAAGTCTTGTTAATTCTTTCTGACCCTTTAGAAGCTGGGTACCAGAGCAGCCCGTTACGTATGACAGACCTCAGATCCAAACGATTCTCAGATTAAAGGTGAAATAAACGATATAGACCAGTAATTTTTAAACGTGACTTGAATTTGTAAACATAATACTCTGACGAAGACGTGTGTGTCTGTGTGTGGTCACCCTCTTGGAAAGCATGCAGCTTTGTTCATCGATCTATTCTTGTACTTTTTTGCCGCAAGATTTCCTACACAAAATCTTGCGCCCGAACAATCGCTCTGCTTATAATTATCTAGTACCAGACTTAGTACCTGCAACTGCTTTTTCAGTTGTATGTAATGTCTATATTTTCCTTTGCTTACTACTTGAGTCACATAAAGGAATCGTCCTTATTTTCACTTATCTTTGGCTTTATATATATATATATATATCTGTTCTTCTTAATGTCTCCTTGAAATTTGTCTATTCAGCTATTTTCTGCCGTTAACGTAGACATCGTAAAAGTCTCTACTGCGCTTGAATTCAAGGCCTAATACACGGGCAGAAAGTATACTCGTTCTATCCGTTAACTACAAGAAGTTA
>NW_008751671.1:638068-659944 GCF_000715545.1 Opisthorchis viverrini
TATTTTCTCTTATCTGTGTCTATATATATATATATATATATATATATATATATATATCTGTTCTTCTTAATGTCTCCTTGAAATTTGTCTATTCAGCTATTTTCTGCCGTTAACGTAGACATCGTAAAAGTCTCTACTGCGCTTGAATTCAAGGCCTAATACACGGGCAGAAAGTATACTCGTTCTATCCGTTAACTACAAGAAGTTAAGGTTTTATGGAAGCGTTTCAGAATCAACTCTAAGGACACTATCCTCTTGCCGCTACCGTAGTACTGTGGAAACCAAGTTAAACAGAAATTAGCTCACGTGGTAGCGGATAAATCTATCGTAAATATGGATTGAGAATATTATACTAAGCGGATTTTTGAAAAGATTACGACTCAAGCCTTCTATAAAAGTCAACCATGGTCAACAAATTTATGACATATGCTCATGCTGACAACGTTTAGTGGCATACTACGAAATTCATAGGCCGTCTGCATCTTTCATACAGTTCAGCGGGAGACCCTGGTAACAGTGAAACAACCTGCTTAAAATGGAAGCAGTAATTGACAAGATCAAAACATATATCAGGGCATATATATTTGAAATCCAAATTTTAGCGAGCAGTATTCGTCACTTGTGGCAGCATGGTGGCTCTTCAGCATGTATGTAGATTCGGGATACGAAAATGCGCTAAAATGCCCGCTGTACTTTCTTGAGAGGTACTGCTTTCGCTGATGAAACAACTGATGTTTCTTGAGGGCGAAAGCAACAACTGGTACTTTAGTATGTTATTTATTGTGGATCGGGTAGTTGTGGGTCTGTTTACTAAGCTTGGCAATCGGTTTGCATAGAATTCCGCGTCGGCAGGTAAGACATCACCTGGCTGAATTTATTTAATCATCACTGAGATTGGCGGATAAAATCCTGTATTATCCGTGAATGCGTCGATCCTTTCGCGATCTTCTGTAAGCTACGATCTGCATTTTTATTGTTGTTATGATTCATTAGATTTCCTTGTTATTTTCCTTTCATTCGTGCTAATATGCACGCTTTGTTTTGTTTGTGGTCCGGTCGGTGAGATTTTCCACTCCTATAAGGTCATTTCCTACCTTCTGTGCTCGTAAAATCCCACGATGACTAAGGGTGGAGGTCTTCTCCCGGTAGCACCAGCACCGGGCATGATAACTGAACACAGTCCCGAACTCTTCACTCCAGAGTGGGAAATCAACACGCACGCATGTTTCTTTCAGGAGCTTAATCTTTCAACAAATATGTTTTTCCATCCCCTCATAAGCCTTGACCACGGGTCTTCAAACATAAGTTGAATCTCAGCTAAGAGTAACCGGCTTTGGAACAACTTCTTAGGTTTGTGTGCTAACTGGATAACTTTTTCTGAAAGTGTGTCCTAAGTGGTCCTGTTCCAGCATTGGGAAGGCGAAAAAATTCGGGGACCCTAGAAAGTACACACCGTCCTGAAATAAGTTGTTCGAGTTGTCAGAGATCTGCTTTAAATTTTGACGTCTATATACAAAAGTGTTTATCACTTCAACAATCACATAGAATGATGAGCGTCTTCGGTGAGAAAAACTTTTCACCTAACAACACGATATATCCACGATGGTCTCCAGGTCTTCTTGGACCGCTTAATATCTCCCTTGTGCAGCAACTTCCCAATACTTCCAGTGAGCTCAGTCCAGTGTCCTTGAAGAACCCAACAAATGATCCCAAAGATCCGGAGGATTTTACCGTACGTAAATGTTTAGAAATCATTATCGACTATCCTGGCTTAATAGTGGTTATTACATTCCAGAAATTGGCAAATTTGGGGTTGGTTTTTACCCAGGAGACTCCTACCGAGGGGACACTGATTGTTCAGAAAGAACTTGGAAAAGCCATGTTGTCCCCTATTTTCTGATAAACCCATCAGTAAACACTGATACGGGTATACGGGTATACATGTTGCAAAAATGACCAGTCATATTTCGTGTACTTTTATCTGTACCGTTAGTCCGTCCACCTCGGGGTTTTACATATGCTGCAACGTCTGGGGACTAAAGACGTTTTCAACCACAATTATGTATACTGGTCTAGGTTAGCCATAAGCCGGAACACTTATAAGCACCAATCTACTCAGAATAGATCTATCCGTACCACAATAATCATTCAAACGAAGAAAGTTAAGCGCTGACAAAGCAGCCGACGAGCCCAAATAGTTGCAGCATAAGGTCAGGTGGCCTTTGCGGCGTACCTTTGTGCGTAAAACGCATGTTTAGTGTCTTTCTGTTCGTCCCTCTCAACGAAGACGGTATTTCAACTGAAAAGGGTCTCTAAGTTATTTTGACTACGTCAACAACACTGGAAGGACAGACGCAGAACACACCTGGGCAACATGTCAGCAGAAAGAAATCTTCCTAAATTACTTAGCAAAACGGAACGTTTTTGTACGTCCCCCATCGACGGATATCTTCACAATGGACGGCAACATCGTGTTAACCTCGGTATCCTTTCTCTTTCGCTGGTTACTTTTTTGAAGCTATAAAACTTCACAAAAGTGTTTTAATTGCCTCCAGCCTGAGCGATTTAAATTACGCTATCCGGATAGAAAATGACCGCTTGCTATGTACTGAATGAGCCTCAAAATTTAGAAAAGGATAGAAATCACCCTAAAAGACTTTTCTTGGACTATTTGACAACATTACACCATTCTCCCTGGTACGAAGTCTGACAAGGTGGGTAGCACGGGACTGCCGGTAAAGCATGAGTTCAACTGTACCGCTACACATGTCTGATTTCAGGAAGTTCTGCTGAAGCACTAGAACTTAACTGTTCGACCGTTTCACGAAACAAATTTTCAGGCAGGCACTATATGGTTCTTTTTGGTGGCTAACACATACTAACGGCATTTAAAAAAAGCATTTTATTTCGTTGGACAAAAATAAGGAATGTTCACCTTCGTTGATATTTTAAATGGCGATCGGCTCTCTCCTTTAGAAGGGCAGGAAACCATGGGAATCCTGGATACATGGAAAAGCTAGACCTAGAATGTAACTTAATAGAATGGCGGTTTGGAACAATCCGTTCGGACCTTATATGTAAAATAAATACGCAAGGTAATTAGGAATTCAAGTGCTTAAATCTAACCAACTGTAACCCACAAGCGCACCGAGAAGTAACTTATGCTTGGAGCACAACCTGGATGAATAAATACATAGATGCCATAGCATCGCATTGTGGAGGGGTTTTGTATTAAAAGGCACATGGCCAGATTTTTGTGTAGGGCTAGTGGCGGTCTTTTGAGATAAATTACTTTCAAATCTCATGCCCCTTAAGTTGCCTCAGTTAGTTATGATCACCTCACTTTTAGAGGGGTTTTCGGAGAGCTACTCTATGGAATCCGCAAAAAAATTGCCCTTCAAGATAACATACGACCATCCGAAGCCCGCTAGAATGCTTCAGCAAAACCACTGTTGGAACAGCTTTTTAAACATCTATCCAAAATGGATCTTGAGTCATTCGGTACAAATCACTGTGCAGTTACTCGTTTGAGTGTGTTTCTCTGTCACTGATTAAGCAAAGTGCGACATTCTCGCAGACCATATGTCTGTTTTGCTGGCTTATTTAGCTAAGTGGTAAATTCGAGCATTTCCATCCCTATAACTTTTTGAATGATAAAAGATGTCTAAAACAAATCTGGGAGTTAGTATGTCCATGACATAACTTTGAATATTTAGGCCGAACAAACGGATGCTGAATTCCCCCACCACTTTTTGGTTTTCCTGGCAGATTGAACAACGAAATGTGAATTCCGGAATCACTGTTGCTAGCTTGTGCTCAAGAATCAACAACATCCTGATTTGTACACAACGTCAAGCGGACGATTTGGAACTAAATGTTAGTAAGAGGGGAAAAACATTATAAAAATGTGAGACATCGGATTGTGAGCCCGCCCACCAAAGGTAACTTGCTATCTAAATGAATAATGAGTCAAAATATGCAAACATTACCTGTTCTTGAATTGAACCGTCCACTGAGGTCGTACTTTTTGTTTGAATTTCGCCCCGGCGAATACCTGGGTTGGTAATTTTTAATGGGAAATAACTTATCACATTCAAAAAGTGATTGTAACCATGTTGATTAGGTGAAAGATGTCAGCTGTGTTTTGACCTACACACTTCAGAACCACAGAACTGTCTTTCAGGACAGGTCGACATCCTTTCTGGGCCTTGCGTGTAACTGTCCAGTGCATGCCCCAAATACAGGCCAGAAATTGACATTGCCTGCTTCGTTTAATTTACGGATTTTCCTGTAAACAATGTCCGATGGAAAATGCGAGAAGCGGCAATCGTGAATTCAAAACAGATGGCTGTTTTATCGGCTGTACGCATCGGTGATGTTCCTGTGCTCCAAGATCTACGTTAACAATGATAAATGGGACACATGTACACACGAGTGTGTCAGTGGGAGGGGAAAATGTGAAAACGGTCATATGTCGTACTGAACCCATGTATAATTCAGGTGTGTGTTTAGTTCCGAATATGTTGGGTTCGATAATCCCCTCGTTCTGCTGTGCAGGGAGGTAAACTAAACGAGCGTGTAAGGTTTATTAGCACATTAGCTAATATTCCGGGTTATAGATAGCCTGTTGTATGAACAATATAAACGCATCACTAGCCCATTACGTACTCATTAGTTTTATTGAGGGTAAATGATGTGAAGCCAGATTTATAGTGTTTGGGTGTCACTGATTTAGGATAAAAGATATAAAATCTCTTGAATTCACCGCAGCAGATGGACGGAGCCTGTGGCTCTGCCTAGATGGAGCGGACCCTTTATTGTCCTAACCACTTACTCCAGACATATTGTAATTCACTTTCCAGATTACTGGCGGGTACTCAGTGTTCCTGTGGGATAAGTGAGACTACGATGGCTAGGCTGAATAAAATGCTTTCCAAAACAGCCCTATTCGCACTTATCTGCTTGCTTGAACAAACGCATGCAAGCGCAGCCAAACAACGTCAATGCACGTGTGGATAGTTTTAGTCAATAAATATGGTTGTCGGCTCGCTCGCTCAACTGGGTAATTTGATTGCAAACTTTTCATCACCAATCGAGGTTACATAACTGGGTAATTGATTGCAAACTTTTCATCACCAATCGAGGTTACATCATCAGTGCTTCGTTAGTGAGCGCAGTCAATAAATGTTCCTGTTTGAAAAATTGTCAACTTTAGATGTTTCAGTGAGTTAACTGTGCATACACTCATCCAATGAGGCAGATACGGTGTATTGGGTGGTTTTGTGACGTTTTCAACCTGTAATTCACTTCGGATTCTTGTCTACCCCATGGCCTGTTAGTATCAACAAGTAGTTTCTCCTACCGGATCCGATGAGCAGATCTTCCCAAGAGCTAAAATAGGTGCTCCGTTATAAAATGCCATTTCGGCATATTATGGTGAACATTTACTCATTCCATTTCAAAGGCTTGAAGACATTTTATTGTTCACAAGTCCATTCATTCTGAGAACAGACCAGTGTGTGCCAAAACAATTCCCAGCGGCCCTTATACAGTATTGAACAAACAGCGTTTCAGACCATGGCGTCTCTTATTACCAGCAATATGGAATCGAAATAAACCATCCAAGAAAATCAACCATAGCATTTCTTTTGCATTTCTTTCGGCTACCAGGTGAACAACCAGTGCCGCCAATGTTCTCTCTGATACTGAACCAAATAAGAACAACTCTGCGAATCTCAGGGCGCTTAATTTATAAAGCTGTCCTTTGAGCACTGAAACATGTCCACACTGGTTCCAATGCATTAGCGTCCAAACTTCAGGTGGACAGCTCATTTCAAGTAAACGCTTCATGGTCTATTTATACTGATTTCACGTTGTTCCATTTTGGAAAAAACGACATATTGACTACATTCACAATTAGCATCCAACTCATCCTGACACCAAAACGAACCTATCTTGACCGATAAATCGACCCTTATCGGTTGCATGGTCTCATGAATTGGGACCCCTCACAACGTCGAGAGGACCTCAGAACCCTTTAGGGAGAATGAGAACACCCACAATACTGAAATCCAAATAGCTTACTACCTGAGTGTGCTCATATTGTGCATGTTATGCTTAAGCCACGAATGATGGCAAAACAGACTAAACAGATCAACTCATTGTTTTTGTTCCTTAGGTTTATTAAGAACCCCCAACACTTTGCAAATTCATGCACAACCATGCAGGCAGTGTGCAGTTTTTCCCTGAAGAGTTTTAGGTAAGATGTGGTGATGTTCTCAAGCACTGGGAAATAGAAGTTATTATTATATAGTGCGGTGACTATTCATTAGTTGATGCATTTGTGGAGGCTGTCTACAAGCTGAGGTTTTGATATAGTGAATATTTATCGTCGGCCAAAAAATCTCAGCATATTACTGCTCTTTACCTGTGGGAACTGGTGTCAATGCTCGAAAGACAGGCATCACGACTTATTAATGCTAGAATCCGCCAAGTACCGTAATTTCAAGTGGCACTATGTCCGAAAGTACTTGAGTTAATTGTAAGGCTACGACTCAGATGGCAAGTGAACCACAACGAAGCCACGCAAAGAAAGATAACCATGCCAAAATCGAAAAACTTAAGTATTTTAACGAACGCGCAAGATGACTTTGCAACTTCAGTTTACTCATGTAGGTATGGCTCATCGCACTCTCGAATCCTTTGGATTTAACTCAATCTTGCTTAAAAACCTTGTACATGCGTGATTATTATCCCTTCAGGTCTCAGCTGGTGTACTGAAATCAGTCTTCGTAACTTGTTCCGCTGCTGGGAATATGGGATCCAACTTCCGATTCGACGAGAAACTCACATCCATAAACCTGCTACTCCGCATTGATCTTATATATTTATTTACCTGAGATATAATACAGACTTACTTTAATCAAGTGCACATCCCCTAGCAACTTTGCGGTGAAGAGGAAGAAACACTCGATTAAAGCCAAATGTTTGGATCACTTTGAAAATACATATGCACGTATTGTCTTCCAGTATGTCCGCTGTTTCGAAGCAGGCTTGAGCATAAGAGCTTGAAAACACATATCAAAAACGAATCTGACGGGTTCTTTACTCAAATTGTCCAAATATAATAGGGATTAAAATTTTGGCTAGCTAAACTTGATCCTTCAAGCGTAATAAGTGAATGAAAGTGTGGTTGGTAATGGGCTGGACAATGTCCGCAAAATTTTGACGCACTGCACCGTGTGGCGCAGTTTACAGCCCCTACGGGGCGATGCCTGATAAGAATTATTTAGCTAAAGAAGATTACCAATAACTCGCATGAGTCTCATTGGTAAATCCATAGACAATTAGGGAAGATTCTCGGGGATGGAACCTTCTCTATTTGTGGGTCTCTCATTGATGGGGTTACTCATGATGTCCATGAATCCGCAGAACACCTCAACTAAACTGCAGAGTAAGGTAAAAAAGTACTTTACCTAATGGATGGATCTGAGGAGGATTAGTATTTTTCCATACGACTTCAGAAGAAGTACTTCCTGAAAGAATACGCATATATGTGGATTGAATTTTAGGTTAAAATGAAGTCGATAGTTTTACCCTGAAGAAAAGTTCCTGCAGAATGTTACATCTGAACCGGGGTCATAGTAATGCAAATCACGCAGTTCGACAGAAATATGGTTATGAGGAAAACCAAGCATATTTTTGTCACAGACTGGATTGGTTCCGACTTTATGGCTTGTAATGCAAGTTAGACACAACTGTATTTTCAAGATCTTCACGATTTCGGTCAAACTGAAAATGCGATGGAGCGAAACACGGATTGTCGTACTGGTCTCAAGACCCACGAGTCTCTGCATGCAATCACACGTAACAAATTCATGAATGAAAGACTTTAGAAGGATGCTCAGTCTGGCTATGATCAGGTAGTCACATTAAAGTTATTTTCTCCGGAAAATTCCAGGCTCTAAATCCTGACAGCCGTAAAAGATGTAGCTACACTTATGGAGTTAAATCCTTAACTCTGAATTCCAACCAACAACCATGAGTTCTGGTTTTCGATTTTCCGGTATCCTTTGGATTTTTTGTGCAGACTGTTAGTACTGAAGTCTAGAGATCAGACGCGCATCTTCTGGTTGACACTTATGATTTAGAGGGGTTTGGGTTAACTTATGCTTTTTCAAGAAACACTTGCAACCAAGCCCCAGGGGACATGTCCTTGTCTCGTCCGGATTTTTCTCCTAAATCATGAACCGCAGCAATTGGCTTGCACCCTAGATGGAAACAACATATGTCTACCCTCAAAAAATATCAGCCTCGGGCAAATTCTTCCCCATTTGTCATGGGATTATGCTTACCAGCGATAGAGTCAAAAAATCAATTACCAAACCACCAAATTTAGACAATGGAAATTCTCCCAATCTCGAAATGTCATCGGGAAATTCACAAATTGAAACCGACACCTTTAACTACCACTTAACCGGCACCACTACAAAATGACAGTTCACTTGCTGATTCGTCTTCAGAGAACCACGGATTTACAAAATGAACAGACGCGGCTCCAAGAACTGGTTGGCCAGGTAGCGGGAATCTTCTGTGTACATACACAGAATCCTCTCTTGGAAATTCCAGTATGTGACCACTCATCTTTAACTGCTGAATACCACCAAGCATAAATCTGTCAGGTGGTGCCATCTCTAATAGACTCTCGGCAGCAGTTAGCGTTCGAGACATGCTGTTTTACCGCCGAATTTTGCTGCGCTTAATGTGCACAGTTTGAACTGGGTCAAAAAGCAGTTCTCCTTAATTGATGCACAACGTCTTGCTCAACAGACTTTGAGAGATCCCGCCACTTGTTAGGCGGGTCAGCATTGAAATATGTTGGCGAATAAAACCGTTTCTTTGTATTCTCGCCTTGTCGCTGTGAGCTCTAATCTTTTCCATTGTTAGTATATTGACTGATGCACTCATGGCCCTGGGTGTTAAGCTAAGAAATAAAGTTGATTTGGGACACGAGCAGACAAGATCGTAGGTTTGGATTCGACATACGTGCGCGTGCAACCAAACTAGAGTTGTAAATATCCCATATCCACCCAAAATAAGATCATCACAGCACCGTTTTGTGGAGGTGAGGCACTCTTAAGGTGCGCTGCACACCGACAGTTGATTGTCACTTCAGTTGGTGATAGACTTATTGCAATCAAATTGCCCGTCTGAGACAACAAACAAAAAACCATTTGTTATGAGTTATCCACTTTCTCTAATGAAATCTGTAATGAGTGACATCTATAATTGGTATTACGTTTAGAACCTTGCAATATGCCCAAAAACTCGCAGAAGGGGATAAGAGAATGGACGCTCAATTATTTATAATTTACATTGGAACACGGAAACGACTCGTCCGCGAAGTATATTCAGAAATGAGATTACTTAATCAACTTCCTCTGTCCCACCTCACCCAAGGTTCTGTTATGAAATATTTTAATGACAGGGCGCTGAGCAGTATGGTGGGTAGGAAAAGTTCTGTGCAGCGTGCCATAGCTTGAAGTTTTTCGGTTGTAGGAGTTCAAAGAGATTTTGTTTTTCTTGAGCTGGAGAGTATTGTCAGTCGATCACGGCAGAAAAGTCACACTTCGTATATTTTAGGCTTCCTTGCACACAACAAAGTGCGTTCCATTGTAGAATGCAGCCGAGCAATCGGCTAGTGTTTATTCGTAAACAGACTCTAGATCTCGCACACAATCTTTTTTATACCGGAATCTGGTTTCGGAATCGCGACGTGATCTATAATCCCCAGTTTTTACACGTTTTCTTGACTGACCCATCTAGCAAAGGGGATGTGAATCGCTGTGAATATCTCCGGTTTTTGCACACGATCGTTGCCGTTCATGGTTCAATGGACAGTTTGCTGTTTTAGCCACCAATGTTTCCCTATTATTATCGTCAAGCATTCTTAATTGGCTATGGCAACGATTCCAACTACTTCCACAAATTTCTGTTACTTTTTTCTCCACATGATCACCCGTTGGTACTGCATCGGTTAGATGAATTTCAGGACGACCCAGTGGGTAGTATAACTGCTTTGACTTTCCTAAGTACAAAAACCTAATGACTCCAGCTCACTCTAGAGGTTCCTGAAAGTAAAAACACTACAGTGCGTTATGTGGAGTTCACGATGGAGGCTTGTGTACTCATTCAGGATTTAGGTACTGAACCGACTCAACTAATTTTGGGAGGTTGTATCCACTTGTGTCATTACCTGCAAGCCTCAATCTTAACAGTTTACCTGAGATCTTTATAAATTTTGGAAAGATATTCCTGAGAATCACTTGTTAAATATAAGGCTACATATGGATAGCAAAATCTGACTTAACTTTGACTTTATTTCTTGGAACATCCGTCAAATGGAGGATCATTTATTATGATCATTTCGGATTTGATCACTGAACGTCAGGGGCCTGTTTATTATGAAGGCACATCTGGACCAACAAGTAGATGGCACGTATCCTGAAAGCGAAAACCTCAGAAGTCGCAGCAACTCAGGTGTGTGTTAAATGCGGATACGATGCTGTCTACATAAGTGTCCGGTAAATATTTTTCATATATGTTCTCCCCACTGGAATGATCCATGCTAATGATTGTGACATAGATCATCCTTTGATATTAGCAAAAGTAGGCGTCACCTCGAAAAATAGCCTTTTTTGAAGAAGCAACGAACTATGGTTTTGGAAGCAATTTGCAAGCATGGCTAGGAGATTCCAGAGACCAACATAATCGGTAGTAATTAAACGGTAGGCTGTAATGAGAAAAGAAGCGTGGAGTTGCGCTCGAAGTAACCGGATTGAAGCAATCGACATAAATAGATTGGGATTACAAAACTAACGCCTACCTTACAGATGAGGAGAATTCCCAAATTAGATTTCATCCTACCAGTAAGACAAGTCTGTGCTGAAAAGTCGGGAGCACTGCACAGCTGTTTCTCGACTATTGGGAGTCATGAGCAGCTCGCTACTCAAGAATTTCAGAGAGTTTCGAACCCGTTACCTTACAGTCAGTGGTTGAACCGAGAGGCTGAGCTACATTGGGATTAACTTTCAGTTACTATGGTTTCATGAGAGGTCATGGACGACCCGAGACATTGATAAGAAGTGGCGAAATGATTCGCAATGATTGTTGTGTTTCGTGTTTTTATTTGCTTTCTAGTTTCGCTTTTTATCTAAAGATCAGAGGAATTTAGAAATCGGTTGGTTTGATAAATTTGGTTCCTATGAAAGACGCATGTGTACCTCAGATTTAAAATATTCTTATTAGAATCCCATTTTCAATTTCCTATTTTCACTTTTGTGCCTTCAAAATCCTCAGGTAATCCCAGTTCGTTTGCTGAATTAAGAAAATCAGTACATACGACGTGGGACTGATCACAAAGGCCCGGTATGCATACTGCTGACCTGGTGATTAAAGGGGAATGATCAGATGGCATCTATGACATTAGTTTGTGCCTTGATTAGGGATGGATACATGCATCTGACGTATTAAAGGTTATGATATAAACGTTCTTTGAAAGTAGGATTTTCAGGTCAACTATACAAGAATACATTGATATTTCGTGCACGGAAGATTTCTCTACCTTATTTGACTTGGCTTAAATTGCAATGGATTTTTGCGTTTCACGGGTGCGCTTCATGGATTAAAACCTCAGCGTTTATACATTCAGACTAAAACATGTGATTTGAATAATCAAATATGTGTATTGTGCGTGAACTTAATAGTGTCGCGAACGCAACCAGAAGCTATATGTCCCATTCAGCGCCTTCGCAGAAGCCTCTGGCACAATGAACAAGGGGGTAGTATCAATCGCTCTTTGAAAGTCGGGCTGCCTGAACCACTTCGCCAACCATTCAAGTCTGGTATGAAAGAAAATTTTCAAGCTTTAAGAATAGCTCACAAAGATTTCAATACTGGAGCCCGGTTGAAACCAAAATTACACCTAACCACATTAAACTCGGAGGCGCTCCAAAATCCAGGATGTGTTTTGGTTAGTCAATGCCGGATGGATGGCCGCTTACTCGTTTCTGACGCTCCCTATCTGAATGAGTGCAGCACGACTGGGAAAAGATCCGGTTGATATGGCGGAACACTAGTGTGTCACACAGGGCCGAGTTGTGGCAGAATAGCATACTACCCAAACGTTTGCCATGTAGACAGCAGTCTAAGCAGGGATGACAAATGGGTTGATAAACGGTTAGTTCGTGATTTTGAAGGCCATTGTTCAAGTAGAAGGAAGTCGGGAACGCGTCCTGGAAAATCACAACGAATCCCGATATCATAATTTCGATATGTTTATATAGTAGCAAGGTGTGGTTGGTATAGTAGTATCATTCCCGCTTTATTTATAAGGTCCGCGGAAAAATGAACCCATTAGATGTTCAGGCCGACTTCGAAATACCCGCTGTTTCGGACGCAAAGTCTTGTGAAACTGAAAACCACAGCCAACTGCTTCGTATGGGTTGCTTGGTACGCACGGCACTGGATGGCATTCTCAAACGAATAAAACGTTGCACGAGGCCGAGTCAGATCATTTTTATAGCAAAGAAACAAGTTTAAGGTGGTTTGATAAGAAAGAAGATTGAAGACAGCCCACAAAATGCTATGAACAAAAGTATGTTTGCTCCGATGTCCGATATTTCTCCAAAGCTGAATGTAGTCATCACCTAATATGCAGTTTATAAGATGATTACCAACACAAAAGACCTAAAGGAACGCCTTAGCCGGTGGAAGCACCTGCATGAGCCCGATTGGTCTCACATTACACCAGCTCTCCCATGTAATTTGTGAAGCACGAACGCACTTCATGGTAAATCGTAATGGTTCTCAGGAAAATGGTGTGCTTACTGCCACATGCCACCCATTTGCCCATTACCATCAGATTTGGTCGTCTTCGGCCGTCTTCGATGGATTTGCGTGTGTGATATAGCTCGGGTACAGTAAAGTATTTTACCGAAAAGTGGAGGGATTGACAGGTGGTCTGGTGCGCCTTGGTCTAGCACGACGCTACTGCATACTGTAAGCCTCAAGCCGCGTCATGATTCTCCGCCGGCTTCCGTGGAATCTTTTGCAGACGTTTTCTTTCGAAATTACGATGAATTCACGCATTTACATGCAGTTACATACTCGGCTCCTTGCATACCGCTTTTGCTACCACAATAGTGCGCAAGTGTCCGAGGCACCCATTTCAGCAACTATATATATATATATATATATATATATAGTTCCGCTCCTCTGCAGTCCTGAGTTTATACTACGCTGCTTTGTTAATACAACTTTGGGAAAAGACGCAAGAACACGGCCAAGGTTTGGGAGTTAAAAAGGATGGAATGGTCACCTTGGCAACAAGCACTTGTTTACTAAGAAGTGGTGTAAACTTATTACCACATTTCGAGCGAAAATGTTAATTTGGTGAATGCCTCTTGATTTGACACATTCGACCGACTTGCCTAGCTATATGCGCATCAAATGCGTTATTTTTGCACGAGTAGCAGACCACACACCGTGGCCTTGACCTCCTTTTCTGGTGAACGTAAGGAACATTGTGAATCAAAACATGACTATTATGTATGTACAGAAAGTCCTAGTGGTTCGTGTTATTTTCTCCTTCCGTAATTGGATTAAATCCGTGTGACAGATGGACAAAAATGGAAGTGTTGTAGAACAACAAATTGGGGAATGTGTGACGGAGAAATAACTCGAATGTGGTATGCAGGTTGGCAGTATTTTTCCAATCTGAACTGAAGATAGGATAACAACCCGCATGTGTTCAGTCCAAAACACAAAGTCCCCACACTACAAACAAGTAGCCTAGTAAGGGAAACGCACCGTGTGAAACTGTGGGTGGATTCTAACACAAGGCTAAAAACAACGGGCAAGAGGAAACCACCGTCAGTTGTTCCGCTGTGACTAGGTAAATCAATACAGTTGATCGATCTGTTTCAATAAAGCAGGCACCTTATCTAATGTTATAATTTCAGTGCTTTTATCCCAAGAAATATGCAGTATTCCCGACCGGTGGGGTCAAAATGAATCCAAATTTTAAAGTGAGGAAGTTAGTCTAATTTGCCCCCATTTTTGGCCGACCACTTCATTTAGGACCTTTTCCACCTGATAAAATACAAAATGAGCTTGATATTGCATTCTGTTTCTGGGCTGCCAAATCCCTAAACTCTGAGAAAAGCCCAGAAGGTGACTAGACTAGCCACTAGGCATCCTAACATTTTGAGTGACAAGTCGCAGCTCGGAATAAGCGATTTTTTAATATGAGTTGGTACGATCCAGCACTCTTATTTATTTGCTCAAAACTCAGGAATCTTGCGGCCCCTGCACACCCCCCAATCTTCTGCTGGATACAATGGTCTCCGTTTGGTGTGACGCAAGATATATCGTCATGTATTGAACCTGTTTCAACAGAACTACAGAAAGGTATTTTTGTTCCCTAGAAACTGTGCTTCGTTCTTCGTAGAAATGGTACCTTGCATCCTGCGTGCATTATTTCAGTCACCTTTTAATTTCATTCACGCAAGGATGAATTTTCACGATGTCTTTGCTAATCTCTTTCTCCTTTAAGCAGGTGAAGGTCCTCAAAACATACAACTCCTGTGCCCAAATCTGGTTTTGGTTTTATTGTATAATTACTTTGGTTCGGGGCCCAACTAGATGATGAATTCACTTTTCAAATCACAGATGGTGTTCTTTGGAGCTTTTCCTCTGCTGCATTTGTTCTACGTAAAATTTGTAGAACCATACTTATGGGTTTAACAACTTTGTGATTTGTCATGCCAACAGTCAATTAGAATGAGGAAACCATGAAGTTTAGCTGGTTTTTTTTAGTTTTTGTGCCCTAGTTCACCTGTGGCTGGACCGTGAAATAAAGAGGTTTTTATAATGTCTTAACGTAGCAGCTTAGCTCCCCCCGTTTAATGCTGCTTGTAATTATGAGAAACCGGCTTGCTGCGACGTGTATGGCAGTCGTGCATGGTACGGTAGTATGTATGGTAGTCAGTTACGCTTTAAGTCAGAGTGACTGAGACCACTATTCCGGATATCTTGGAAATTCTCCTCAGCTTTTACGCACCAGCGTAGAAGCGAATGTCAGCAATACAATTTTCTAAAATGTTTTTGGTTCAATATTACTAAAACTAGTTTCACCGACTGGGCAACAGCTTGCAGACACCGGTATTCAGTCAGTCCTACGTTAAAATCGTTGCAGCAGCTCTAAACTGACATAACACGTCTAACCTGGGTGAATCCAAAATAATATATTCCATGTTTCAGCTGTCTAAATAAACAAGACGTGCTATTAGAAGCAGCATCCATGGGAAAAGTGGGCTAGATAAGACGTTGGGGTTAATTTATGGTTCACTAAGACCGACGACAAAACTGCACGGTTCTAATCGACTCAAGCTCAAGTCATTCCCGGAGACAGTAGGTTTACTCTCATTTATTCTGAACCGTTCTATATTTTCCGTTCACCGAAAGTGTTTAATGGGAATCTATACACTCATTCTGGTCTTGCGTGCTCTCCAAGGAAGTTTGTTATCTAGCTACGTTGTCTGCGTTTTAGATACTCACCCATGCTTGTCAATGTACGGATTTTTCTTCAAAGGTAGAGTAACTGTTTGCTTGCAACATTATTCTTACAGTTGGTCAATATCCTTTACGAATTCCACTAACTAGCAGCAGGTTTGTCGAACAATATGATCGGGTTTCATCAAACAAGCGAGCATCACTTTTGTCCGAAAACCTAATAAATAATCCTTTTCCCATAAAACCATGTTTTTTGTTAAGCTGTATGTCATTTTGCAGTGCGTCTGGAGCGTGGATGATTCTGAGGCGGGTCAAATATGTCGCCATGTTTATGGTAGTAATCCCCATCATTAGAATGGGAGTTTAGTTTTTTACCATGCTGTCGAAAAAGATAGTTTTTGCGAAAATCGACAAGTAATATTTCAAGCATAGCGTGATTGAATAAAGACACCAAAGTGTCCCTCGACAACGATCAGAAATTCAGAGGTATTTTGATCCATCAGAGTGATTCCCGGCCAGTTTTCATAAATCATTTTCTGACGCGATGTTTTTAGTATGTTTCCCAACCTATGCATCGAATTTCCAGTTGCTGACGCTACATACAAGCATAGTGTTTTTTGTCGCAAAGTGGAAGGTTACTGAACTATTACGAATCTGTCGTTTACTACTTAAGAGGTGCTAGTAGTTACGTAGCTCGCCTGTCTTTTAAAAAAAGGTAGCCCCAGATGTCGTCACAGTTTTTTCGAACACCAGTTGAATGACCTTTCTACCCCAAAGTTATCCTTCGAATTCATATGCAAGACCAACACACACAATAAATGCGACACCCCAAGATGCAAATAAGTCTCAAATTCAAAATACCCGGACTTCAAATCCTTTACCACCAGGAGTTACAGTTGCCCGTGGGTAATCTCATTGACTAGTGCGGATCCAAAAGACCTGTTCTGCATTCTTGAAATTAATATGCAGTTCTCTTCCTACACAACCTTATCTGATAAATTATGTGACCGTCCACAGATTTCGCCGTTATGTAAGCAACACCATGTGAAAGGTGTGATGTGAGGTTAATCAGTTACTTCTTGATAAACCGAGCTGAAATTTTGATTACTTGTCATGTTTTTTGCATCTCAGTTCTGTTAAAGGGCGAACCACTATTGTTCATATTGCAATCATCCTTAATGATGGATTGAACACCCGGAAAATGAACGTGAGAAAGACTGGCCTGAAATCTGGGCTAGTTGTTGTACCACATTTTAATTGCCAGAATGTTTTAGATTAAGCTCCGTGTCGAGACTAAATTCACATAGTAGCTGGTCTGAAAATGGAATACCCTTTTATTGGTTGGACAAAGGATTCTCGTGATATACCTTAATGCACCGGGGTATACTTGCGTGATATTCCGGAGATATGAATGACAGTTGGGGAAGAATGACGGCATATACTGGCCTGGACGATTCAAGACTGAGCAGCTCCAGACAGTGGATCGCATTTTAGTGACTCACTGTAATCTACACGGGCAAACTGAGATCGGGGATAAACGTTTGGACCGATGTAAAAGGCATTTCTCGACGCTCCTTTATCTAATATTGTAAACATAAAAGGATGACTGATGGTGTCGCAATTGAAGATTATGTGGTGAAGCGGTGAAGCTTTTGAGCAAAAATAAAGGAAAATTTCACTCTGAACAGGTCACACATTACCTACACCACATCGTTTCCTTTTTAAGCCCGACTGTTGGTTGGTACTTGCATCGCCGGCTTTTTATATTCCATTAGGATACCAAAATAACCTTTGGATTGTTTGCTGAAGCACGAATGACGAATGATACCGCTAAGCACTCGTCCTGACACGAGATACTCTTCAAAGGAATCCTGTAATATTTAAAGTGATGTCTGGAATCGTCATCCATTTTAAAAACGTGATTGTATTGCGCTTCGCCACGCATCCTCCTGATGCTTTAATGTGGGAAAACCAAAAATCCAAATATTGCATCATAGCTTGCCTTGGCAGTGGAACCTGTTGCAAGGGGAGACCAAGGGTAAAAAATTTGGCGCTGAGCGCTTCTCCAAAAGCGATTAATTTCAAACCAAGTTTCATCGCACCAAAGTGCAATGGATTCAGCTGAGGGGAAGTGGGATTCTCTGGGGATCGCATTTGAGGGAGCGGCTGCACTTTGATATTTCAACATTGTTCCAGACGACAATCTAGTCTACCGTTATGTAGTATACTGAGTCGAATTTATTGTAACTCAGAGGGGATGCTGATTTAAAGTCAATTTTTCTGTGAAATACAATATGAGCTATAAATCAGAAATTTATATCACCCACTCATCTGGTCCATTATCAAGACTACAAGGTCGGTTATCATTACAGGTATTCAAAACTGCATACAATAATATCTCCCTATAGTTTGCATGTTTCTTTCAGTTTTTAGAGATTTTGAAGTTTTGTATACAGTAGCAAAGCATAAATAAATTCCACACAATAACCAATAACTGATGGATTTGGGTAGCTTTTGTGCGTTAGTCAGGTTGACATGTCACAATATTTTGCGGAATATGTCTAGAAACCAATAAACTTGAACTCGGTAAAAGACCTTTTAATATTTCCGAACGTTTTTGGTACTGAATCTAGCGAGGTCATATTAAAGCCCAATGGAGCTTATCTTCCAAGCATCCAAGAGACAGAAAGCCACAAACTGATAGGCCACACTTTTAGGTGAAATTAAAAGACATGCCGCTTCAGAAAATATGGTTGCTGGGAACATTTTTAATCCGCTTCCACTCCCCTGCTCGTCCAAACATTGCATTTGTGTGGTAAAACCGAAAAAAAATCAATCAGTTTCTAATCTGCTTTAACAGTATGTTATCAAAACTAATTATGTGAAAAAGAAACATGAGGTTGTCGTACATTGGTGCGTCATTTAACGAAACAAAATGAACAATAACCTTCCCCCATTTTGCTGCTTTTGAAAGGGCCCACTGGCATTCGGAACTCGATCCGTGATTGTTGAGTTCCAACTAAGGATAAAGAATCAACAATCCTATCATATCAAATGGCATTTCCCTGAAGATCAAACCCATACATTTTTGTGCCTGAACGGCCGAGAAGAGTTGTGTTTACCCTATAAATCAGTAAATCAGTTGCTCCGTTATTTTCATTGTAAACACCCATTGATGTGGCGGGCTACAATAACTGAGCAGTGATAGATTAAGATGTCACATGTTACCCTGTGACACAGGGGTTTATGGTCGTTGTTTCAACCCCAAATGTGACGTTTGATTTCATTCGTGAAGAAGCCATAGTGTCCTTTCCAAAGGTCAGTCAAACTTTTCCACAAGTACGCTGTTTACTATCTGGTTTGACCTCGTTGCGGGTTGAGGTTTTCAGAATACGCTTCTGAATTAAATTTTTCTAATTCAAATCATTCCGGTGTAAATATATCGGAATATCGGCCGTTCTCGTTCCCTCTTTTACTCCAGTTTGGGCGGGGAAGTCCTTCTGAGTGTGCACAGAGGAAGATCTCCTAGCTTGTTAATGGGGTATCCAAAATCTATGTATGGTCTATTATGTATAGTCACTTTTCACGTATTAAACTCCCAACGCTCACATTCAAGGGGGAATATCTCAAAATGGTCGGCTACCTGAATCGAAAATTCTGTCAAAAACAAACTTGTTTACTGGTGATATGCTTGGAAGAACTAGAGTGTGCTTACTCCATGCACTGTAAGAAAATTGGACACAAGGCTAAGGTCGACGTGAGAACAAGAAAACAGCATCTGAATCTAACTTAACTCTTACGCTCACTTTGCGTAGTGTTCTGATGTGCGTCCATTGGTGCTTTCCGAAATGCATTTTTAGCGTGTACATCACTTTCTTATACGTACCTACATAATTTATTTTGAAAATAAATTGAATTTAAGTGAATTAGCGGGTGTCGGGATGGCAAACTACGTCGGAATCTAGATATCTGCGTTGAAACCAGCTCTAGCCTGCTCCATTACGAGCTCATTTTGGGAATATGGAATTATTTTGAGATTTGTGCTACGAATATTTACCATGTTCGATACTTTCTCCTTTGTTCTTCTCGAGTACGGTTAACACCAGATATCTCATAATTTCTGCATGGTATTCACACAACAACTGAAAAAGTTGTTTAAAATTATGGACTATAATGAATGTGGCAGTTTATATTTTTCTTTAAAATATTCCGTCGAAGAAATATCTCTGACAAGAGGGAACATCTCGACTTGGAAACCTTTTTGACGACACTTCTTCCCCCTTGCCATTTTCGTTTTAGCAAATTGACGGGCAGGGAAAGTCTCTCGCTTCCATCAGAACATGATTTGCACTCCAACTGTGGACACGATAGTGAATGTGTCTGTCGCTGAATACCCGTATTCATTAGTGGACAATAACTACAAATTTTTTGTGTGGTCAGCACAGCCGACTCAGCAGACTGCTGACTCATCCCTGTGTACATGGGATTGAAAGTGTTATAAGATTTTTCGCACTTGCAAGAATGACCAAAGATTGCAAGACCAAATAACTTATTGAAACAATCTGCAACGACTGGAAATATTCCGAGTTTTCATTAGTTAAAGTTGGTTTCGTCGTTTTTAAGAATATTTCTTCGTGTGCTAAACTGTCTATTATCCCTAGGCTGAGTTCACGTAGATAACAGCAAATTAAGGCAGTTTGCTTGGTTATTATGTGCATGTGTCAATCGCGGACATATCTTGAAACGTTCGTCTGTCCCGCCGTGACAGTACGTTTACTAAACATCTGAATTCAGGAAATATTTCATTTTTCCAAAACGAAGTGTGTTTAGTGAGTTTCACAATAATGATTCTGCAGCCATCCTTCAGATCTTTTGAAATTCAGCGACGGTGTTTTCTCGAAGACATCCTTGTAGAGTACTAGACAAAAACAAGCAATAACGAACTGGCTGGTAAATTCCTAGGTTTGGAATCAAGTCTTTGGACATCCTAACTGTATGTCGGCTGGAAAACGATAACTATAACTGACTGCAAGTTATCAGTGATAACTAAAATTGGGAGCGGAAGTTTCATTTTCCAACCGTTAAGCAGGCTCGTGTGGTCGTTCTGCATGGGTAACTGGCCGATAGTAACTAAATAATATCAAATAAGTTAATTAAGTCTCACGACCTTCAGATCAACAACTCCAGCCATTGGTGACTGGCCAAACCGGCGTCGGCAAGTACGGAGTTAGTAAGAGCGAATTCAATGGTGTGTAAGTTGAATTCTGATTAAATTTATAAGCTACCGAATTATATATATATATGTACCACGCGCAGTATAAGGCCATTTATCGTTCACGAAACTAATTGCATTTCAAAACCCCCTTTTTAAAGCGGGTGGATTTGGAGCAGTGAATCTTGTTCTAGCCTGCATACGTACACGGTCAGACTATGCATTGTAGATGGTTTGTCCAGTGCAGCGTGTCTCCATGAGCAATGCTGTCCAAGCGGATATCAGGTGTTCAGTAGTTGTCCAGATATTTGATAGGTGATGGCGCCTATGCGCATTGTGTGGCGACATTCTAGTTTCAAGTTCTGTGCTATGCTGACCTCCAGCGGCTGGAGCCATGATTGTGTAACTTCGGTTGTCCACATCTGTCCACATCTCAAAAATGCTTGCTTTCCAAAAAAAACATTTTACTTACTCTAAAAAGCCTACTTCAACAACGTACTTCCTCCAAGAACGGCAACTCACGACCATGGACCATCCACAAAGTGAATTCACATGTGAGGACTGACAGATACTTGAACTGGTAAGTTATAAGAACAAATGGTATAGGCAAACTCCCGGATCGTCGCCCGTGAACGAAACGAGCGTGTCATACAGCTCATCTGCTAACTTCACTGCGTTCCACACTTCAGATTTTACTTTCACGGTCACGTAAATCATTTCCTTGTATTCGGGGCCACAAGGTCGGAGGTTGTTTTATCGCCTTATGTTTGGATGATGGAGAATGCTCCTGTTTTAACTACTGGACCAGTAGAATCTGTTTGGACTGGGCTGGTATTTAAAGTTTATACAGCATCCCTCATGTTTGTAATCTACCCTCTGGTCGGGAGCAAAAATTTGGGTACTGCGAGTATTCAAGTAGCAAAACTCGTAGCACTAGATTTCTATGCTAGTCCCTGCGTGGTCAATGATGATATTAAATTAGTCATCGGAAAAAATGCCAATTCTCACCCAGATCCCTCTAAAGACATTATTCCCAACCCAGGGTAGTTGCTCACTCTGAGGGGAGAATCATTCAAAGAAGGCCAGTATAT
>NW_008751671.1:660334-713651 GCF_000715545.1 Opisthorchis viverrini
GTATATATATATACATATATACGTGCCCAGACTTGGCAGTCAAGTATTATCGCCAATTAAACTTTTCCTCTGACCTGTATTTTTCTGTCAGATTATTTGTCACTTGTCCTACTCTGACCATGAGATTGCAAGATTACGTAATATTCCTGAACCACAAATAGGTGTCAAGGTAAAGACAGTTGTACGTATCAAGGATAGTACGTAATCGGCTATCTCTCTTGTGAAGATTCAATAAGCCATACAGCGGTTGCATAAGCAACGGCAATGCAAAAAATTCCTACAACCAAACTTATTAGATTAACCGTGAAATGCTTATCCATGTTCATGCAGAGGATGAGTTGTTTTTAATTTAACTATTTAATGGGTTACTCGTGACTACTTAGTTACCTTTCTGCGTGTGTTTCACACCCAGTGCCACACATCAATTCGCTTCTGCAGCTACACCTAAGAACTAAAATTAACTGAAGTGTAAGCACAGTGCTTAACTGAGTGATCCGCTAATGGTACGTTGAATCATATGTTCTGGTATTGAGCTATTTACGTCAAGAGGACTAAGTCGCCTGGCGATTGAGTGACTCTTGAGAGAAGAGGACTATATACTCCACCCGACTAAACTTGCATAGCAGAAAAACTGATTTCGCCAAACCCTCGCTTCAACCTGTAGCGTTGCGCAAATCAATAATGTAGACCGATCATACGTTACGCAGCATCTCATTTCCTTGGCCGATATGTTTCATGGGATAATTGTTTCAATATTAATACACAAATCTTGATAAATGCTGGGAATACTCATTCCTTTTGGCTATCGAAATGAATTGCGGAGACAATGCTATGATTTAGAAGAAATGGGTTACAAAGTACAGATTACCTAAGAACAATTATTTTTTAATATATTTTCAGACACAAAGGCGAGGGATTTCACTGTGTCAGAGCGCTAATTTTTTACTCAACGCTTGAAACTGTCGGTGGTGTGCACCTTATCGGTGGTTATTTTTTTCTATGCCCAGTTAGCGTCGTGGGATGTTTATGAAAAAAACAATCACACCACATACACCAACTAGATATTTGCAACGTGGGATCGGTACTAAACAGAGGAACGTTTTCAAATGGAAGATTAACGTGGAACTGCACACTGAATTAATCTTACTTGTTGCTCTTTGAAACTTGAAAATGAGTCACTTTACTAATCACTTGGTATGCTCGAGACAAGCTCCCAGAACATGAAAAGCGGAATCGTCCAAAGCGATAGCTCGTCTGGTTCTATGTAAATTTCAGAAATCCCACCTTACTATACTCCCTGACAATCACTCGAATGACACATTCCATAGATTTGCATTAGTAATGTCCAGCAAACCAAAGAGCTGAGATCATAGAACATTTCACCCGCTCACAAATTCATTACAGACTGTCAAAATACCTTACATATGAAGTTAAGGTGCATGTGAAGTCACCGTTTTATAGATGCCACATTCATATTTCTGCGAGATAATGCACGAATAGATGTTCCTTCTTGTTAAAAACCTTTGGAATCATCAAAATGTGCCAACATTACTACATTGGAGAGCGTGACAACGATTCAGAGAAACTCCCGCAAGTTAGCCCAAAGAGTTTGGCATCAGCTGATACGGAATAGAATTGTTAACCAAGTGTTATAACGAATCGGACATTGTCGTGCCCCTTTTGGGTAGAAAATACGAAGCTTTCTCCCTTTTTATGCACGTCAGTGTCGGACCCATCTACAAAACTTCCGTGGTTGTTCCTGTACGTGTTATATGTTCATCATGGTGAATGCTGCGGTAGGAACGCATAACCACCGGTGACTGCTTGTCAAACCCGCTTGGTTTCAGTAGGTTGTCAAATGACAGCAATGTGAACAAATATGAATTCACATAGAAGAGTGCGCACGGCAACTTCTTCGAACCAATATCAATAGGAATGCTGATCTTGTTGTTATTGTCGTGATGCAGGTAACTATTGATCGGACCATGTTTCGGGATGCTTGTGCATATCGAAAAGGCCTTGGCCATGGTCGTAAAAACTATAGCCGTCTAAGAGGTGCGTTTATCGTGTAGGAACACTCGTTTCTTCGCCAGGAAGGCAGACAGCGTAAGGGCCTCCTGGAAACAATGATAGGTGCTCAGTAATACGATAGGAACAAAGTAATATTGAGCTTGCTAAAGTGTAACTCCACGTCCACACGGTGACTCTGTGGTTCACTGGTTGGTCTTTATCTTCTAAAAGTACCTGTGCCACAAAACTCTATACTATGGACAAATGAACCTTATGGCGCATGATCACCTGCATTGAAATACCTAAACATGCCAGTCAACACGGTTAATTGGCACCTAGCTGAACAGCTGTATTGATTTTACTGTACAAATTTCATAAGTTTAAAAAGTGTACATTTTGACCCAAATGTATAAACATGATTAGAAACTAGTATTTTCTTGAAGAAACGCTACTCATTAGGCTCCTGATGACGCACAGACATTCTACGACCGGTTTTACCCCACTTGGAGCTAATCATGTAGGTTTAGTCTCCAAGTTCCCGTCGATTTCACATTCCGCTTGGACTCAAATTGTACGAAGTTCGCACCCCTGTTTGTCTTTATGGGTGACTTGACTGAAACCCACCTAGATTACTCGTTCACGATATACTGTGCATAACTCTGGGTCTAAGAGAGACGTGTTACTGAGTTCAGCACCGTTCAATGGAAAGTATAGTTGCGAACTGGACAACACATCTCGGTCGGCTGCAGAATTATTTATATCAGTTAGTTAAATTCTCTTCTCAGGGTGAATAAATTCTTAAAAAATTACTAGGATGCCAACGGCCAATTTAAACAATCCACAAACTAAGCTCTATTGGAGGATCTCAACCCAACGTGCAGCATAAATAACGTGCCACAGTTCAACTAGGCAGGTATTCCAGATGTTGAAGAATTCGTCATTGCGACTTGTCGGATGAACGATGCCATCTTCGCCCTGGTTACTGCAATCAAACGTAACCTCGACAATGAGGGTGGTAATTCTGGTGAAACCAATAACATCGGATCAAACAAATCAAAACTTCAAGAAATACACTCAGTTGCAAATCAATTTGGTTTTCACGAGGGACTCAACTAAAAAATATACTGCGATATCTCGAATATTGTGCCAATCAAAACATGAGGCGGCCTGTGTGCAGCACATTCAGTTGTAAAATATCATAAACGAGAGATTCACTTGAGTCTCTCGTAAAAAACCAAACTGATTTGCCATTGAGTGTATTTACCCAAAACAGTGCAACTTGGGTTCAAATAGAACATAAGGTTAACGGAAACTCGGGAACTGCGTCTACCTGATGAGCTCCAAGAAGGGCGAAACCGATCGTGAGCTGCCGAAGAGTTTTCAGCAACCTTGTGGGGAGCTTCCTTTATGAAAATCGAAACTTCCATTTCGTGCATTTGCGTGGTAGGCGTCGAACGGAAGATGGGGAGTTCCACAGCGGACCGAGAAGATCAAATGTGACATAAGCACACCCTATAAATGTACCCTTACACAAACATTGTTATCTACACAAATCTACATCAAGATTAAAAGGTGTACTTGGGGATAAACAATGAAATATATCCGAGAAAATGTCTCTGTAAAACTGAAACGAATTTACCGTTTATGACGTTATGCAACCCTACGAGCACAGTACAATAAATCAGCCAAACTTCTCTCATGGGACATCCAAAATACCCCGCAACGGTGTTTACAGACGGTACAAATAATACTGCCACGTCTCCGGGCAAACATCATCGACATGCTTACTTCAAAAAAAACAAAGTACTATTGCGTTACTGATTTAAATCACCATCAACTATGGTGTTTAAGATGCAATCAGATGACTTTAGATAAAAATGTACTAAAAGTGGGTTACGTATATAAGCTAATCACGTTTCTATCTATAACCCAGCCTAATTTAACATGTCGGTGGTTCGAGAAACGCATCTCAAAGTCGACGGTGACAGCAAAGTGACAATATTTAGTGTAGTCACATGAGTTGTAGCTTGGCGGGGTTCTTAAATAAGTGACTTGAATAAAACTCGCTAGCTTTTTTTGAATTGGTCTCAGATAAGAGGAACAGTTTACTGAGAGCACACTGCTGATTTGGTTGGCAGGCACCTGAGTATCATGGTCTATACCTCTCAGATCGTTGCAAAGCGAATAGATGAATTGTTTTTACTGTGGGGAGTTTGGGGGATTAATTTAACCTAGCCTCAGTCCTATGGGCGAAGTCAGTCTATGTCAGGAAACGAAAGAACATAATAAAACTTCTTCAGTATTGTTTGGTATCATAGCATAGTTGCTTGGGGATCAGAATACGTAATATTCAGACTATTGACTGAAGGCTGAACATTTTGGCCACGGGCAACTGATTGACAGTGCTATTACCTCAGATGTACACAGGCTTTTCAATACAGAGTCACTCCACTTGCAAAACGAAACCTCGACTGAAACTTATAAATCTCCCTAAGCTACCAGTAGATTATGAAAAGCTAAGAAGGAAGACTAATTCACACAGTGAGTCAACCTTCCATCGAAAAAGTCGTCACTCCAAAAAACACCTAACACCTAACACGTGATAACGTGCTGAGAATGCCATCACCAAAAAATGAGTAGCTTCAGCGCCTAAGTGCTAGTTAATGATCCTGCTGATCAACTGCTCCTGGCCGAATAGTTTCATCTACTACCTAGTTAGAATCATGCGAAAGATTCGTGAAGTGTTAGTTGCTGATGATTTTCACCGGAAATGAAGCGAATGTGTACATCTTTCAAGCTTTACGGCACAAATTGATTCGAATTACATAAAATGCTTGTATGAAATAGTTAGATTACTGGTGCCACTTTGGGTAGACAGCTAACAATACGCATTTTCAAATACCATGGTGCCTCGTCTCTGTTTCGAACCAATCTAAAATAAAAAAATCCCTGAGGTGAAGAATAATTTTTGCAGCATCAGAATCTCATTTTTCGAAAGCATAGTTTATTATTAAATAGGGTAGACATCCTTGACCACAAGAGTTTTAATTATGTTCTAAACACACTGCTGAAATCCACCAAATTAGTTTCTGTTTAGAACACGCCGTTACAATTTAAATCACACAACAGAGACATCTACACAAAGTATATTACTGGAAAGTTTGCTTCCCTGAAGAAGTTGAGAAATTTGTGGTTGTTGGTCTATTTGCCGATCTTGGCAGTTGGATTGCAAACGTCAACAATCGAGGTGACATCGTCAGTGCGGGATTGAGTGTTAAAGCTTGTGAAGATAAACCTACCAATCAGGAGATGTTTTTGCTTGTCCCAATCAAGTTAGGACCTGGGAAATAACGGCCCAGGGTTAAAATGTAGTCAGCTTACGAGAACCTAAGCCTCAGGGATCTGTCTGCTGTAATGAGCAAGAGAGCAGCTAAGTAGAGAGGCTGTTTTCCATTGTACTGGAAAGTGAAAATACCTTTAAGCTCCAAGTTACTATCACTGCAATCTTTAACCTATCGCTGCAAAAAAGTTCAATACAAATGACATTATACTGTACGGCTCAATATGACAAAAGCACAAGCACACAATGTGTCCATAACAAATAAACCATCTGAAATTTGAAAACTGGAGTGCTTATTAAATGGTTTTTTCCCGTCCCAAAACTTAATTCTGGGATGTGAGCTTAAGCAAGAGGCATGGAAAATTTAGTCTATGCTAAAATGGAGAACCGATGTTTCAATTTGCCGGATGCTACAAGACAATCCTCGAAGACTGAGATGAACGTTTATTGTAAACCAGATGTCACGCAATGCTTATATAGCCAACAACCCTGCTTCCGTGACAAACATTTTGCTGACGAAATGTCGCTCGTTGAAAGGCCTCTGTTTGCGCCGGTTGTTTCCGTCCACACGCTATGCCTGAGCTGACGGCCCTCCGGGTTGGATAATGCGCAGACGGCGACTTGCATGGTAGAGCGAATGATCAGTCTGCTAATCAGTGCTAATTTTTTTCCAGAAACACCACATGCCATATAAAATTGCAGCGCTCATCCCCTTTCATGTACGACGGAGCTCTCCGAATAATGCAGCTTCTAAAACGTTTCATTGGCTATACTAACAAGATTATTTTTATGCTAAATGAACAGTCCGTTTCTTCGATGTCTCAGAGAAACGTGTAGAAAATAGTTGCCGGATATGACCGCAATCTGACTCCAACCGTGGACTGAGAATGACCGATGGTCAAGAATGGGGCCATGGGAATTCGGTTAGTCTGGCTCTATGACTCCCCATCAAAGACAACAGGCGGCTCAACGGCATCTGTTGCGCTAGAATTCACTATTAGTTAGAAAGTACAGTGTTGAAAAGAACGATAACTATGTCGTTTTTTTCGTTCTGAGTCTTCGCTAAATAGGTAACCGAATAGCGGCTCCGATGAGCTAAGACGCACTGCTCGTGCACAGAGCACTGTCGAGATTTATGGTAATAGTTCTCGTGTTCTGAAGAGTTAACGGATGTTCACAAGTGGTGGCTCGTAGACTAAAATAAAATCAGGAGACAGCTGACATGAAGCGATACACGTGAAAGGTAGCATGCTGTTAGTCACTCTGTTAAAACTCTATGCCTTGAATATACAGAAGAGTGACCATTACATGGGACAAGGAAGGAAGTGAGGGAACCTGCTGAAAAAAAGGCCAGAATTAGAGGGAACCTTCTGAAAAAAAGGCCAGAATTATCAGCAGTAGCCGACTTTTGTTCACCTTGCCTGGAGTATATAGAAAGTAGGGTTACTAGCACTACACCACGGTCGATGCTAAGGGGAACTGTAAATATGCGTGTAGCTCGTGGTTTTTGTGTGGGTTAACGTATTCTCAGAGCACAAAACATAGACAGCATGGAGATCAGGACTTTCAACCAAGGCTCATAACTCAAGAAAGAGGTGGTTGACATGAGAATACTAGAGTAATGGAACTTTCAAGAAACACATTGGCTTACATATTCCGACCTACAACCTGAAGATTATGAAAATTGTGTTAGCTCAGTCAATCTCCGTTGACCAAACTAGTATGAAGAACTCTGCCATGTTGAAGAGACAATTTTAGTGTATCTGAGCGTGTCAGGAGGTGCACAAAATATCGTGTCACAGTCTAAATGTGTCTCTCTGTGACGCAGAATTTTGATTATTTGTTTCTGATGAGATTCATAGGATTTACCTTCACAACAATCTAGTATGAACAATCCTTCCTCTGCAAGGTTTGAACTCATCCGGTTACTTCGCACCATTACGTTTACCCTCTCAGACTCGATAATTCAGGTGCAACTCTCTTGTCATCTGCCGCATGTTTAACCCCTATCTAGAGGTAATGATGCCGGATCGTGATAGACACAGAACTTGAATTCAGTGCTTGATTCCTTTTACATGGATCACCAGGATAAGAGCGCCAGAACAAAGATCACTGCTCAACCAAGAGTGGTGTGAATGAAGGATGCACTCACACAGAAGCGACCTGATCCATAGATTTTAACGGTAAATTCCATAAAGACCAACCAAGCTCCGGTTGTGTTGTTCAGCTTAAAACTCAGAATCACATTTGTTGTGAACATTTCCATCATGGTGTAATGCACAATGCAGTAGGGTCTCATGTGGAGTACACCCTGTTCGTATACAGAAGGAAACAGGAAGAATAAATAGGGAGAATCAGACAACGACCGTTGAACACTTGAATTTTTGATAGTTGACGCCGAAATGCCCTGTACAACTTCATTCATACAACATTATGGCTATCGGTGAGGCACACAAAAAATTGTTAGTAACCCCTCTCTTCCTATTAGTATGTATATCTTTAAGTAAACTAAACGAACTAATTTTTGTCAGACTTCTCAGGTAAGAATGAAGTAATCTAGCGTGAAGAATTAGAGTGAAGTGTCTGACTAATTACACCATCATTAATGTTCAGAGTGGTAGCCTACAGACAGCTTTTGAATCAAACCAGGTTGAAAACTGTACAAACGTTTTTCAGAACATTTCTAAGTTGCGCTCGTGCACAGTGTAACGGGTGAGGTTGTAACCCAATTGAAACAACATACTGCAACGAACAAAATACTATCCTTCGATTTTCAAGTGGCTTTGTTGTAATTGGATCAGATGAATGGAAGGCGCTATAGACACCCTCAATCAAGCAAACCTGATTCTGTCAACCAGCACGATCCTGAAAGTTACAGGTGCTTTTTTAATTTTTTCTGATGTGAAATAAAAATGTGCACTAATACAAATTACGTGATATTCGCTGGTTTTACATCCAGACACCTAATAAGTTCTCCGCGGATACTATTAAATGGCTTGCAGAAGGAATTTGGCACCTGTGAAAAAGTTATTGACTATGCGGCGTTAATAGCTTAAATGGCAGAAAGCAAACCCCATTGTACACATTTCCCTATGAGAGCACAAACTAACATGCCTTCCTTAATTAAGATATTGTGTTTTGAATGTTTCTTTGATAAGCTTTTTACACGCTTTGAGAATTATTGTGCGCTTACCAAATACCATAGTATTCACATGTAATTTCGATACGTATTTAAATGGAACATGATCACCTGATCATGTGATAATCCGCTGTAAGGTAACTGGACCTTATCGTGGTGTAACGTGATGTAACTCAATGAGCGATACATATGTTTCAATTTGGAAATTGCAGCATTTCTTCAACCAGGATGGTCAGTGTTTGAACGTCTGGCACACACAGTCTCATTGACCCCACGTCGGGGTCGTACCCTACATGGCTACTCACTCTTTAAAAAAATATACTACTATGATCATGTGCAAGCTCCTAATCGTTGCACTACTTTGAACCAAAGACTTTGGTTGGGGATCCTTATCGTCCTTCTGTTCAGACGTGGGTGTCCTCATATTATTTCAGCATGCGTACGAAACTGAACCTCACAAGTAAAAATAATGTGAGGCCAGATGGCCCGCCCCACGACACCCTTAGCTGTCCCGTGTTAATTGCTGCAAATAGGGGGGAGGAGGCAAGCAAAACATGCTACCACTAACTCCCCATCATGGCACACTGCCGCACTCCTTATTCTCTCCTACCCCACCCCACTGTTAGTACTCTTTCTACGGAATGACCAGTATGTTCATCTTTCATCACGCTAATCACGCCACAACTTCTGACCTCCATCCTCAGTGACAACCTTAAACACCCGGAAATTAAACCCAAACGGCAACCTTTGAAATGAGGATTATCTGCCGTATTGTACAGCTCAAAGAAAGTGGTTCAAGGATCTCCAGAAGCAGCTATTATTTCATATTTGTCAAGGGCGTAGACACTATGGCTTCACTACAGTTAGCGAGGGCTATTTTAGGTTTTCACCAAGGTTGAATTCCGCAAGTGACATCAGTCTATTTTGGGAAAAAAGTAGAACTGTACACATTTTTTACTCTTGCCTGGAATAAATAGCTTGAGGTAGTCCACAAGGTTCCAAAGAAGTATGAAGTTTCCGGGGACATCCGATTAAAAGATGGAGCTCCACTGTTCAACTTTGGGTAGTACATGTTGAATTCCCAACCGGATATGGTGTCTTTTATCCTTCGCCATTCAGATCACCTCATATGATCAGGCAGTGGAGTGTTTCCTGGATGATGATTTGTTGGAGCAAGGCATATGACAATGGTTTGAGGTTTTTACTTCTGTGTTAAATTGCTCGAAAAATCTAATACTGGCTGTCGAAAGGTTTTCAGGAATCCCATGAGGTGTGTGCTACGTCGAACACGATACTCTTTCATGGAACTGCATATGTAATCTAATCGAAACCATTTGCTTCTCTCTGGCTTTTCCAAGAACATATGAAATGCTGAAGCGTCATGTTGATGTGAATATAGAAGCTGATTTTTCCTCAAGTGTGCTGCGAGGAGAGGTGGGATGTCTCTCCATGGACAGAGCATGAAAAACGTAACTTTGGTCAGTGGTTTTAAGGCAAATAAACTGATGAACAATTCGCTACATACCAGCTACTGATGCATTCATTCTGGCCTGGCAAACGATCTAACGTGAAGCCAAAACAGTTCAGTTTTTGCTCAACGGGTAGGTGCAGAACAGCGACTGGACACTTATAACTATTTTGAAATCATTCACGAGGTTAGCCCAAATCCGACAGGACTGACAACGAGGGAGATAGTGAACATAGCTGAAACTGTCGCTATTCCCCTGCATAGCTACAGTCTTCTTTTAGAAACATTTTATCCAGGTTGCGCGTCTGCCATCGCCAAGACAAAAAAGTAAGTTCACAATACGCCAACAATCAGGACCAACGCCAATAAAAAAATTCTCAGTGATCCTTAATCATCTTGTAACCCAACGATTTTCATTGATTCAAGCCTGCTGCAGCCATCAGACCCATGTGTTCACCCTATTTGGAAACAGTTGTTCTCAATGACCTTTCACAGGCAGATGAGCGTTGTAAGTCTCAGATGGCCGAATTCGATTAGCAGATATTGGAGGTGATTCTGCACTTAATTAGAACTTCCAATCAGTTTCCAAGGCATTCTTATAGAATTCTGCGCAAATCTTTATCCGTCGAGGAACAGAAATCAGGTTGTCTTCAGGCTGAATTGATTTTTATTATCGATATCTAAAGAGATCGAGTAAATTCACCAGAATGTACATTTTTTGCAATACGTATGTGAACGCAGATACCCGTATGAGATGTAGCTTTACAGCTCAGATAATCATGTCTATGAGTAGAATCCGACAGAAAGGTACGAGAAAGTAATTATGCTTACAGTTTTCCCACAAGTAGCGCCTTGCTGTAATTGAAGTAGAAAATTGACGATAAGTCTCGTTAATCTCCCACCTTGGACTTTGCCATCTCAGGCGCAGAGATGAAACTTGACACAGGGTTTGACTGTACGGAGCCGGATTCCGAACTCGTAAATGTAGTAAATGCTTTCCCTCGATGAGGTATAGTGTTTGTGCGTCGTTCGGATACCGTTCCCAGGCCTTTCGGAATGGTTGCTATGTGCTTTTTGGAAGTTGCTATGGTGTCCTTCTTAGTACACTGCAAGGTTGCATATATATTTCCGTGGAGTGGACAAGGGACGTAGTCTACTGAGCTAGCTAGTTGTGTAGGTATACCTGCAACACTGCTCCTTACACTTCCAAAATTATAGTCCTCTGCACTTGATCGAATCATTCGAGGTGACGTGAGAAAGCGATTTGCGTTGTTTTGTGTTAATTCGTCCGCACGCCTATCCGATTCAAACAAAGTCCCTTCAGCGTGCGTGTTAGGAGCACCAGACACACCATGTAGTAAAAGACCATCTGGTTTAACGGATTGAATTATGGCATAGTTATGTATAGAACATGTTTTCGGCCCCTCAATCTTTCCCTCTGTAGGAACAATTTGGATGGCAAGATAGTTGTCAACGGGTTCTGTTTGTGGATCAACGGAACCAATTGCACTCTTGCTTACCAAAGTTGAGCGAGGCATGCGCACATGCTTATCTAATCCAAATGGAGCATTACCTGGATGAATCTGTTTTCCATTTGGCTTTTCGGTCAGGTGACCATCCCGAAGACTGTCGTATGAGCTTTTACGTAGACCATCAGTTTTACCGCTAGACTGTAATTCTTCATGATGTCGACAGGAACGTTTACCATATAAGCAGTAGATTATGAGACCGGTAAACATCAAGAGGATAATTAAACAGGAGGCTGCAATGCCAGTGTATTTGAGCACCAATGTCGTATTCAGCTGATTCATCCACTGGAACACAGAACCCGAGAACATATGACCCAAGTTACTTTTTTCCGGTTCTACATGAACAGCAAAAGTGGTATTAGCACGACCATGTCCAGTGTCCAGAAAACACACGTACATGCCAGCATCTTCGAGTTGGACGTTTTCAATTATCAAGGTAGATTGAAATTTACGTCCTTGCGTTTGCTGAACAGACATTCTAGGCCAATGGCCTTGAATTCGAGTCCCATTACGATACCAGACGACGATGCCAGCAGGATCTGCAAAGAATTCACAACTCAAAGTTGAGTTATATCCTTGAGATAGTTGTACAGGTTGATTTGGCGACAATGCCTGCGGAACACACTGAAAGTCAGTAATCCTTACTGAATTAGGGCCAGAGTCACTCAGTTGGTTGAATATTGGGCGACCAAATAATTCATAGGGTTCAGTGCACTTAGGTTCGAATAGTTTATTTTTATCCTCCGTAGCAGAAAAATCGGGCCCAGACCAGATTTGAACTGCTGGTTCGGCAATACTTTGGCGGAGACCTTCCGGAATACGCTTAGAATATGTCAATTTAGCTCCATGTTTAAGAAACCATACTTTTAACCAACGCAAATGGCAGTCACAACGGAGTGGATTGTCATATAAGTAGAGTTCCTTTAACTTCATGCTAGTAAAACTGTGTTCAAATGTTTCTGGCAAGGTATTCATATTATTGGAGCTCAAATCCAGAACTTGTAGTTGGTTTAACCCGTTCAATGCAGCAGGATCTAGATGAAAATCACCTGAGGTGGCTCCTGCCAGCACCAGTGTACGCAGTGTAGACCCCATTGATGAAAAGAATTGGCTGGGGACAAATCCAATAGGGTTTTGGTATAAATTTAAATATTCTAATTTCGGGAGGCTGTGTATCACTTCCGGATGGAATGATTCTGGTGTGAAAGTCAGAAGGTTAAACCGTAAACTCAGAGTTTGCAAAAATCTGAGCTGTTTAAAGGTGTTGGGTCGGATAACTCGTAAATTGTTTGAATCCAGATCAAGGTCTGTCAGATTCAAAAGATGCTTGAATTGCGATGCATTCAGGATGGGAATATCTTGATGGTTGATGGTCAGTTTGACTACTTGACTGGGTAGATCTGAGGGAATTGTGGTAAAATGTGTATCGGGTTTGTCACAAATAGACTGTCGCTTTGAATAGTCTTCACCGGTCACGTATGTTACACACCCGCGGACAGCGCGTAATAATGGAATTTGGAGTATGAACAAAAGCACAGATAGGGTAACTGACATATAAATCTTGGTCGTCGTCACCAGTACCATAAGGACGATTTTGTGGGTTACTGTTTGAGGACAAGCGGCGAAGTGTACAAATACTTGTCGGACATTACGAACACAAGATAAATCCGTGTAAATTGCAGTTATGTGCGGTGTAACAAAATACATGACGCATAATTGACGCTGTGAAGCACTAGCTGAGGAGTGATTGGGCTCAATTCTTCTAGGATGTACTCCTTAGCGGAGGATCTTACACATGTCTGTTTGTTCAGGCTGCCTCTGCGTACTGCGCACGCACTGATTCTGTACGATCTGGCAACATGCAACCACATCACCCTAGTGGTTAACTTGTTCATGCGCCAATTGCGCTTCAGTTCGACCTTCAATTCACCATGTTGTTCCCTGATTGGCCCAAGGTGACTGTCAGTGACACTGGCAGCAGTTTTGTCCGTATACTGACTAGCCCGTTTGTCTTGGCAGACAAGAAGGCCATACTTGCTCTTTTGCTTGTATGTGTTGAAGCTGAAAGAGACACGTTTTTATACGTAAGGAAAACAAAAAAATCCGATACACACACTACTTTTTCTGTGTCCAACTGCTCACTGTATGCTTGTGTTTGGGCAGTTTGAAGTCCAGTCTAAATCTGAGTTTGCGAAGCGAAATAACAAATGCTTGTCGCGTTTCATCGTGTGATATACAAAGTTATAAGGTGGCCTTGTGGCTTAAAAAATAATTTGTAATTACTGGTATTTTAGAAGATGAAAGGGAAGCTCACTTTACATAATCCCGCCTTTGCTTGACAAGGATTTCAGCATCTATAAACGAACCTCAGTGGTTGCAGTTAGTCTATCGGGCAGCCCATGAGTGGTTCACTCATGCACCATATTGAACTTGCAAATAAATATCCCTCCAGGAGTTCTTGCCTAGCAGTACGGGCTTAGCTTAAAATATTATATCGGTTGATTCGCCAAACGGTGCTCGACGTAATACTTGCTGGAACAAAGTCGACAGATTCATTTAGAAATCAATAATAGATTTGAAAATTACTATATTATGGGAAATGCCTCCCATTTGTGCTCCGTTAGAACATATGCTTGACGAAAAGTTGTAGATTGTGCCTACCGGATGGAATGCGAGAAGTGAGAAATAGGTATGAAATCTGCGAACTTATGAGTAATATGCACATTCAAGAAAATATACTGCAATATCTCAGATATTTTGCCAACTGAAGCACCTTCAGAGATTCAGTTGGATTCAGTGCACAAACGAGTTTATTTGATGAATATACATTTCATTTTTGGAAATCCAAACTTGTGTTTGTTAGCCAGGTGGCTGCTGATATATCCCTCAATCTTGTCATCCGGTTCGCTATCAGATCAGAGGACTCTTCAGTGCACGCATATGTAAGTACACAATGCCTAATTATATTTCAGAGTACTGTCGTACATAAATTCGGAGAAAAATCGTGCATGCAGGCTCAGTAATACAAAAGGCCACATGTATGATTAAATGACATCGAACGTATTCCTTTTTGTCAGGAAAAATTCCGGGCGTTGACCTGAGTAATTTTCAGCAATGCAAAGCATATAAGTAATTACTTCGTCTGAAGAATTATTAGCATCAGTTATACTACATTATTAAAATCAGCTGAAATCCCTCATCGTGAAGCTGAGGCATTCTTGTGAGTTTTTGTTTGTGCTCACGCACAAAGCTTTTACTAATTCACTAAATGCAAATAATTGACATGAAAAATGCTGACGACATGCTTCCTACGTATTTCTTTTCAAACAGGATTCTTAATCTTACTATAATTTTCCTAATTCAAAAACAGATTTTAGTTCCAATTTTGGGGTTTTGCGGGATAGGTATGTTTGTTCATAGCCACACCACTCTCGTTTGAACGGCCGTGTTCCTGTTCTGGCGTAATTTTAGTTCATCCTTTCTCTTCTAGCGTAAAACCCAAAATCGCCCTAAAATGACAAATTAGGATATCTTATTGTCGACTGATACGTTTAATTTTTCACACCGTAAATTTCATAAAGGCGATTGACTGTAGCGTTTATCGTGGATTCAGCCACAGCTTTCCCTTTTGAACAGTCCCTTTTACGTTGTTAATTAGACCTCGGATTTTGGGTTAAGTTGTTCTTTTTTGCTTTACACAACACCAAGATTGGATGGCTTAAATAGATCAATACTTGATTGTGAAGCAGGCCGTGCGTCTCTGCCTACGTTTGCCCGAGGTTCCCGTTGCTTTCTGTAGGCACCATCAAAACGACCATGTGTTTAACTGACTGTGTTCACAGAACACGTTACTTTCTTTCATTACAGAGTTACTATGATTAAATAACTCTCAGTACTCATATCTTAACCCTTTTAGCGGATAAAACGTTGTCCCCTGAGTCGTTAGGTGAAGAAATGTGTAGGTTTAACTAAAAGACAACCTTAAAAAAGTAAGTTTGTATCAAAGAAGGGAGAAGTAAACATCAAGTACAAATTCTTTTAGAGCTGGTTCCAAAAACTGCCCACAACGCTGCTAGACATAATGGTGGCCTATACAACCATATGTTGGGCATAGGAGAGTGAACACCTCGAGAATAAGAGCGTATGAGTAATTGAACCACAAATTTAATCTGACTTATGCTAAGACGAATCGCGTGAAATTATTCAGATCCTTGCTGAAATACGTGAAATACCACCTAGTAATCGCTCATCAGGAAACCATTTCTCAGTGAAAAAAGGTGAAAAAATTGCACAAGTGAATACAAATTAGAGTGGCATGTAGCGAATCTGGCCGGGAAGAGATACGCAAAGTTTTTAAAATGAACGAAAGTCTTCAGCTACTGACGAACTGCGTAGAAATGAGATGGAGTAGTTGGAAGTATCACACTAAGACCTGCCTTATCGTTCATATCTCCAAGCTGACCGTCTCAACGATCCGGGAGGTGGAATTAAAAGAGAATAATCGTCTAGCTTTACCACTCTTTTTTTGCTAATCAGTCATGCCATCCGAAGGAAGCATGAGAGGGCCAGTGTGCTCGAGCGCAGACAAGAGCAGAGGAGATGCCAATGTTAGGTTTGAACCACGGACCTTTTGGTGATTAGTTCGTGCTTTAAACACGGAGCTATCTCGAGCTCTCCTCGAGAGGTAGTCCTTAAAAAATCGATTACTTTTCGGTGAATTCACTCACTTGCTTATTAATTTGACACTTGCGAGGTGCTCAACTGAATCTCTCTTTTATGATGTTCTTCGATCAAATGTGATGCACAAATTGAATTTAATTAAAACGTGGTTGATGGAAACTCGGGAATCGCGCCCACTCGAAGAGCTCCAACAAGAACGAAACAGTCCACAGCTTGTCGAAGAATTTTCAGCAATCTTCTATGTATCACCCCTTGGTTATTTCTTTTCCCAAAGTAGCTCGACACCAGATATTTAAATCTGTTGATGCTCAATAGTGGAGGATTTTGAAATAATTCTGGATTCAACTTGATATATTTTCCAGTCAGTTTTCACTAATGTTCATTACCAACTTCTCTACAATTTCCAAATGTATTCTAGAATGTGTCAATTTCAGATCACGTGAACTTGACAACTGGGGTGTAGCTCTCAAGGTTTATTCACCGTATAGCGGGACTGTCATATACGATAGATATGGATAGCCTCACTGGTTGAACCTAAGGAAACAAATTCTTCATTCCAGCCCAAGCATACCACGGGATTTCTGACCTCTCTCATTCAGTGTGTTTTATCGGTTTCTGCCTACACTGTCTGTTCTTATCAATCTTCTTTAGCTATGAATTCAATGGGGAACTGGTGTATGTTCTCAACAATGAGATGTGCTTCACTGTGAGATGTTCATTCGAAATTAAGGCTTTCGATTTTCGGAATTTAAAATGTTCTTTTATCGTAACTTGCATGGCGAAATTCCATAAAATATGTGGCAGCAGGTTCATTGTGGAGGAACTAGTTTAGTTGCTCTCCAGATGTCTTTTCAGTTTTAGTTTCCAAGTAAACTCTTTTTGTTGTCTACTACATTGTCATACACCCTAAGCGTTAGCGAAATTGACCTCTGCAATCTGCTTGCGTATTACTTGTAGATGGGGTTTTCTTCAATTCCTGAACAAATGTTATCCTTTGAGCCCTTTTAAGAGTAAGGGGGATACTAAAGCCGCTTGATTCCACCCGAATCACTTTCATGTGGGTACCAGTCTATCTGCGCTTGCTCTATTAACCCGGTTATTCTTTATTAAATGTAACCCTTAGAGGTACCCTAATTAGTGGGTTTGAGAGCCTGATCAAGGAATTGACATGACAATGTCGGTTATCGGGTCTTCACGGGCAAATCAAGCAATTCATTCAGTTGCGATGCGATCACTAGTGCCCGTCGAGGGTTTGCCCGTCGAGTGCTGGCAATACGCTTTCTTCGTACGTCAGATACCTAGGGTTTAAGTGCTGGCGCAGCACTACTTACAAGCCACAGCGAGACGCTAGTGCATTGATTTCCATTGTTGGCGTGGACTCATTAAAATGATTCGTCAGCACAGGCGAAGAAACCATCAAACAACAATATGTTAATGTGTATTCTATCAACCTTCCAACCATCTAGAACCGTGTAATTGCACGTCAACACCTGCAGTTCATGCTTCCCATTTCAAACTCGCCATGCATTCTGTCGCTTTGGAACTGAGGTGAAGTGCTAGTGACCAAATTACTGGTGCACCCAAACAACTCTACATTTAACACGATGCCTGACCCAGCCTTCTTCTGAACACGACATTAACCATAGTAGCGTCAACATCTTACACCACAAACTTAATGGCCCGACGCGGTTTACTGCTCGAATGGGCAAACTTCCTGTTTTCTGCAAACTTCGACATTATCCAACCTTCCATTCTGATCACCTTTTCTACATATGTATATATATAAATATTATGGTTCTCCTACAAGCAAATGGCTGAAACTGTACGAGTTAAGATGACTTGGCTTCTTATATCCTGATAATTCTGAGCTTCAGAACATTTCTACAAACATCCCAAATTGTCTTCAATGCATGTGTTTACACTTTTCCATCACTCGCTTAAGTAGTCTGTATTATCAGTTTGTTTGATTTGTTCAGACTACCGCGTGATGAACCAAGCGTGCGTATTTACGCTTCGATAAGATAAGGCAGCATCTGTGCGATTTTTCTTCGGTTTCCTTCCTTCCTAGCATTTGTTCACATTGAAATTTTACCCTGTGGCTGGTAAGCTGAGGATTACGTTCGACGCAACAGAAATGGTTTGGGGCATGTGAGTTGTTGGATCTACTACAGCGGTTACTACACAGTGGATATATTATAAGGAACCGCTCGGTGGTTTCTATCACCGAGAGAAAAGTGCTTGATGTAGAAGAACAATAACACTGTGGCTAGCCAAAGACTAGTCAGTTTATTGTCGTGGGCTGTGATTGTTGTGGATGTAATACGTGTCCTTTCGCTTGTGTGGGAGTGTGTACGTTACACTGCGCATTTTTGACACCTGACATTGTGGTAGAAATGCCCTGTCACCTGCGATCTGCCGTGCCTGAATTGCATCTCTACGATGAATTAGGCCGGACCGAATGGTAGAAAACGCTATCAAACTTGTTACTATACGACAGTGTCATGCGAACAGCCACTAATTCAGTGAAACAACACCGTGCATGCAGTATGTACACGTGATCAATGTTGACGCTGTGGTCCTCAGTAATGTATGGAGTATATTTGCTGAATTACGATTCAGTTGGTTTGATTCGCTCACGTTTTCTGGGATAGCCCAACAAGGCCGTTTATGTTCATTGATTCCAGCCTTCAACTGCCTACTTGTTTGGTCATTGTGAACGCAGTCACAGTTTGTAATATCGGTCTTGTGGACAGCGTAGACACAGACAACACCGGGACTGGGAGGATCAATTGTGCCTGTAGTGTGCTGATTACTTAGAAGATAGCACGGACCTTGTAGCTGAAATGAACCCAAAAGAGGCTTCCAGATGCATGTCGTTGTCGGATATCCACCGTTTCAGCTGTCTGGATGTTCTATCTGGTTTGATGGGTTAAAGCGTGTTTAATGAAAGCTCATGGATACACACTGTTCCTCAGTTTTCTCACTCTTTCAGACGAACTTATCACTGCAATTCTTATTTGCCTGGTGAGTCAGTGTGCAGGAGGTCGCCGAAACTGCTCAAAGCTTGAAAAAAAGCCGTTCAAAGAGTAGTCGGACTGCAACAAAGTAAAAAGGGAGACGCATGACACTTTCACCGTTGGTACCTCTGAACAATGTAGAACGTGGGTATAAATTGAAGGATTGTGATACTTCTTTTCAGGGGGCATTTCGGATCTGTAGGGAGTCACACAGAACTATCCAGTGTAGTCCTATCCTCTTATGTTTTGCAAGCCAGTAGCAATTGGACTAGTGGTGTAAAGCGGAAAACCAAAGCAGACATTTCACAACACTATCAAGAAGTAATTAGCTTGGTGCATGTTTTGAGGTTTGCGTACTGTTCACAATCACATCACTCTCGTTTGAACAGTCGTCCTCCTGTCCTGGCGCAAATTATTTCGGTGAATTCACACCAAAGAGGGGGAAGCACTGAATTCTGGTTTCGCTCTTACTAGAGCTCATCAGCAGTGCGTATCCAAGGATCGTGTCGGGATTTGAACTCCGGACACCTTACATGCGAGGACAACGCGTCTGAATTCTCACATCTTAACGGGTGAACGTGTTCATGCTTGAGCGATGCGGTTGGAATACCCGACACACCATCCATACGATGACCCAGTAACTGTCTTGGTTGTGACGATCGATTGGCCCGCTTGTCAGGACTTCCCAGTCAGGTAGCGCCACAGACGCTTCACCCGTTCGGAAGTGAGAATTCAAATGCGTCCAACGTGCGCTGGTGGAATAGTGGTAACACGTTCGCCTCACATGTCAGGTGTCCGGAGCTCAAACCCGGGCACGGCCGTTGGATATGCACTGCTGATGAGCTCTAATAAGAGCGAAACTCGAGTTCAGTGCTTCCCCCTTTGGTGTGGATTCACTAGAAGCAATTGGCTTGTTGTCTGCACAAAGTTATGTAAAGTGGCATCAATCTTGAAAGGACTGGGATAATTGCAGGTGGTGCACCTAATATAATCCACAACATCCAAACTTGAAGCATAGGGTGGTCTTCATGCAGCAGAACGTTCACTTGAGGAATATCACGAACAACGGATCCAGTCATGTTGTTTCCTGAAAATGTGCTTCGTGAACCTGTGTAGTAGCGCCCGGAGTAGCGTCCGAATTTTGCCGGCAACAGAGGGGCAATACTGCAGCTTTTACGTCCCCACTTCTGCACATGAGAACGAAAACGACAATGCTTAAAATCATTAGCCAGAACCGCCAGAAATGTCATTTAACGACAGCTTTTTTCGCGGTTCTGGTTTAGCCAAAACCAGATCTATGGCCGGTTTGGGATTCAAATAACCCAAAATGTCTCTGGCAGATGAACGGCAGCAATACTGCTTTACACTGTGAAGGATGAATGCATGGCAAATAACATCCAAGCACACTTGAACACAGAGGCAAAACTTAAAATAATCGCAGCAAGAATAGTAAAGGGTACCATCACAGGATTTAAGTAAGCGGCAAATACGATGGAAATATCCGGGAAAACCTACAGAAAAACACGATGAAATGAACTTTTGTTGCATAACCACTTGTTGTTGTTCCTTGACTTCCTGCACAAAAACGTGGTCTTCTGCTGCAAAACAGACTTCTGTAAAATCAACTTATGTGGTGGTCTTGCTGTGTGCGCAACAGGCACCTGGTGGGATATCGATTGTGTTGACTATAGAGAGTAATAAATAAACTGACATCATTTCAGAGATGTTTGTTAGGCAGTCGGAACCGAACCTCTCTGAAGCGACGACTACCAAATCGATTCCAAGCACTTCCCAATTGATTTAATACGGACATTGTTTTGTACCCGTGCAGTGAGTGACGAGCGAGTGGTTCTACTTGGAGTAAAAGTCGTAAGAATGAACCCCTGGTCGTTCTGCAGTTAAAGTCCGAAAGGTGATTTTATCTTCCTCAACGTCATGGAATTATCTGGAGATTTCGTTGGCTAATCAGCCGACTTCACACAGACAAAATAACTTATCATGTCGCCACTTTTCAGTGGTGCGTGAAGAGAATCTGGATCCAGTTATGATTGAAGACAACAAATGGATCTAAAAATTTAATAGGCCTCCAGAAACCTTTAGTCTTGCTCAGATGTAATAGAAAATAGACAAATATATCTATATTCTTCCCAATGGATAGAAAGTGGCCTGCAACACCATCAAATTAACACGTTTTCAAACACCAACCATGGTTTTCTTTAGTCTGGAGCAAGTTATTAAGCAAGGGGCTAGTTTGGTACGCCTTATTTGGTGCCTGTATTTGCTGATTTTACCCGACTTGTGTTCAACACTTGGAAACATGCATTTGGTATCGTACTGCCTCTTTACTTTTGGGTTTTTTCCTTTTGGTCCAGGGTTGTTACCGATTATGTTTTATCCTGATGGTGGAAGGCGCACAGTAGGTTTTATGAATGCAAGGCTCAGGAGAATGGATCTACTTTGATAAGTCTGTGTGGTGTTTTAGGAAGTCATTGTGGTAAACTCACGTCTAACGCAAGGTGAAGTGAAACCCCTAGCTCCCTCAATGCCGCAATCCAACATCATATTTATTACGTGTGTTCAATCTCGAGATGTGGTAACGGCTTCAATGGATAATAAGCTTTACCCGGATTGCCCAAGGGTTAATACAGTTTTATCGTTTATTCTTAGCTTACACGCATTAGTTACTACAGTTTGTCCACAAGTGGCATACACACGCAAACTTTCGTCATCCTAGCTGCAATTCGCCTTGTGGTTAATAATCGAAGACAATGGATGTCTAAAAAATACTCATTCAGCTGAGATCTCACAGAATGATAAGAAACAGCACATATACAAGATATCAACTAGACGTATAATGATAAAAGTTGTCGCTACATAGTTGATCTTCTATGTAACAGTTCTAAACCATTCCTTCATATTCATCTTTGCATTTGAATATCCTGGGTGCTGAAGCATACTCTTGTTTTTTTACGTTTAGACTGTGATCGCTCATGCATGATGGCTTTCGATTCCCCGACTGAGGGAATGATTTTGAGCCGTATTTTTATTTCATTTTTCCAGACTAAAACTGCTTACAGGTTTATGACTAGACAGCATCTATTCCTTTCTTTGTTTCGTACTGAAACTGCGCTAGTTAAAATTTCACTGAAGTTGTCTCCATCAGCAACCAATTGAGAGCATTGAGCCTATATTAAGACTCCCACTAAAAGCATTTCCACCGTAAATGAACTTAAGGTTTTTAGTCGCCTGAAACTAATGAAATTTCATCGTTAACTTCTCTTTAAAAAATCCAGCATGCAATGCAGCTGAAATGACCCGGTGAACCTGAGTCACTGTTTGAAAGAAATCCACGGCGGATAATCCTTCCGAACCATACAAGGCAGACAGTTACCATGTTTGAGCGAATCATCGATACGATCAACGATCATACAACTGTAATCCACCCGGCAATTTCAATGTTTACGCTCGAAATAGGAAATAGCTTCTTTTGAGGATGATTAGTTCCCATCACAAAAGAAGGGAAAATTTAAGGTAGTTGAAGAATGTGACACATTTGATAAGGATTGCGAAAGCAAACATGAGATGGACTCTTTTTAACTACCAAGAATATAAATAAGCCAGTTTAACGTACTTGAGTGGAGGAACCACCATTTGCAGAGAGAGAACAAAATCCATTTTTGATGCACTTCACTATTAAGGATTTTGTTCCACGCTGAGCTAAGTGTCGTTAAATGCTAATATTCTGACTTTGGTCTTCAAGAACTTCACAAGATATTTTTCCCAGCGCCATGAACAGCCCCTATATAACTGCTGAAACAACCATGAACCGCGATTCTTGCAGTTTTAACTGTAGGTTCTTGATAATCTGAAATAAGTCTAGTCTGAAATGTCTGAGAACTAAGAAGACAGTCCGAAGTTAAGGACTACTGCTGTTGATCTAGATTATTACCTACGTAGTTTTCGAAGATATAGAATGTCAGATATGCTAATGCTTGGTAACGCAACCAAAAGAGATAAAACCTAATGAGCACATTCTTCCATCCTTCGAGTTCTGGAGTTAACGACTGAACAAGGTGGATCCAGCGCTCAGTAGATCTCCAGGCCACAGGATATGGACGGTATCAAAGCTGCGCACTCGTCTATATGTTGACTCGGTGAGATGGTAGGATAATTCAGGTCTTATAACGTATTCAGTGTACGCCATGTAGAACGATGTACGTTCCAATTATTCTATGGCCTCTCCTTGGGGACGGAAGTGCCCAAAAAGATGACCTAAGTACGTTATGCTGGACGAAGTAAGAGGGTTTTATAAACGAATAGCAAATGGTAGTGTTAGGTAAAGTCTAGAGTGAAAATGTGATGTGATCGTAACGTGAACAAAATTGCATCCATCGGGGGTGGACGTGAGCTATAAATATCTAGTTCATCCTAACAAATCAACTGCCAAGAAGATTTATTCCACGTGACACTAATGTGGTTGAACTCCACGCATGATTACTCATGGCTGCCCTGCAGCAATTAGGCAAGTTCTTCAGCTTTATAGACGCGAATATATCTCGGATACCTAAAGGCATCGGTGCAATTTCATGCAGATTAGGAAGGCAAGGTGATAGTACGGGTAGCCATGTTTTAAAATTGTCTCTGGTTACCTAGAAAATGTCAACTTCTGGCTTACTGTGGAAGTCTAGCGTGTATAACAAACGGCGCTAACAAAGCAAGCATTACTTTGCTAGTCACAGGTCCAGTGAATCGGAGATGAATTTCAGGCAAGTGTAACCTATACCCTACATGCTCACTGACTCAGCTGACGCAGTACTTTTTCGGTGAACTACAGCTTAGTAAATGGAATTCACTTTGAGGGTGACTCTTGAAAAACAGCCCAATCTAAATCATGTTGATGAAGCGAGTTGCACAGGCATTTATTGCACGATAACAGCTTGATTGTTTTAACGTAGAGTAACTCGATTTTAGGACTTGTGTGCGGTGAAGTTTTGTCTACCGTTGTGTCTCGGATGCTTTCATCAGCAAGTAATACTAACCTTGCTTCGCTGCCAAAAAAGAAGCGGAAAATACCTTGAGTGTATGACTTTTCATGGCACAGAAGTATTCCACTAACCGACGCACGCTTGCCGTCTACATGGTTGAAGAATACTCTTACGTTCTCAATAGTTGCCAGTCAGATACTGTCAATCTTGTGTCCATTAAGCAAATCTTAACCCAAATTTCAGCTTTATTTGCTCTCCCTATATAAGTTGGCCTTTGATGACTGTTCTAAAATTTATCAGAATTTTCTGTCCAAATCGCTTTTGTTTCCCAATATCTTCTGGAAGGGAAAGCATATACACCAAATGGTTCCTTCTACTGACCAAATCCTGTCACTTTCATGTAATATAATTTGCGTCTTTTGTGCAACTTTCTGAAGCATCTTCATCGCCAAAACTTGATTGAGCCAATTACGCAAAAGGTTTTTCAGGATCTCATTTGACCTCCAAATAGGTCCCCAAAATTGCTTGTAGAAAGCCATTCACCATTACACTGTAGACATTCAGTGAACAAGCCATCAGGCTGTTAGCAAAAATGTGTTTTGTGTTGTCATTAGTGTGCACTATGTGTTTGGAGTGGTTCAAATTTGTAACCCAGAAATGCTTTCTGTCTGTCCCTACTAGTTAGAATAAACTGTCAATCATACAGAGTTGCATGGGTCCTATTCCGATTTCGTCGTTTGGTTCTGTCTGTCTGGTCGACAGCTGTCGCGGTTCGAAACGACTGATAAGTGCAACGTGTCCGTGTAGTGGTCTCTAATGCTTTGTTTTGAACAAATTCGCTGATAAATTGTACCCCAATCACACAAACTTCACTGTTTGACCAACCATTGGTATTGGAGTTTACCAGACAAAGAGAACGGAAATGTTGCATCATTCATTTAGGCTTCGTCGCATAACCTGTCGGCAAAATAGAACGCTTTGTTCGGAGCAACGAAAGGAAGTAAACCAGAGAAAACTTTGATTTGCTTTAAGTTCGGTGATCCATTAGTTTGAGAGGATCGATAATCGCCGCATAATTTACCTACCTCTACTTCAATCGAAAAAAGTCATTAAATGAGCATCAGAGTATACACGAAAAACAGAAATTAGGATTTTTCCAAAGGATAGTACTCACAAAGTTGCTAAGACGTTTCGGCAGCCCATCACCGGCTTTACTCGTCTTGGGGCTCATTAAATAGACGCAGTTCCCGATCTTCCGTCAACCTTATTTTCTGCTTGAACTAAAATTGAATAGGTTCTGATAAATACACTCATCTGCAAATCAATTTGGTTTTCAAGGAAGACTCAACTGAATCTCTCGTTTATGATATTCTTCCACTAAATGTACCGCCCAAACGTCACCTTGTGTTACCCTTTGTATGATATTCGAGATGTCGCAACCAAATTGATTTTCAAATGAATGTATTTGTCAAAATCAGTCGAATTCGTGTTCAGGAGAAAACGAGTTAACTGGAACACGAGAAATGCGCCCACATGGTTAACTCCAAGAAGGGCGTAGCCCGTCGTGGGCTGCAAAAAAAGGAAGGAAGTAGAATTACTCTCGAGATGGGAGGGTCTGTGAAAAGAAACATGACTCAGAGCCAACGTGACTGGTAGATAGCTCAAACAAGTTCTCTTCTGATACAGACGACTTTCAGTGAATATAGTCTATAAGGAATACAAATATGAAATCTGTCCGGATATGTGATTACTTCGGAAACGAAGCTCTGTATTTCCTGACTCAGTGTACTTATTCGTTAGTGCCCCGGCAAGGTTCTTATTGCATCTACTCCATGTCCGGAACGTGCATGAACACCAAGGACAACTTGTCAAAACGGCATGGAGTTGAGGTGTTTTTAAGTAGTTTTCTGGCTAATTAACTATATCCATCATTAGGGCTGTAATAATGAAGTCTAGAAGAATGATGGAGCAACCACTAACCGACGGCAAGAGGCACTCTGGAGGCAGGAACCTTGGTTTTACTGACCGTTTATGAGTGTTTGGATATGCGATGATTCGGTAGAACTACAAGGCCCTTTAAAAAATCTTGGTCCCATCTCGCATTGTGAAACAACTGGAAACCGCAAATCGAATGCCTAATGTAGACATTTTATCAACAACTCACTGAAAAAAATTGTGTTGATTAGAAGACGGGTCATCATAAAACTTATTTCACTGGTGAAGTAGCAACCGATTAGTTGAACAAATTCAAAGACCTCTTCATACTCGTTCGATTTTGCTAACTTTATCGAGTGAAGCAAAACACCTTGTGCTACTGTGGTGGCGCAAATCTGGTCCAGAGATTCGGATCAGTAAAGGTCAGTTGTTGAAACTTCACTATATTATTCCCCCATTGGTCCGCTCCAACAGTCTTTACTACTCACTCTTGTCACACGTCAGTCAGTAGTAAGATCTTACAACCAGCCCGACGTTTGCTATATGAGCTAGTCCAAAGAAGGTTGATGAGAGCCCTCGAGCTATGATTCATTTAACTTGCTACAGCGTTCGCAGAGCCTGTAGGTACAAACCAAAAACATTGGCAAAGACCTAGATCTCTCACGAATAACGACGAATAAATAAGACTTGGTTTGAGAACTTTAGGTTCACTGGGCTGACAAATGACATATTCATGTAGTTACTACATCAAAAAGCATCACAATCCACAAGCCAGATATTTTGGTGCGAACCGCCTCAAAAATCTGCGTTACAACATACCACAAACCCACCCATTTTTTCATCACTTCATGCATCAGTAATCAAGTATAAAACAACTGTTGCATGCTGGAGAGATAAGGTCACATAAATCGATTACTTCCATGAAATTAGGGCCTCAATTGGTAGACCTGTACGTCAAAAGGTGATTTTACAACGTTCAGGCCAAGCGAAATGAATAAATTTAATTGCGATCATTTTATGGACGTAAGAAACTACTGATAAGTTTGCTGAAAATTGTACGACATCCCATGACCGGTTTCACCTTTCTTTGGGCTCATCAGGTAGGCGCAGCCCTCGAGTTTCCGTCAACCTTATGTTCTACTTGGAACCAAATTGCACGAGACTGATGGAATACACTCATTTGCAAACAAACATGGTTTTGCGAGAGACTCGCCTGGAATCCAGCTAGATCTCTCTTAAAAACATCAACCAAACTTGTTAGCACATAAGTGCAGCTCGCTGAGATGATTATACTTAGGCTACAGATGGGCTCAATTTTTGTAGACAAAGTTCCCGTTTTTCGTCGTGTCCATTTGAAAGATACTTGGTGATATAATTCCGTCTCCTTCAGTCGAGCTGGTGATGTCTAGCAGTGATGACAGTTGTTAATGTTGAGTGCTCAAGAAGAGCATATCGGGACAAGCTCTGACATAAACGAGATACTCCCCCAAAAAAGACGTCCATGTTGGAAGAGTGTTCATCAAATTACCGAGCGTTAGCAACAGTCCAAATGACAGTCACCCGCCAGAGCTAAAGGTGAGTTCGTGCATGACGACCTAGATTGAAAGGACTGTGACTAATTTGTAAAGTGTTCCTCAACGTGAATTTTAGCTGTTCTCCCCAAAAATCAATTATACCGAGCTAGTGCTACGTCACACCTTACATCATGGTGTCAAATTTAGTAAAGGAAAAAATTCCGGCAGCGGTAATCCACTTTGTCTCTTGCATTCTCAGTGAATCTCCCAGGCTGTACCTCCGCGAAGGTGAGGGTGTACGTTGACGGATATGTATTCTGCTCAGCCCACTGTCACCGAGAATAGCCAAGGCCACCTCGTTCCTGGAACCAGATCTACTCTGGTTCTGCTCTCATGGTAGCCGACGCCCGTGCAAGAAGGGTAACCCTTAACCTGGAGACAGATACACTAGTGCTACCATGAATGAACCAAAGTCGGATTTGGTTTTCATTGTGTAACCAAAATTGTCAACTTATTCCATGAAAAAAACATGATATCTATGCGTCACACACAACGTCTGTTGTGGCTGCACCATTCGACCTAATCCAATTTAATCTTCTCAACCATGTTGTTTCTTAGTTGTCTTCGAAAGCGGCACAGGATAGGTTGAGAAATTAATTCCCACAACCTAACATTAACTCACTGTGATTGATTTTTGAAAAACTATTATCCACTTTAAGGCTAGTAGTGTGTATCTCGAAATAGCTGAATGGATATTCTTGGGTCCTTTCGAACAGGTGTGACCACCTTTCACAGAAACATCAAAATGAGTATCACCTGGTTTAAGTTAGTTACAATGGTGGAGTCAGAAGTGGTCAAGGCGTAATAAACAGCTGACCATGATACCTCTACTCTTTACACTACATCTAATGGTAACAAGCAAAAATCCTCCATCTAAAGCACAACGACTGGGTAATTCCTAAGCAGTTTTCGTTGTATCCCATTGCGTTTGTATATGTTCTGTCTTTGAATCCGGTGGAGGTAGAGACCTGATATAATCTAAAAATGACTGTATTATTCTTTTTTTCCCAAGCGCTACTTAAAGGGAGTTGAAATCGCCTTAGCAACTCAGCCCCGATTTCTTCCCTCTTGGAGCTCATCGGGTAGGCATGGGTCCTAAATTTCTTTTGAATTTGCATTGCATTTGAACACACTCGTACAGATGGACTAAATACACCAACCGACAATGTGGAAGTTAGTGTATTTTGCTACTTCAATGCATAACTTCTTGTGCTTTCGGAAACTCAAATTACCCAGTATACTTCGACACGAATGAATCCCTTTTTCTCTTTGGAATGAAATTTACACACTGTGTGGCTCTCTTAACACTCTTCATAATTCTCCACTCCCAGGGTTTAATCACGGAAAAACTAAGGATACCTTTTGTTATCGGCCCTCTGCGCGGAATCTTCAATGCGAACACAGGCAAAACTTTAATTCAATTTCTTGTGTAGAGTCTACCGCAGCGATTTAAGAACCAAAGTTTCCTACATAGCATAGTCTGACTCACTGATAAAAAAGCTGTTGCTGAATCTGGGGGCATTATCGGGAGATAATCTTGCAGCACCGTTAGGACAGTAAACCCATGGAGCCTTCCGAAGTAAGAAATTAGAGGGAAGGCTTAGACACTTCATCGTTACAACGTAGACAGAGCCAAATCTTTTTACCGCAACCGAACGAAAGCCAATTTTTCTTTTCAATGATGTGGAAAAATATGATCTGCAATTAACTGCTTAATTCTAAAGGTGGTTATTTATATGAACACACTGATTTTATGCCTTTATCCTCACCAGCACTTCTATGTTTTCCTTCTTTGAGAAAAAGCGCATAAGTTTCAAACTGTTGATGAATAACTCTTGAAAATTTTTATTTGAAACGCGTAGCAAAAACTTCGTGTTTGTCCCCTAGTTCATATCACACCGGCTAGGCCCCAATAAGTTATTAGGGCTTGGCGGTTATTGTGTTATCCACATGGACATCATACACCATTTCTATTTGCTGATTATGAAAGGTATTTTTCCAATCCAGTAGCTATGGTAATGGTTCATCTCGACAGTGGCGCGTTTTGGACACAACCGCGAGCAAACAAACCATGTTCGTCAACGAAATTTTCAGACACCGATGTCAGTCACAGCAAGCAGTTATTTATATAGTCAGTCTATCAACAGTCAAGCAAACCAGATTGTGGCATTTCTGTAGGACGCAGACAAGAGGTAATCATATACACTCATGCATGGATTATTGCCCCGGGAAAGAGGGAGGAGATTCCGCTACCCTAGTGACTAACAGACACTTGCACATGATCCAGCTAACTCTGATGTGGAGACTGCGCTGCAAGTCCAATAACAGTTGCCTTGCTACGATTTTTGACGCAGCTCGTTTTTTTGAAAACACTAAAGTGAAGGAACGAAAAATTCATTTGCCATAAAGCAAAACAGGCAGCTCATTAAAGGATAGAAGAATAAGTAGCATTTTACTTTTTCCTGGCCAAAGGGTGAGATGAAAGTCTTGTCTAGTGACACCACCTTTGCACATTTTTGCAAAGTCTGCCACTGCTTGATGCTTACGTGAGTGAGTCGTGTGTATGATAGATTAAAGCCAAGCACAAACTGGCTGGTTGAGAGTTCGCCAGCACAGGGATAAATCTAAAATTAGCTAATTTTCCGCACATAAAAGCATTTGGAAGTTGTTCAGTGACTTCCCATCACAGCACACCACCACACTTGTCGTGACTGGTGAACCATGTTGTAGATTCCAGCTCCAAGTACGAGCTCACTATGACACAACCTGACATGCGCCTTTGTTGTAAAGAACTTTGTTATCTGGTAACCTTCATTTGCAATGCAGCTGGTTCAAACTTTGGGTATCCAATTGACTAACTCGATAAAATCGCAGAGGCTGAAATTTTCATTTCAGCGGATAAGTGGTTGGTTGGTTACCACAACTACTGGGTTATATGTGGAAAGAAAAAAACTAGTAATAGCAGGTTATAAATTGCATTTTTGAAATGCTATGCTGGACTGAAGCCGTATCCAAGATCTGACCAAATCAGTTACTGTGGAAACCAGTCAAATGAACACAGGAAAACCTCGAGATGACAGGTTTCGCTGGATCTTAACAGATTGGTTGACTCGTTTCACTTGCGCATTTATTAGTACTCCCGGTCACCCGATTTCGGGTTCTCCAAGTGGTCAACCTATCATTTAATACACGTATCGCGATATCTCGAATATCGTAGCAGGTAGAACATGAGGCGGCCTGGTGCAGCACGTTCAGTTACCTGGACACATCACAAACGAGAGATTCAGCTGGGTTCTAAGTGAATCTCTTGCAAAAGCAAATTTGTATGCGAATGAGTGTATTTAGCCAATTTCGTGCAGTTCGTTTTCAAGTAGAACATAGGGTTGACTGGAACCCGGGGACTGCGCCTACCTGGTGAACTTCAAAAAGGGCTGTCGTGGTCCGTCGAAAAATTTTCAGCAACCTTATGACTTGAGTCTTGGATAATTTAATAAACAAAGGAGGCCCACAAAAATGGAATAGAAAGATGAATAGTTGTTGCATATAACTGCTGTCCTCACTCCAGTGATTTAGTATCAGAAGAAGACTCGCGGACAAGGAGTACAACAGGTTTAAGGTAAGAAAGCGAGCTCAAAAGTTACATGGGGCCTTGTTGTATTTAAAGGGTACTATCAACAATAATCCAGGCTGTCTGACTGGTGCTTGGTGAACACCCATATTCACCGACCGTGGTTCTATGAATTGCCTGATCACTTATTCCGGTCGCTCGTGGTTCTTTGAAGTGCCCAAATTCTAATAATCACCAGGTGTGCTTCTGTTGTGTGCCTCATTACTCGTAAACCGTTGCTGAATTGATTGACTGCTCCAGCGTTTGATCGGAAGCAGAATTTCATGTCCTGGATGGTTGACAGCTTCCATACTGTGACTGTTGGGGGGTTGAGTGCCTCAGTAGGTTTCGGGCATTCTGAGATTATTTTTATGAATCTGGCCTTGCTGACAATTCTACTATTCCACCGTGTGTGAATGCTTACGGGATTATTACCTCTCATCCATTGAAAGTGTTCCAGACCACTGTACAACATCATCGGATTGGATTCGCAGGAAATCGATCCTTGTCAGTTGACCGGATTCATCTTCCAATATCAATATAATGTATTATACGCTGATTTTTTCAGATGGCCGGCAGAATTCATGGATAATACTTTATTCTGTGGCTCTAGGCCTTAACACTGTGAGCCATGTTGTTTGGAGTTTTGTTTTGTTTTACCCCGCAAACGCTGTTGAAGAACCTACTAGAATAAGTATTCACCCACAAATTTATCCAGTCACGAATGATTTCACCTGCTGATGGAAGCCCTTACAGTCATTCCACGACAAACAAATAATAGTTACTAAAATGATGATCTTTAACAAAGTTTAGGAGATTTCCATATTCACATGTCCGCCACTATAGTATACAACCCAACCAGTACTTATCTTTACACTTACAGAATCCGGAACAGTCTCCGGTCCCACAATGAAAAGCGGAAACCTACATGGACCTAGTGTATCTCTTATTGGCGTCCAACGTACCATTCGGTAAAACCAATAAGAAACACGTAAAAGTGGTGCCATAAAAACATGCTGAGTGGTACAGGATAATAGACACTGAAAAAGATCATTTTAAGGGCGGTGATGTTCACTATACTGTGAAACAAACTCGGCCGGTTTCGGTGAAATGGCAGCACTTTTCTTCAGAATTCGTCACTATTTTTCGGCGAGATCATTTGAATGAGAGAGGATATGAACAATGCGGAAACCAAACAAGCGTTAGCTTCGCCCTACTGGCTCATATCGTCCAGAATTACAAGGCTGACGAATTTTCCCCAGTTTCCAATATGGTGTTGAGTTCATAACCATTCATGATGGGAAAGAGAACACTGCCCGCATAGTTGCAGACTAGATGAATTAACGGGTTGTTGTCATTGTGAAGAATCCTGTGGAAATACGACGGAAAGCGCCTGTGTTGAACTGTCCTGAGTAGTGTAAACCATTGGGGGGTTGTAGGAGATGTCAGTATCCCCAAAAACGGCTTATCTTTCGAGTTATTGCCAAATCATTTTTCAAACATTTTGAATTTTTAAATTTCGCGCCTTTTCCGCCACGTTGCACCTCAATCCAAAAGGATCGCGCTTTTTCCTGTTGACCAGTTATACTTTGTGTGCAGTAGCTGATTTATCGCTCCCCAAGGTGACCCGAAATATATATATATATATACGACGTTGTTCTCGCTGTAATTCGCCTTTGGTTGAGGCAGTAAGAGCACTCCTCTGAAAGTCTGGTCTTCTTCCCTCTCTGCGCCAGCGGTGGTTGGGCTCGCGCCATAGCTGGTTATTCGTGCGCTCGCTCTCAGGTGGCGTGTAGCCGTTGATCGTACCTGATTCCGATACATATAAGGGTCCTCACGTGACATATGGTTGTAAACAGAATTGACGATATTCCTATTCATAGCAAATACTGAATATAACTGGAAGTCGTGTCTACACAGAGTAATGCTTTCTTCTCTTTTTCACCGTGCTCAAAGATTTCCCTGCATGTTGTATTCGGATAGACTGCATTTATCCCATGGGAAAGCTGCTTCATTCAGCGCAAGTGGATGAGCCAAGTGGGCGGATCTGCAATAAAAAATGGCGCCACTATTGTGAAACGCCATTCACTGGCAATGCCGTCCATCCGGGAGATTTGGACGCTTGTTGAAATGAAGTGAAGCAGGGTAAAAGTACCAACCCTCATAATGCTGCTGGTGGTGTGAGAAGGCTTTAGATTCTCTAATCGATGTTTCGTCCCGTCAGTGAATTTCATTAATGTTGAAAAGCCGAGGAGCACTGTACGACTGTTTCATCGTTACTGGTAATCGGTAGCAGTGCGAATCTCACAAAACGCAGAGTTTTCCTCCTGCGAACTTGAAGCCAGTGGCTGAACATTTATGAGCAGCAAAAGGGCATCTCAATAAGCTCAGACTGTACCAGAAATGGCTGGAAAGACTTACTGGTTTTGCAATGAGTGACTAGTAAATTATCTACAATAGGGTTTTGAACCCCAAACGATGGATGTTGATGGCTGTCGGTGCGGCCAACTATAATATAATAGAGCCCCACTACAGGATCCGTCCAAGACTTATATTCAGCCGCCCTCCAACAGCCTACTTTTTCCACTTCGTTATTCGGCTCAACCTAATCTAACATGCATAAACTAGATTCGAAATTTGATCCCGAAGCAAAACTTTTATATGCAAGGTAATGCCGCCCACACATTTTTATTTTACTAGTCTGGATCGTTTCTTCTTCAGAGTAACAGAAAAGTTTGCATTAAACTATTTATCACATTTTTTGTTTACTTCTCCGTCAAAAGACGAAGATCTCTGAATTCTATGTCCAGTTGCAACAAACACATTTCCATTCATAGTCGATGCTGAAATTTTCCCGATGGTACACAAATACAAATGAAAGGCATCAAACTCAGGCTGCTAAGCAAAACAAAAAATTAGCCGTTTAGTTTCGGGTGGTTTGCTATATATTTTAAACATCATGGTCTGTTGAGAAAATGGATGTGATTCCTTGATGTTGTCTTTGCAAAATACAATAACTGGTTCCTGATTTATGTCAGATCCTGTTTGGAAGCAGATTAGAACTGTAATGTTCTACTTACCAAATGCTTGCGATAGCATACGGTCTCTTTATCGATTCAATCTGATTGATTCCTTCGCTGCAATTTATATTTGGTAAGTTATGTGCCAGATATTCTTCTATGTAGTGATGCGTAACTTTACACAGAAAAAATTCACAGGCATACATTTTTAAGAAGTTCATAAAAATTGAAATCACCACGCTCATTGTCAGGTTGTTTCATACAAATAACGGTTATTCAGGAGTCTGTCCTTGGTTCTGAACAGTGGTATTTGTCTTAGCGATATTCTGAAGGCACTTCAGGAGATCGATAAATGAACTCTCAAAAGTAACAGCCTCTTATCAGTGGTAGATAAGATTTATTATCGTGTGAGAGCTGAATTTACGCAATAGAGGGTAGGAAATTCATTCTATTCCGGAAGGAATTCTGACTGGTGGAAGTTTGACATATAATGCACATATTTAACACAAATTCAACACACATTTAGAACAGCGGCAGCTTTGAAGACTTCTGGAAGTGAAAACAGTCTTAGCCGTAATATTATTGCAGGCGTAAATAAACGTGTCTGCTTCCGGAAACAGCAGCCTACCGAAATCCAAGCCACGCTAACAAATCGATGCGTCCTTTCTCCAGACTAGAAACTCATACTAAGCATACAACCAATAAAGATGGGATATCTCAACCCAATTACAATGAAAACACAAAGATTAAATGACTCTTATTGCTTCAATGTTTCCAACGTTGCCACGACGCACCTGAATGAACCGGGATTAGTGCAGGAAAGACACTTTTGCAGCTCACCGAGTTGACGCAACAAATTACGGTCAACTCATTATTGGTATCTTTGTTATTCCACTGATCCGTCACCCAAACAAGATATATTATAGTAAAAGGTACACTGGTCTCCCGGAATTTAATAAGACCTGAGCGTATAAGCCAGCCTGTGTGATTCGTGGTCACTAGGCATTCATTCACTTGAGCTAACCGATTTCAGTTCAAAAGGTGCCGCATTTAGTGGGTCTTTTTGGAAGTGTTTTTTTGGTGGGGGAGGTTGAAATTATTTTGAGGAGCCTATATAATATTCATCCGCCCACTTGGATGCCGAAGAGGCAATGCCAACAATAACTATTCGGCTATATGGTTCGCAACTACCATAGTCACCAGTGCACCTGTGCACCATCATCGATATGTCATCTTAGTAGATTTCACCCGAGCCGTGAGGAATTTCAAACTACTCACTAGTTCTTTAGATAGATGTCCGAATCAATAAATTCAAGGCAGATTCCAATGGGTCTTATCTATTGCGCAGTCACACAATCGAATTTCGGTTATAAATTGTCTACTAAAGTCCCTGCTCCTTTTGAGCCTCGATGATGAAGTACATTTGTGAGACATGATCTTAATTTCCACTAGATCTAAAAGACAAACTTACTTGCGTTGAAGTAACTACAAATGACTAGCAGGTTAAAACACCAATATGCATAGACTGCATAAGGAGGCGATGTACGGCTTCGAAAATCGTTTTGGCCGAAGTACTACAAAGCATAGAAGGGATTCACCCATCGTACCAAGCGACACTATAACAGAGAAATGTGGAATGTTTTATCACCGGATTTTATCGACGAAGGCAAGAGTTATCTGAAAAGAATGGCTGACTTTTATCACTTGTTCACAAATGCTCATATGGGAGTCTCGGTTGAGGATTTGCATACCGGATGGCTAGGGACAAAATTGGAAATTTAGCCTCAAGTAATGTATTTGAATTTTAAGGCTAAGCAGACCAGAATCCCTCAACCATGTATTGGTCTCCTATAAATATATGCCTGAATATGTTCCTACACCCTGGCTTAGGAACTTTGCTAGCGTATTCCTGAAACACTGGACTTCCTCAAATGCGTTTTGCTATCGCTTAATGTATGTTGGCCATTAATGGGGGCAGGAACTCTTTTCGAGAGTATTTGATCTGCTGAACACTGTTGACTACGAGAATCTCAGTCAAGTTATTGTCGGCTGTCGATCCACGTCGGTGAATCGTTTGGCTGGTATTCTAGGCCTAAACAGTTATTATTCACGAAGAAGATGAGATAACGAGGAAAAAATCAATAAAAGGTTTTACTTTCACATAGAAATGAGTCCCCGATCCAAGCTCTGCTATAAGGCAACTTCAGTGCAGTACAAAATTGATCATAATCATGTTTTTGTTCCCCATATGTGGCTTCATGTCAGGCCTTGTGCGTGGGTCAACTGTTGTTTTCTGGTCAAATCTTTTCAAAATATTTGTACTGAGGAGCACTTTCCACGACCCCCTAGACAGATGCTCACGGGAAAGCCTAGCAACCAATGACGTGCCAGTCCTCTTCTTGACAGTTATTTTTTAAAAGCTTGTAATATCTAAAGCAAATTTTTGTGTGTGACAAATTCACAAAGTAAGAGTCTGTGCCGCGTTTATCGATCAATTTTCTCTCAGCCTTCTGGAGATATGGATGACATACTGATGAATCACAGTGCCTTGGGTATGGAATTAGTAACGTCATGATGAAGCTATTTTCAAAGCCGCATTACGCACTACTTACTACAACGCTTTCAGTTATGACCCTGCTGAATTAATGATCAATTCCAGTGATGACGAAGCGTTTGCAAATAAACCATCAACCCTACGAAGAGCACAAAATAGGTACACGTGGTCTAATAAAACCCCATAAAAGCCCCAAAGTGGTCGTTTATTTCTTCTAACGAACAGGCATAATATGAAATGCATCTTTAAAAAATGACCTAATTTGTATTTTTTTAGTTTAAAACGAGCTCTCATTAACCATGACTTGATCAAATCCTCCTTGTTAGGCATTTACGAAGGAATATCCACCTGGCTGGGAAAATCAAAAGTGTCTTAATGTTGTGCTCCAGAGTTTAAATTCCTTTCAACACATCGGTGTGAATGGGTTTCTCCAACGAATATATTATCGCAAGTGAACTTTGTGGACAGTCACCAAAATGTCCTAGAAACCATGATTCCGAAGTCCACCTTGAAAAATTAGAACTAGCTGTTCAATCTCTTATAAGAGTGACGCTACAAGTATGGTGATAGGATCAACGAATACATCATCGCGATCCATGTGTTGTCATAATATTGCGCCAAGGAGCGAAACGCTTGTGAAGCTTGCTTCCGACCAGCCATGAATTCGGATGTCAGTGTTACTGGCCAAACCGGAGGAGTAGATATGTGTTCGAAAGTAACCCTAATTCCAAAAGCTCTTTTTCTTCGAATTCAACTGCAACGCGAATTGAGCCTACCCGCAAAATCACGTACAACATAACGTTTCTCACTCAGCGTAAATGGTCTTCAGTACGCTAAAATATAACTCGTCCTTAAGGGTAAATTTCGATTATTGTTTGTCCACAGTATCCTTGCTAAGCAAGAGCTTGGCATTTAGTTCAGTCAAGTAATCCGGTGACAGCAAAAAGCATGTTGAAATTGCGTGACCAAGCCTATTTAGTTTTTGTTATGACAAACGAACTGAATAACTCACAAAATTTCTGTTCGCATTGTCAATATGGATGTTGATATTATGAGGACGGGGGTGAATTGAAAGGTAGGCGGGCACCCTCAGCCCGCTGGCGGTCTAGAGGACGAGATAAGTGACTTGTCATGACCAATTATTGGGCCGAAACCCGCTATCATCTGCGAGATTTTGAGATACAGTCAGGTCTCAAGATCAATAGTTTAAATTGATTAAGCAGGAAAGTGAACCAAATACCACTGCATCCCATTGGAAATTTCCAGCGGATTGTATTACTCCAGGAATGTATTTATATTTCTTTCGAACCATCACTAGAGTAAAAGTTATTTGAACCTAACTAGTGAAAAATCTTAGAGTGATCAGTGGGGTATGTTTATATTGGTCATTTGTTATTTTATGGGAAGGGCTAGAAAATTGTTGTGCCCCGTTTACTGTCTGAAAGTAATGAGTGATATCATGGTGCATATACGGTAGTGAATGTGAGAATGATTCGGAAACATTTGCTTTCACTCAGTACTGTCGTTGTAGAGCTTCGATACTGTCAAATCTAATTTATTCTGGATTCATGCCTACCGGTCCTCTATAGATCATTGAATGATGGAAATAATCGGCTGACTGACCACATTTAATTGAGATCGCCGAAGCTGAGTAATGTTAATTGAAGTAAGCAGTTATGCCAATGTTTTCCTCCGAACTGTGTTCCGACGACAGCGGTTGTCTTCCCGTTGAATATGGATCGGATTTTCGCACTGGGTTGTGCGTGGATGATTTTCACAAGACCGCTTGCTGTTTGTCGTAACGGTTTGTTCCTCGAGGAGAGTAGTCAACATAATAAACCTCGAAATATACCTACCATCCACATCTGACTTGTATACAAATGAGTACTCAAAAATCTGTTGGATCTTTAATGTTCAGCGGTAGAATACTGAATTACAGTAACCAATCCTTTCAAAAACAAATAGCCCTGTATTTCTGCAATGCTTTCCAACTGGTGTTGGCTCAGCTTCTCGCTTGAGAACGGGTTATCTCCTTAAATATTTCTTTACCAGTGTTGCCACAAACAGGAACAAACAAATGCGGTATCTGTCAGACTGTAGCTAGTCGAAAACAGAGGTTCATCTATAGAAATCTTTAAATATCGGATCACTTTTTCTTATCATCTAAGCAATCATAAACAGCGCAACTAGACCGTTGAAACGTCTTTTGTTTGGGTGAGTTTATTTGACTTCGTTTGGTTGATCTTCATCAGAGGAGAATAATCCATCAAAGTTGTTTTCTGAAGAGGTTTATACCCGAAAGATTGTCACAAGCAATTCAAATTTTGGATCAATGTCACACTCCTCCGAAAAACTCAGTTGGATTGCATTTTCTTTTTGAGCACCAGCTCTCAGTGTACAGCAGTAGCCTTACCGACACAAAATTTGATTACTTGCCCAGTTTAATCGGTGTGGTAATTCGGAAATTAAATTTAACCATAACGGGGTTTTTTATCTGCCTTCACACTCCACCCCCTACAATTGAAGTTCTAACTTTCGTCTCATGACTACTATGATGTTCGAGTAACAAATGTTTCACCTGATATTGGTAGTGTCATTGTTTCATTTAACAAAACTGCTGTGTAGTAAATTATTGGCAAAAATTTGTCTTAGGTAAGACACGTGTACATGTTGAGGCTTTCTGCAAAACGGACAGTAACAAATTATGTTGAGTGCCAATATAAAAGGCTGATTTGAAGCCACCCATCGTTTGGGCCGCAGCATTTTTGGTGCAGACTGACGCTTGCTTATGAAGCTTTACAATAACATAACACACCTTGCTTGTCCTTGTATCAAGCAGACATTGAGTCACTGGTTTGCGAAAATGACCAAGCAACTGTCCACCAGTGGGAAAGACACGATCGCAAGCTTCAACGCCAAAAACTACGGAAATCCACTCAATTTTTTTGAATTCTTGGTCACTTATTAGGTTGTTCTGCTGATGAACTACTACACAAAAAACCCAAATGAAATTCTCACCCAATGGTGTGTGCAAGCTTAGATAAAAAATTTGAAAGGAAACTAATAATCTCCACTTCTTTCCGACGGTCAAGTTGCAAAAAACATTTGCTGAGTGCTCTTGGATTCACCAGTCACTCATTGACAAGAGTGAGCAAAATCGTGATATTTGGCTACATACAAATAACTGACCACTCGGGTCTGCACATTCAATTGCTTGTATATCATAAGAATGAGTCAACAAATTCTGACTTTGTTTTCTAAAACTATGCTTACCGAAATACAGAAAACAATAGTAGACTTCGGACGTCACAGCTTGACGAAGTGGTTAGGAAATCTAAAGTAACACCTGAAAGGGTTATGCTTATTCTCTTGTGCAATCCGTGCCGCATGCTCATTGGTTTAGTAACTGTTCAGATGCTCGTAAGCTGTGCTGAGCATTTTTACTTGTCCATTCTTGCATAGTTGAATGGAACGTACAGGATAAATAGAACACGTAATACCTCATGAAAATAATTGTTGTTCTCCGTGCTGAGTAATAGTCCATTGACGCGGTTGGACACGTTAACAGACGAACCATATTGATGTGCCCTATTTTGGCCAACTGTGTCTAGAAGCATGCGCAAGGGAGCAAGTCGCGTAAACTGAGATATACATTCCTGTCTAGTAACATCTTTGAGTACAGCCACATTTTACCAAAAGGACGAGTTTTGCACTTTGGGCAGGTAACGGAACATGTCCACATGTTCTACTACGTCCACGGTTTGCATAATACTTGCTCGGCTGCAAATGTCCAGAATCACCCTGTATAAGCCGTTTGTTGTACAATGTAGCCCACTTGTCGCTACAGAATCCGAGGGTGGAGCTTATCATGAACGCCATGATTATTGACCCTCAGCGAACACGTCTACGGCTCTTAAAACCACATAAGCACAACCAATAAAACAGGTAAAGTAACTTTTTGTTCAGCGCAATTGTTTACGCATGAAAGATCTTAATCGGCTTTTCATTTCAAATAGCCTACGTGTTTTTCGAAAATGGAACTCCGTTTAATGATATGCTCAATTAGCCTTTCAGGACATCTTTCACGTTTAGGTGCAAAGCGATTCAACATCCTCAGTGCTGTATTTGTCTCTCTGGGAGTTAAGGCTTCCTTTTGTTGTTTATCGTCCTCACATTCGTGATGAGAAACAAATTGTTTTGCATTCATGCGAAGCAATGGTGGCCATGCTTTCCGGAGCTCTGAAATACCCGGAAGAAATTTAGGCTAGCCTTCCCCAAATTAGCCCGCTGAGCTCGGGGTCATGTTGTCCAACACTTAAAGAAATGACGTTTTAGCAGTTCCCACCTACTCTTACCAATGGTGTACTTCCTCATGACCTCCTGCTTACTTTCTCCCATTGAATCAATGAGACGTGAACCCCGCTTATTTTAAAGTCTAACAAAACAGACTGTGTTTTAGACCTATAGAGCAAACTGAATTGCACGTGGCACAATCCCGTAGCCGAAAAAACCATCAATATTATCTGTTACATAGAAAACCACAGGTATTTTGCACCTGTAGGATGTGGTTCAACAACCGAATAACGGAATTGCATACTTCAGAAAGCGAAAAACTTACCCTGCATCAGGTGTGATTGCGCATTGTCACTGAAGTTGGTCATTAACTCCTGAATTAACATCCTGTTTACGTTTAATGGTGAAATCCGGGACAAGGTAATTAACATTTTAGTACTCCATAAATGTTTGCATGTTACGAATGACCTTTGATAACATCTAAGCCGCCGGTGTAGGCCTTGATTGCCGGTGATGAGGAGGTCTCGATTTGTTGGGCTTTTGCGCCTGCCCCAACTGCATGCGAGTCACACAGGCTAAGTTAGGTGATAATGGCTGGATCGACACTGAGGTGAGAAAACGAATAGGAATGCAAATATCCATTTTAGTTTAGTTGGGATTAATCACACTATCAGTAGATCTACAGCTCAACCTGCCCATGAGACATACACTCTCGGGATCGAAAATACTGACTGATTCTCATCCAGCCTCCGGTTAATTGAAACTGTTTTTATTGCTATTATGCCCAGGAACTTGGGAGTGAAACGCGTGGACTATAGTTTTTAGGCAGGTGTCAAAAACAACCAGTAGATTTATTTCTGGGCAAATTTTCGTTCTTAATACAACGGCTTCGTCAGGCCAAGGGGTTAGGTTACGAGGTTGGTCGAGGTTTCAGGTAGAAGAAGAACCAACTGGCTAAATCAGGCTTAAATGTTAGTTAAGGGATTTTGTGTATTAAGGTAGGTCAGCAAGACCAATGGGAAACCTAGTTGAATTTGGCCCAGCTCATAGTGTAGTTTTTGCATCCATCCTAGTCCTTTCAAATGGAAGGAAGAAGGCCTTCGCTGCGGAACTATTTATTAAAAAATGCCAACTGCCCACTTACAGACTATTGGATAGGGAAGCAAAACTCTCATTTGCACCTTAATACAGAAACTGGACATCCATCTTCTCTTGAACGCGTCTTCTTGAACGTTTCTGGATATTCATTGACTCCAATCATTCATCGCTCAAATCAAAGCAAATGTTACAAAGCGACTTCACAAATTCCGCAACAGATCTCCCCTTTTCAAAAGACGCAAAGCGAAATTCCACGAACAACACATACTACTCGCGTGCCTCCCCATCAGTAGTATCACTGCTACACACCTCCACCCCTTAAAGGTCGTTCGCATGCCATCGATTTTCATTTACTTCCGTCAGGTTGCCTTCCGCAGCGGACCTACTCGGCCACCCTTCCGGTGTATCATGCCAGATGCGAAGCTGCGTCCCGTTTACTCTTTTCGATCCTCGACCATCTTGAGTAGACGTTCCCCCAGCGGTCGGTAAAAACAAACGGACCTTGCCATCGACTGCCTAGCTTCCGTGACCCCAGTCCACTCCTTCCAGGATTCTGGTGGTCCTTCCACTTGACCTGCGTGCCTATGGGGATTCTTCGTGCCATTCTACTTGCCGGTTTCTGCCTAGTCCGTTCCTGAACGGCGGATACTTCACCTGCACCAAAACTCTGGAATGATACTCGAATGTTGGTTATGTTTAGCTGCCTTCGAAGTTGCTTTATATGGAATGACTGTTGAGCAAACACTCCTCTACTTGGTTTTGAAAGTGGCATCAATATCCTTCCTAATTTCTGCCTAATCAAACTCACTGGCTATCCCATTTTTTTAAATCTGTTGGTAGCTTCGATCTGAGCTGCTGTCCGGCCGACTTCCTCTGTAAACAGAGCTCTGACACGAATAAACATTAATGAGCGAATACGTGTAATGGTGAGCCCATACCATCCAATATTAGCCTTGTCGGAACATCCTCCGTGTGAATATTTGGCAGTCCGCAGAGTCGTGGTTGAATTGTACTTTTTGGGTAGGACCGATACCACTCACCTTTCCCTAAATGGTTTATTTTGGATTTTGAGTATTCACAAACTTTAACCTTACTCTGAAAGTTGGCGGGTAAGATTGCGTTCTGAAAGTTGTGGCTTATTTGACTGACATGGTGGCCTACATTGGTTAATTGCATGTATGCACACAATTTCGTCACGCACACCACAACGAAGGGATTCATGAGATGTGATTTCGACCAACTTTTGTTCACACTCCAAGCGAAAGACGCTAGTCAAGAAAATGGTTTAGGATGAAGGATGTCAGTCTGAATGAACAGGATGTGAGAAAAACCTTTGAACAAAATAGTCGACGTTGTTGTAAACTCTACTGAGGGCGTAAGGGTTTGCTTAAACTTTTAAGGCACGCACTGCTGGCGGGTTTGTTTCAGACTTGAATGAAGTCCGTGATCAGCAGCTTCAAACATAGAGGCAAAGTCCAAGAAGTTATCAAGTGAACCTGATGAGTATTGTTACTTCAAGAAGATACACTTTGATACCTAGAATATCGAATGAAATAAAACATAAGCGGAGCTCTGCACCACGCATTAAGTTAAAAAGTGTCATGAACGGGGGATTCAACGGGGATTAAGGTGGGCCCCCGATTAAAATCACACAAATATAATACCCGAGGTTCTCAAGTGGTACGTAGCCGGATTCGCTCATAATCACATGCTCAGTGTCCAAAAAGCTTCAATTCTCTCACAATAGAAATTTAAGGCACTGTTGCACTGGCTTCTAGTAAAGAGTACCTGTAATAATGGTTTCATCATATTAACCTCTGTCATCTGATGACACCACAGACCGATTTTTAGATTAAACACAGTGTATTTACTGTCAGGTATGCCTCCAAAGTTTTTGACCAATTCTACTGTTACTATCGATAAAGGCTGTCAATTAATCTAACCAGCAGACGAAACGGACTTGTGGAAACTGCCAACAATGCGATAATTCAGCAGGAATTATTCAGATCTTTCCACTTAAATCTAACGTGTGTTGTTCAATCAAATTTAATAGGCTTGTTTGTGCATATTGTAGGGAACTGGCTATAATATTCACCTAAATGCAGTGACGGAATTACACTCAAAAGACGTTTCGGAGTAACTGACTGTTATTGCGGCAATGCTGGTAGCTGGGAATTGATATTGGCACGAAATGCTCAATCGCATGCCTGTCAAAGACACTGTAGGCGCCATTTTATTGAGCATTTTGAAACTAATCATACGTCACTTGTTGTAGTAAGTGCGAACCCCTCTCCTAATTTTACTTAGATGGCTGGAATGGAATGGAGTAGCCGATTTCCTACGGTTCAGGTAGTGTATGATAATGCAAAGGTTGAATGACAGCCAGGGTGACTTGATCTGGTATTAAATCCTCATAGGAAATTTGTAAGTTTCTATGTATATATGACCTGATTTGAGCTCAAAGCACATGCCTTTGTTCCCCGAGGCAATGGAAAGCAGCATCCTTGGTCACCAGAAATATTATGCGTCAAACGTAATCCTGTATTTTTCAACTGTGTATACCTTCACTTATAATCTATATTCTCCATATCCGACAAAAGATTGACCCTCAACAAGACATGCGGGATTAGGTTCTTTGTCTTCTACAGTCTTCATCAACCAAACAAGTGCTTTGATCCACACACATTGTTGCCCCTGCTGTAATATAAACCGGTTCAACCAACCATGGCCATTCTGACATTTCACAGTTATGTATCAGCTTCATTCATAGCACCCTAAAAAGATGTAAATCATTGCACAGTATTTCCATGAACATCCTAAATTTCCTCGTCCTTTAGGGTTCGAAAACTAGTATTTTTTTACATCTACTACCAAATGTATTTATCAGCCCCAACACCCTTCTAGTTATTGCGACTGGATACTAATGTAGGAAACAGCAAAATTCCCAGTCAATATTGTTTGATCGCTATTCAGTATGGTGCTGAGCAAATCTTGACTGGTTTCCACTCAGGCAAATCTAGATGGCGTTTTGTTGAGAGTACTGTATGGTTATAAAAATACTGCTAGGTACTGTAGACAATGTAATCCACAGCTCTGACAGTCCACATATATCCCATCTGAAATGGCAAAGAACTGAGCATTGGAGTCAAGCCATAGCCCCACCAGCGTTAACGTCCCTATTGGAGCGGAGGTTAGACAGTTGGACGCTTGGCCGTTTGATCAACAGCATCATGTTTTCGCCCTTGGGATCGTGCACCCATCGACCAGTTAATGCAATCGTTAAACTCAGATCATGTTTGGCCATAATGTTCGATCTGACTGATTACTGATGACTTCGGGGGGTCTGAAAATTAGAAAGCCAGTTGTAATGCTAGCATATGAGTGATGGTTTGAGAACGCGTCTTGACTACAGGAACCCCGGTCAACACAGTGTTCTAGTAATTATCCAGCATCGTCAGCCCAGCATAGAGAAATCGACCACGTGACCATTTGTTTAACAGTTTTTGGCTACGAACCACCCGTCCGCCAAACAGTTTCATGGATTCGTGGATTTAGATCACTTGGCCTGGAGGTTGTTATGATATTCACTGTGAGCATTCATAGCCGTCCGGATAAAACAGTCTTACAATTCATTTGTAGTCAGCTGGTTGTCTGTTTAAGTCAACTGATATTTCAAACCATGTTTTACATCCAATCATTTTTGTCTCGATTGTTTGTACAATAAACTAACAAAAGAAGAGTAACTAGCTAGATGTAAATCTTGTACTCGAGTATCGTGGATTTCCATTTCAGTTGTCTGTTTCCCCCCGGTTGACTTTCCGAATATTCAGTTTTCCCTCACAATGTTAAACTTGTGAGAGCAGATTCTACCCTCCCCCGCGTGACACATTAGTCTGGTTAAGCACCTGAGTATTGCACCCTTTCATCCTCTATTCCCATACACCTGCTCTGCTGGGTTAATCAGGTAGGTCAAAGAGCTTGCCTTCTGTTCATCGAAGTCTAACATCCTTAACTTGAGAGTTCCACTCGACAAATTCCCTATTTAGTTGATTAGAAGGCACTGCGTTTGGACTTCTTAGTTTTGTGGTGCACACTGTTTTCCCGATGAATGAACAAGAAAACACTCAGTTTTCAATGATGCCATGATCATAGTGAAGCGTTAAATGCACATGGTTGAATGGCGCTAGCAGTGACAAGAACAGTGGGATAAAATTTATCCATTCCAAGTCGATACAGCTTCCATGTGTTTTTCTTGAAAAGAGCGGAAATACAAGTGGTTCATTGGATATTATACTCGACGAAGGCATTTTGATTCCTGCATGAAGGACCAATGGAAAAGGACTGATAAAATATATCACCAGTATTTATCTTCGTGGAGAATTACTGAAGTTAACTCACTATGAGGTTGCTTCCAAATACGGATGAGCAGTGTTCAGTTAGATGCCACTTCAAAAAACTCCTTTCATTCGCAATGCCAATTATTCTTAAGCTCATGTGCCAACAAAGCGTTCCAATAATCCTGCATTTTTATGCTTAGTTAAACGTCCTAAATTTTATAAATCGCCTTATCGAAATTCTACTGTCCCGCATTGATCTTTTAAACCAAAAAATCTGTAACAGTGACATAAACTTGGCCAGGAGGTGAACAAAGAAGACTGCTCAGTGGTCATTGGGGATAGACGGGCTCCAAAATGTGGATATTATGCTTGTCAGTGCATGCTAGTCTAAAATTGTGGAACTATGGTGTCCATGGTGAAAATGTGAGACACCCGAAGGAACATAGGACATACGAAAAGAGTATCTTCGTGAGTTCACTCAGGTTTATAGCAAACTGAATCGAATTCCTCGTAGTTTGTGCTTTTATGGTCTCTTTCAGGCTACGGGTGCGAAAAGTTATCCATTTTTAGTTTATGATAACATTTTTTATCCTGTAGGGCAACATGCTAATACCGACACTGCCTCGTGAGTAATTTTCAAGGAGTACCCGTGCCAAATATAGAACGATTGCTGCAGATGTGCCCAAACAAATCGTGTGCATTCCGAGCAGCAAAGAGCAAACTTAAGGTAGAGATATAATGCCAAGTGATGCATGATGATGCATCCATGGAACAAATTTGATCCACAAAATACCAAGAGTGACTTCGACCTGGTTTTAATCGTTTGCAAGAAAAGCTAAATATCACGGAAGCACTGTAAACCTTTGTGTTCTAGATAGCCTTCTCCAGGGATGGAGCATGGTGAAAGTTCTATTGCTTAAAGTGATACCTGATTATCAGGTGACAAATTGAAATATGATCTTCTTAGTCTTGCTCTAAGTAAAGGCAGGCTGAAAACTGCGACCTAATCTGCTCAATCCATGAGCGATCGATCGCAGGTTGGCTTGTTACCAATTTGAACAATGGTCAGGCGCAATCCTTTTCCCAAGCATACGGAAGACGGAACAAAGTTCGTTTCAAAAAAAGTGCCCAGAAAATTATCTGATTTAATTACTTATACACATGGAGTGTTCCACCTGCGAAGTAAAAAACGGACAGTTATATATCAACGCGAAAGTTAATTTTCCAGGATTACTGGGAAAACTATAAGCAAGTTCACAGTACGTCAGAATTAGAGCATCTGGGAAGTAAACAGATGTGCACATGTATGCAGCAGACGGAAGTGTAAAATGTAGTCTAATCGGAGTGGATGAAAAAAACATCAGGTTATATATCAATATTCCGTACAAGCTATGTTTATGGGCGGAATATCCGCGGACAACAAAATTATTATTTTGAGCGGCTATTACCCTAACTCTGTCCACCTGGTATACTTTATTTAACGCCTATCTCCAGGAGCGTCCCGCTTATTAGTGCACATTATATTATCCAGGACAAAAGAGAGCAAGTCACCCATCAAAAGCATTTACTATCCTCCACTCAACAGGTTACTCATAAGGTTGCTAGAACCTCTTCACCAGCCTACTACCAAATTCACTTATGTTTGGAGCCGATCAGGTAAACACAAGTTTCGAGTTGGTTGGGTGATGATTCCACGCTTGTTTGAATGTACATATCTTTCAAACACACTTTAATCAGCATCCTATTGTTCCATCCCAAAGTATGCTGCATTGTGGTCTTCGCTACTTGCATTCGATTAGTTCTTCGAGTAACCGCTTTCTGGGAAGTGTTTCCTTTACTGATTTGTCGTCTCCCACTTTCTTGGCACCGTAGCCTGCATTCCTTTCATTTGAGTGCTCCTCACGTTTTTAAGCTGATTGCCAAGTCTGGAAACAGTTCAGACGGTACTTGATTAAGCAACAATGAAAGCATCTGAGCAACAGATATGCCGGTACAGTTGTAATTAAGTGTATTCTGCCAACGTCCCAAAGCTTCTGCTGGATTTCTTAAATCCGACCAAACTAAGCGCTTATTTTCAGATACATTTCTGTGTATAAGATCACAGGTTGAACTATATATTATATATATATATATGTACTTGGGGTTGCAATGAATATGGAAGTGTTTGAAACTGTTGTATCATCAGATACCAGAGGTAAACAACGTAAGATGATGCCGAGTGAGACCAACAGGTGAGACGAGTATTTTATCCATATACTGGTTGTGATGGCTCAAAGCTCTCTGATGTAAATTCATTGACGATGGTGCATTTGCTGCAGGCACATCCTTAAATGATGGTGATCATGTTCATACCATACGTTGGTGTCGATACAAGCACACACGAAAAATAAGCAAATTATGGCAGTGTTTAAACGCATCGTGCACATGAACACGGCATACACAGGTGTTAACTGGAAATTTTGACGAATAATCAAGGTAAACAGTACACAATATTACTTTTTCCCCAAAAGAATAGGTTTACAATTCCTGTGAGCTGACATGACCTGGGTGGTTTAAAATAAAAAAGCAGAGATTCACGGAACGTGGCCTGAGGAATGAGAGATGGAGCACCGTGCCTGTATCTTGATTTGCATTCTGGGGCATTCTGTGGAAATAATGGTCACCTGAACGATCCAAGCACATCTTTTAAGGCTGTTTACCACGATCCTGCACACAATTCCTAGGTCGCCCAACAGTATTCGTCTGCCATGTTCGCGGCCGTTGCCGCGAAGCTGTCAACCTAGATAGTATTTACACACGAACAACTTCAGGTTCTCAGACTTTCCCTGCCCATATTAAACCCTTTTCAAAAGTACAACTAAAGCCAAACTTACTCAGTAGGAAATGTAGTATGGACTCTCCGGTATCCATCAGGTTCCCGTCCAAGCACTTTGAACAATACATAGATTCAGACTGATTGTGCTAACCATTTGGATAACACCGCTAAGCACAATTTGATCCTAGCTGAACCTTAGATGGACAGACATGTCAAGTAAAAGAATGGATTAATATATGGGATGTCGTACTGTGTCAACATGGTAAGAGCGCTATATTGGAAATAACAAGACTTATTAGTTCACATGATGTGCCGTTTCATGAAGTATATTCTGACGATGGTTTCGGGGTTTTGGTTGACGCATTACTAAGTAATAAATTTCCGTTCACAAAACTTTTGTTTGTACAGTCCTCCTGTCCTGGCGCAATCATTCTGGTTGGAGGAAAGCAATAACACCACTCAAGAGTGGACATGTTTGGCTGCTAAGGCGTGATAATTCAGGTACTACGAGGGTGTGCTGGTTAGCGGTTATACGCACTTCTCGCACGTCTGAAGTCTGGACTTCAGGTCCCTGCGCGACCGGGGATATGCACTTTTTGGGCTATAATAAATGTTGAACTCGAGTCCAGTGACTCTCATTTTGGTTTAGACTCATCCGTATAACTGTCCCAAGATATGAGGAATAGCGTTAAATGAGGGTGGTGTTAAATTTCATCACACACATCCCACATCTACTAACTAACTCACACACAATTTGAGGTCGGAATTCTCGCAGACATCTCGTCATTTTCGGATGCAGAGACCTCGAAGTTCTCACTAGTCATGAGTGGATTCAATCACGGAAAAGAATGGGACGAAGGAAGCCGCTCGCTAGAAAGGTCAGGAAATTTTAGATAGTGAGGAGGAATATTCGGCACACTTCAGTATCCAGTAGAACCGATAGTGTACAGTATCGACTCGCTTCCGTTGAGTAAATATTCCATTGAGATAATACTTATACCCAGTATGATAATTCAACTCGGTTGATACCTGCAACCCTACACACGTTCTCTGGGAGTTGGTCATTTACTTCCAAGAAAAATTAACGGAAACTGAAGACGTGCGAACCAACACCCAAGACGCCTTTTGTCTGAGCGGCTATCTGTCCCGCGGATATTCCACTTTTGAATATAGGGGCTAAATCCACCCCTAATGATGCCATCACTGCTGCAAACCGAGACTCCGTTTTTAATTGTTTATCTTTCACCAGTCTTCGGCTGCATACAGTCGTGCAAACAATAGGAATATTACGGAGAACAAGTAACATGAACACTCTAGAGAACCAAAGTTTTAGTCTGTAAGCCACCCCTGAACGTACCGATACGGTAGTTAATGAACAATGTAGATGATCAGACTGAATGTAACATGGTCCAGGCTAGTTCTCCGAGCCACGGAGACCGAGACCGGTTGGCTTTCGCCAACTCACTAGCTGAGCCAGTGAAACACAGATCATAACACAACATTGACCCCGAACGGACAAAAAAACTTCAAGTAAGATTACTCGTAAAATCTCACTTACTCTAGAATGTACAAATGCTCAAGCACGAAGGGAGGAAGGACCAAACTTAAACAGGTATATTCTGAGTTATTTGATGTGTTGGCGAAACATGGCAGAGAGATGGGCACGCTGTGGAATAGACTGCACATGTTTTGCATCCCGTGGAAAAAATATTCTCTTCGTGAAGTACACGCGGCTACTTTACGGAAGCTGACAGACAACCGCGGATTTACTAGGCAAAATTATCACAAACATCTGTAGTGCCTAGTAGTAATGAAGGAATGTTTGGGAAACAACAGTGTAGGATTCAGTTATAAATGGGCAAACCGAAGGCTTCAATAGCAATACCAACTGAATTCCAACTCAACCTCCTTTGAGTGTAATTTTGGAAGAAGTCGTCTCTCGTACGCTGAATCCCAACTTTTTCCAAAATGTCTATTCTAAGGACCGACTTATCCGGGGTAGTGCGCATTGACGACTGAAATGATTTGTTATTTAAATTTTTGATATGCTGTTGTTCCCGCACACAGAACGGGGTAACTGCTGCTTCTCTGAAGGGTGAGTGATGATCCTTTGTGTTTACAACTTTAACACTAGAAGGTACACTTAAGAACTCCAAACAGGATACATCTAACCACACGCAAGCTGTTTTGCGGATAGAGGATAAAAATTTTTCAACTGAACAGCGACTTGAAATGCACAATGTTATACACGAGAGGAAATAAAATATTCGGAAAAATTAATGTGCAACACGCTTCGCCATTCAGGTCTGTTATTATATTCCCACAGCATGTTACAGTTCATACGGAGCATCATTATTCGAGTATGGATCACCAGAGCCGACGAATTCACATGCGTCCATGGGCGATCGGTTGAGATGAATTACTTAGAAGTTTGTTTATAAAACCCACATTGTGTTGTTTAGTCAACTCAAGTGCATCATGGACCCTGCCCCACCTCAGCCAAGTTTGCGTTGTATGTACATATGTATGTGCAGCTTCATTAGCCGTGCCATCAATCAAAAACACGCTTGACTGCTGTCGATGGTTACACGTGACAACAGGTGAGAGAAGATGACGTGGAATTCGAAGTCCTGGATTTTGGCTAATGAAGACAAACTTGTTTTCAACATACGTTACTGACATTCACAAAAACATCGGTTGGAAAATTATATGAGTACATGCTTGGATACAAATGTATACATAAGAGACCCGAAAAGACCACATTAAGGGTGCCACACTGCGATAGTTACCCTCCTCCCAGAGAAAGCATCCTGGATTTGTCCCGATAGGTAACGGGAGACCGTCGTTTGTGTGCAGGCAAAGGGAATGAATCACTTCTAAAGACATGTAAAATTTTGAAAGTGGCCCGGCCGTTTAAGAAATTTGAGACGCTCTGTGGTACGTAAAATTTCAGGCAAAATTTCACTCCTCAACCGGAGCTTTTCGCCCAAAATCTGACGTATGACACTGGCAGGCTGAGCACGTCGTCATCGGATGAACCCATCGCTGTTGCACATTGCTGATGCCAGTTAGAAAGAAACAGAATAAACTTCTAACTCATCAAAGAAAATAGCTTTTGGGGAAGGTAAGAGCTCAGTTTATAGGAAGTAAGAGACTCGCTGTTTCAGTTAGCTGCGTCTAAATTGCGTCCCAAATGGACGAATCCGGAAGAGACGGAAATTGTAGAAGTTGCCTACATCTGTTGGCGATATGACATATTTGTTGGGAGCGGTTAACCGAAAAGAGGTCACAAAAGGAAGGCTGTTGATTGCGACATTTCATCCATAAATATGCGGTACTATTCGATCAGCAGGCTTAAAAACAAGGATACAAGGCCACATGGAATTCAGCTATATATTGTTGACACCTGAATGGTTGACGAGTATACACAAATGCATGATTATCAAAGCTGATAAAGTTTATCCTAACAGCACTAGAAGCAAAATTCAGCGACAGACAAAGTAGCTTGACAGTTAGGATAACCACGGCAATATACCAGCTTACGTTTGTGACCTAGGAGTTTGGTGACCCTCTAAAGACACAACAGGGATTTCAAACAGTTTATCTTGTTTCGTTTCCGGATAGTGCGGAAACTGGGCGTATCGAATATTTTTTAGCAAGGAACTAACGTTGACTGCTGTTTTCATTTGTAGTTTTTTAATACGACCGCTCATAAAGCTGAATGTGCTGGGAGTAAATACACAACGGAAAAACTTTCAATGACAATTCAAATTAACTGGTAAAACATCTTAGATGGTCAAATACTGCGCTGCTGGTTAGATGTCACCGTTCAAACGCTGATCCATCCATAATCGTTCAGTTAAATCTACACCGATGGCAACGTTTCCAACAAGCTTTTATGCTTGCCGTGATAAAA